>NW_027182380.1:1292375-1615469 GCF_040938575.1 Ambystoma mexicanum
TCTGATCAGAGGGTTCGGGTTCTGATCCAGTTCTTGGCAGAAGTTCTTACTCAGCTTTGCTAGATGTTCATCCAACATCTCGATGTCCAGGTCTCTGTGAAGGTCTGCTATCCTTGTGAAGATTGGAGCTCCAGATGATATCCGCAGGGCCTTGTTCTGGACTATCTGAAGACTCTTCCGGTGTCGCTCATGGCAGGTCATCCATGCTGGTGAGGCATAAGTCAGGGTTGGTCTGATGATCGCCTTGTAGACGTTGATCTTTGTCCGGAGGGGCATGGACTTGCTCTTCAGGAGTGGGTACAGCGCTGCCATCTTTCCTGTTGCCTTCTGCTGAGTATTCTCGATGTGGCTTTCCCAGTTGAGTTTGCTGTCCAGGGTCACACCGAGGTAGCGGCTGCTGCTCTCCCATTTGATGGTCTCCCCGTTGAGGCTGATGTGTGGGTGCTCCTTGATCTTCTTTCTGGTGAACAGCGTTGCAGTTGTCTTGCTGGTGTTGAGTTCTATCCGCCAGTCGCTGTACCACTTTGCGATGGTATCCAATGAAGCTTGCAGGTTCTTCGCCACTTCCTTTTCGCTAAAAGACTGGGAGATTACTGCAACATCGTCTGCATACAGTGCCAGGTTCGTCTTGTGGAGATCTGTCGGGATGTCGTTGGTGAAGAGGTTGAACAGGAAGGGTCCGAGGTTCGATCCCTGTGGCACGCCTGCTCGGATGGGATGTGAAGAGGACATCTCAGACCGCATGGCGACATGGAAGGTGCGGCCTCCCAGGTAGCTTGCAATCGTCTTCACCAGGTAGTTCGGAAATCCCAGGCCAATCATCTTGTGCAGCAGTCCCTTGTGCCAGACTCGGTCGAATGCTTTGGCTACATCCAGGAAGACGATTCCTGTGGACTTATTGATGTTGAATCCGTGGCTGATGGTGTCCACCACTCTCAGTAGCTGATGAGTCGTTGCATGCTCCTTTCGAAATCCAAACTGTTCCTTTGCTAGTAGATTTCTTTCGGAGGTGAAGTCGCTGAGTCGAGCGAGGAGGACCTTCTCCAGGAGCTTCGATAATCCAGAAAGCAGGCTGATGGGGCGGTAGTTTGCTGGATCCCTCAGTGGTTTGCCGGCCTTTGGAAAAACGATGACCCTTGCTTCTTTCCAGGAACTCGGGAAGTGCTGGAGCCTCATGCATGCATTGAAGATCTCTGTGAGATGTTCCATTGATGCTGGTGGGAGGTTCTTGATTGCCAGGTTGGTTATTCCGTCGCTCCCCGGTGCCTTGCCGTTCGCCAGCTTTTCTGCAAGTCCTGCTACCTCAGAGCTTGTGCACTCCTTGATGTCTTCTGCTCCCAGCCCGGTTCCGTGATCTGCGAGGTACTTCTCAACTGCTTCCTCCACTCCGTCTGAGAGCCTACTTACCTTGTTCGGGGTGAACGAAGCCTCCAGTGTCTCGGCAAGGACCTCTGCCTTGTCCTTGTTGCTGCATGCAAGGTGGGTTCGTCCCTGGATTGGTGGGCTTGGCTCCTTCTTCCCAGTCAGTCGACGAGTCATTCTCCACACCGAGTTGTCAGCCTCCTTCAGCTTGGCTGTTGCAGACTCCCACTTCTCTCCACGGTGCTGTCGGATCTGTTCCCGCAGGAGTCTTGCAAGCGTGTTGTACTTCTGCATGAGATCAGGTGTGCGGAGCTTCTGCCACTGGCGTCGGGCGCGGTTCTTGTCGGCGATTGACTGTTGGATGCCTCTCGGTAGGTCGTAGATGGAACATCTGGTTGTCTTCTGCTTCGGAACACTGCTCTTGATTGCCTCCTGGACTGCTGTCGTGAAGTCTTCCACGGCCCTGTTGATATCATCCATGGTGCTCAGCGGGGTTGGAGTGACCATTCTGTTCAGCTCTTCTTTGAAGCGGCTCCAGTCAGCTCTTCTGAAGTTGTACTTCTCGGCCTGCTGGTAGGGTTCCATCTCATCTCCCACAGTGATTGCTACTGGATTGTGGTCCGAGGTCAGCTCCACCAGTGTTTCCAGCTCCACAGAGTGTTGCAGGTTCTTCAGTAGCACGATGTCCAGCACATCTGGGTTGTGGCTTGCTACACCTGGGTAGTGCGTGGGCTCAGTCGGGCCTGCTACCACACAGTCGTTCTTCCTGGAATAAGCCAGCAGTGTCCGTCCCCTCTGGTTGGCAGTCCTGGAGTTCCAGCATCGGTGCTTGGCGTTGAGGTCTCCGCCGATGAGTGTTGGAACCGTCGAATCCAGCAAAGCATCCAGGTCTCGGAGATCCAGCTTTGCTTTCGGGGGGCAGTAGGTTGCAATCAGTCGGAGTGGTCCTGTAGCAGTCTTGACTTGTACTCCAGTGGCTTCAATGCTTCTGAGGGGTGGGAGTGCAATCTCATGGTGGTCGATCGTCGTCTTCACTATCACTGCGGTCCCCCCTCCTTTGGCTCCTGCAGGTCGGTCAGTCCGGTACACACTGTGGTTTGCCAGGCTCAGCTTCTGGTTTCCTTGCAGGTGGGTCTCTGAAAGCAAAGCAGCACTCACCTTTCTCGTTTCCATCAGGTGAAGGAGTTCGTCTGTCTTCTTCTGAATACCGTTGGCATTCCACATCACGATGGCGCAGCTGGGTCTAGATGCCATGTTGTTTTCTTCCTTCGCCCGCGAATAGGCTCAGGACGAGCCCTGCCACCATCGTCATGGTGGGGTCGATATTCAGCTCTGCAACAAAGGCTGCGATCTTCACTATGATGGTCTTCCAGTCGATTGAGCTCGCTGTTCCCTCTTCCTGTGCTGAGGTGGTTGCTTGCGGCGGGTTCGGTGGTGGATTTAGGACTCCAGCGTAGCTCAGCCCGGATGTTGTGGTTGTCTTCTGGGTCTTCGCAGGGCCATGGGCTGGTGGCGGGCGAGGAGGGTGGGTCCTCTGTGCGGCCGCTGTTGGTTTTGGCTCCTGACGATGTGCAGGTCTCTGGTTTGGTTGGCTTTGTCCGCTGCTCCTCTGAGAGTCATTTGTAGTAGTTGGTGGGTTCCGTGGAGCTTGCAGTGGTTGTTGTGGTGCCCTCCTCTGCTGCTCATCCTGTTTAGCTTTCATAAGGGCTGGGCATCCGCGGTAGCTGGCAGGGTGAGGTCCCCTGCAGTTGGCGCAGGTTGCCGGATCTGTTCGGGCTCGGGTGCAGTTTTTCGATGTGTGGTTCTCTCCACATCGCACGCAGCGTGGGTCCTGGTGGCAGAAGGCAGATGTGTGGCCGATCTGCTGGCAGTTGAAACACATGATAGGTCCTCTTCTGGCCTTCGGTGCTTCAGTGGTAACTGTACAGCTGCACAGCCGTGTGATCTTTGTCAGGTCCGCTGGTTTTCCATCGCTGGTTTGTGCAAGGGTGGCAACAAATAGCGGGAATTTCTTGTTCTTGTCGGCTGGCGAGGTCAGCTGGACAACACTCTTCACTGGGAGACCCTGTTCTGCAAGTTGATCTGTGATGTCTTCCACGCTGGCGTTAGTCGGCAGGCCACGGACCACAAACCTCTGAGACCTCACTCGCTCCAGTGGGAATGTGTAGTACTGCAGTTTCTGTACGGTGAAGGCATCTGTCACGCTCTTGTAGTCCTCTACTGTGGTGAGCGAGATCTTCATATGCTCACCATGAGGCTTGGTGGTGAAGGTTGGTTTGGCGCACAGGTGTTTCAGCATGTCAACCAGGTCCTTGTGGGTCTTCAAGCTCTTCACAAACACTGGGGGGATCCGGATCTTCTTTGGTGGTGGGGTGGTCTGCTCGTCCGCTGTGTTGTCAGGTTCTGTGGCCAGCTGTTCGTGCTCCAGAACGTCATACTTGTTGCTGGTGCTCACACCTGTTGCAGATGGTTCAGTCAGCGTCTTCTTCCACTTCTGATTTGATGCACCTGGTGACGCACTTTCACTGGTCTTTCGCTTGTGAGAGACTGGTTCGAACCCTTCCATCTCGACCTCGGTGTCCAGGAGGTGGGATGTTTCTGACATCTGGGCCGTCATGATGATCAATCTAGGAGAAAAGGGGGGAGAAAATTGGAGAGAAAACAGGAAAGAATAGGAGAAAAGAGGGAGAAAATGTAGAGTGCTCTTATCAGAGCAGTTTCTTTTTAAATCCAAACAGTTCTTTGTAAGAACCAGCTCAGCAGGTGTGCCCTAAAAAGGACAGTTTTGGGGTGCACACGGTGTGCAAAAAGCTCCTTTGCAGATTGTTAGACCGACTCCTGAAGATTGCTCTTCAGTGGGGAAATCGGGCTAATCAAGCGCCACTTGCCGCCACAAGGTGGAGGCAAAGACCGCTTAAACGGCCCTTTTTGTTTAGAAAAGGCCCGGCTCACTGCAGCTGCCGCAGCATCGCCCGATGCCGCATCTCGGTACACAAGGTAACAGCTGTGAGGAGCGGGAGAAAATTAGGTCTTAACAGCCGTTGCTGTTACC
This sequence comes from Ambystoma mexicanum, assembly GCF_040938575.1. Taxonomy (NCBI): domain Eukaryota; kingdom Metazoa; phylum Chordata; class Amphibia; order Caudata; family Ambystomatidae; genus Ambystoma; species Ambystoma mexicanum. The sequence continues at coordinate 1,296,790 of NW_027182380.1, forward strand.
GCCTAATCGCTAATCAACCTCTCGAGTAGCCACCGCCCCCGACCCCCTCTCTTTTATAGGCTGTCTGTGCTAAACAGCTGCTGCCAGTCCCTGTCCGCTATTGGCCCGTAACGGTTCTGTAGCTACTCTGTTGTGGTGGGTGTGCCCAGCACAGGGCTCCGATTGGCTGAGCGAGCACCTTTACTCTTTGCCCGACAAAACCAAGCCATGCTAAAGCTTGGCAAATGCAGGGCGCTCTCCTTCGCCTCTCGCAAAGCCTATTCGGCTCGCCTCCCCTCCCCAACAGCCGTACGTGGCGTTTGCGAAAAGACCGATGCCCTGCAACCCCGATGCAGTAACGCTTGGGTGAGCAGGCTAGGTCGCCCCCACAAGCATGCTGTAAGGAGTTCATGTCTGGACTTCGGCCGTTGGGTAATTCCTGCCACAGACCCCCAGGTATCTCCCCCCCCCCCGACCGACCCCACACAACGCCCCCACCCCCGCCATTTTGTCTTTGCAGATAATCCCACGTGGCAAGGGGACAGAGGGGCGGGGGGGGGTTGGCAAGGGGTAGGCTCCAACAGAGTATGTGCTTGCGTCGGAGAAAAGAGAGGCTGCAGCGCAAATTGCTCGTAACCCATGTAGAATGAAGGCCATACTCCCGACCCCGATGCAAAGTTCTGGGTGCAGGGGCAAAGTAGGGCGCGAATGCGAGGCGCACAAAGGAGTCCATTGGAGGAGGGGAGGGCAGGGGGAGGGGTGCGTGTGCGCGCACGCGCCCTCTCTCAGAAAGGCAGCGGCCTTTGTACACAAGAGCAAGCTCTTTCCTTTAGCAAGTCCTGAGAGAACAAAGGCCCTCCGGGGCAACGGCTGGAAAGCGCGGGCATTTTGAAATGCTGCGCTCCCGCCCACGCTGCCCTGCGCACTGGAGCGGACACCCGCCGCGCTCCCCATGGTCCGCCCTCTGTCCATATAAGCAGCCGGTCCCTGTCTGCCGGCACACACAGTCTCAGTCAGCTCCCCCGTGACGACGACGAGGAGAAGTAGAAGTGCAGCCGCCATGTCTGGACGAGGCAAAGGAGGGAAAGGTCTCGGCAAGGGAGGTGCCAAGAGGCACAGGAAAGTGCTCAGGGACAACATCCAGGGCATTACCAAGCCTGCCATCCGCCGCCTGGCCCGCCGTGGTGGAGTCAAGCGCATCTCCGGCCTCATCTACGAGGAGACCCGCGGTGTGCTCAAGGTCTTCCTGGAAAACGTGATCCGGGACGCCGTCACCTACACTGAGCACGCCAAGAGGAAGACCGTCACCGCCATGGATGTGGTGTATGCCCTGAAGCGCCAGGGACGCACTCTTTATGGATTCGGGGGTTGAGGATCACCTGCCTGCCTGCCTGCCTGCCTGCCTGCCCGCCTGCCTACCTACCGCAGCATCAGCGCGCAAACCCAAAGGCTCTTTTAAGAGCCGCCCACACCATCAATAACAGAGCTGCTCGATTGTACTCCGCTTTCTTGGAAGGCTGACAACAACCACCCCCACCCTGCCCCGTGCAGTCCCTGTGCGGCAGTGCCATTCCAGAATCCTTTCTTAGCACACATTTACATGAACGGCGCCTTCTGTGAGAATGGGGAAATGCGTCAAAAGAAATTGGGTCCCCTTTAGCATTCCACTTGATGGCCCTTTGTTTCGGCTCAGACCGTGCCGACAAGAGAACACATGCCCGTTTATTTTATTGTTTGCTTGTTAGGCGCTTGTAAAATAAGAACATACTGTTTCAAAGCGCCCACAGGGCAAGGGAGGGAGGAGGAGTGGGAAATACATTAAAAACACAATACATAAGAGCAGTGGGGTGGGGGGATGGGGAGAGTAAAGCAGGACGGGCCTACTATGCCTTGTGAGTCTTCCGAACGTGCAAGTGCAGCAGGGAAGAAGGAAGCAGGGGGTACGTGCTGTGCTGTGGAGTCTGAGCTCATGGGCGGGCCAGAGATGAAGTGCTAGGAATGTTGAATGCTACACGGCCTGGAGCCGTGAGGGGTGCGAGTGCGAGCGACCGGGGCGTTTGGGTGTGAGTGCAATTGCAGATAGATAGATAGACAGGAGCTGGGCCGATTGGGTGCGGGAGGTCAGGGCCCCGAGGATGCATAAGGGCCCAGGACACCCATCGCAGCAACTGTGGGATTAGCAAGGGAGAGAAGAAGCGAAGGAGGAGGTAAAGAGGAGAGTCTTAGGCTAAGTAGTGTGGGCACCCGAGCTCTCCCTCATGCCCCTATTTAGTAACAAACTCCACATACCATTCTTTGTGGAAAACAATTTTTGGCCGTAGGCATTTACTTCTTATTGACAATCATAATAAACATAACGATAACAAAAGGTGTGCTTTTGGGCACACCGTGTCCAAGGTGAGTGATGCCTCGTTTCCATGGCAAGTCTGTTCCTTTGCGTGCCTGCAAGCCGGACCTTCCGCCTCTATTTTGCTGGTTCCTTTCTTTCAGTCCAATTGGCATCCTCTCCTTAGACACGTGCCGCCGCCTACGACTTTGCCGGGTACCGAACCTGCCAGCCAGCGTTCCATGCCCTTTTTGTACCTCCTTTTTCTGGGTGGGTTGGGTGAGAAAATGAAAAACACGGTCCTTCTCCTTCCTCTGGAAGCTTTACCCGAGGCAGTTGTGCTTTCTTTTCGTTGGTGCCTCTCCCTTCCTAGAGGCTCCTTATATTCCGCCCGCCCCCTTCACCTTTGTCATTCCATTGGGGGCTGGGCCCTTCCCGGCGCCTGCTGATTTCCTTCTCACCTCCCTGTGTTTTTGGCCAGGTTGTCATGACAATTAACAGTGGAGGCGCCTTGCAGCTGCCCTCCCACGGCGTGAGCCTCTTCTCTGCCCCCCACCCTGTGCCTAACCCCCCCCCATGCCCTCTATCGTGCCGGCCCGGGGCCTGTGGCCTAAGGAGCTTCCGGAATTTAAGAAGATCCTGCTCAAGGCGCAGAGGAAGGGAGCCAGCTGAGGAAAGCGAACCACCACCTGACCTCTGTTTAGCAAAAGGCTTTACACACAGAGAGTTAGAGCCAGAGGAGCGCAGTGGTCTAGAGGGAGAGTATTTAGTCATTTTGTATTTACAAATGGGCACACACCCCCGGCCCCCCCTCTTCCCTTCTGGTAACCTGACTCCACGCTCATGTGGAATCTAAGAGCACCCCGATGCCCTCTTGTAACGACAGAAGGTACTGCGGCCTAGGTGGAGCTGGCTGGGAAAGGCGGGATTATGCTGATAACTCCCAGAAGAACCCAGCTGCAGACCAGGCGGGCGGCACAACAACTCGGGGGACAGACACGCCACTCTAGCCATCCCAATGAGGCTCTAAGCAGGCTTCGAGAACTCTCGGGGTGCCCGGCACAGTGCACCGTTCGCCGAGAAGCCAGGGGTCAAAGCACACTCTGAGTAACAAGTGCCTGCAGGTACGCCCTGTTTTCCTGCCTATAGAACCTGGCCGTTCGGGGCCTAGGGGCCAGCCCGGAGCGTGGTGGTATTTGCTCCACTCTCTGCAGGCCCCGGAGATGGCCAGGGGGGTGGCATTTGTTCCACTCTCGGCGGGCAGGAGCGTGGCCTTTGCTCCACGGGCCAGCCCCGGAGCATGGCATTTGCTCCACTCTCGGCTGGGCCCTGAGATGGGCAGGAGCGTGGCATTTGCTCCACTCTCCGCTGGCCATTGGGACAGGCGGGCGGGCGGACCAGGCCCAGGCCCAGCCCCCTTTTCTCTCCTTGCAGCCATCAGGTCTGTCGGGCCAACATCATACATGCCAACAATATCCATTCCAGTCTGGGGATGCAAGTGCAGTCCTGGTTTTAACTTTGCATTCTGAGGCTTGAAGTCCTGGCCTTCGCCCTCATAAATCCAGCAGGACACATCCCTGAGCGAGCGCAAGGTTATGTAACGAAGGTGCTGAATCCGTGCCAGACAGGAGGGGCGGGGGCGCACCTACCAATTGGGTGGGATAGGCTGGGCCACATAGGATGGAACGGATGGAGCAGATGGAAAAAGTGGATGGAGTGGAAGCGAAGGATAGTGTGAATGGAAAGGACAGAGTGGGTGGAGTGCATATCTCTCTATATACCATACCTCTGTACATCCTATTTATGCTATGTACCTGTTTTCCCATGGTACCTGCATCGCATGTTTATCCTATGCATCCTGTCGCTTTATGTACGTATGCCGCTATGTACGCCCCCTGTCCGACTCTCGTGCTTGGTCGCAGGCGCTTTCCCGATAACCACCATATCACACTACTACGCTTACTCTGGCCTATACACCATCATTCAACTAGAAGACAGCTATACTATGACACATTCGGCCTAGCTGTTCTCATACTACCATGACCCCACGAACACCTCATCATCCTAATACAACACAGCTAGCTGAGCACATACCGGCTATCTTAAGCGTCTCCTCGGGCCTAACGCAGCCAGAACTCAGGCTGGGTGTCCACCCTCCAGACTGAACACATCCAACTGATTTCCACAGCACCACACCTACCGCTAAAGAAGCAGCTATCATGCAACAACCACACCAGCTGCACACATATCCGGTGCGCCCACGCACCGTACGACACTCTGTCTCTCTACTGACCTGAACTGCGGTTCCCGAGGGCGTTCAACCTACCAGCGCTTGAGGTCATACCAATGACACATAAGGCGCTATAAAAATGCCAAGTAACATAACATAACATAGTGCGCCCAGTTAGTCAGAAAACTGGGTAAGTGCTGAGCGATGCCATTCTCATGGGTCATTGACCAAGTGCAGTAGCAATGAGGCAAGTGCAGGCCCTGAGGCAAGTGCTGGAGGACTGGCGAGGGTGCCAGGGACCTGTGAGACTCTGAGGTATGCCTGCCCTCCAGTCAGCATGTTGTGTGGAGAAGGAGGGAGAGAGGGATAGAGCAGAGAAGAGGTCAGCAGGGCAGAGGGAGAGAGTAGGAAGAGGAGAAGAGGAATGTCTTTAGGAGTTTCCGGAGGCAAAGGAGGTTGTGTATCCCGACTGCCCAAAGAATGTAGGGGGGGGGGGGGGGGGAGAGAGAGAGAGAGAGAGAGAGAGAGGTTACCAGGGCATGCGCAGAACTCTCAAGTTTCCAGCGGCCAATGGTTGAGAAGGCCATATTCAGTCCCGTCTCCCCCCCCCCCCCTCTCCCCCTTTGGATTGTTGATTTTTCTTCCCAGTTTGTGAAATGCAGAAACACTACAAGTCCCAGAATTCCAAGCAAAAACAGGACGGGGTGGCCTTCCCACACATAGCACCGGGAAAAGGCGAGACTGTTGCTGCGGCTGGCGTCCACGTCAATCCCCTCCCCCAGTGCCTGCCTGTGCCCTTTGGCCCCAGGGCTGTTTTCAGTGACCAGTTTACCCCGCCTGCCTTTGGGTTGCTTTCAATTGGTGCGCGTGCTGGTGTCGGGAGTTGATGTGACGGCCCGTGCCTTTCAGCCGGAGCACAGCCAGCTCTTAACCCGACCGATGCTTCCCCCTCGCGTCACGTTTTGATAGCGCCTTGATGCTGGACTCGAACCATTTCTAAGCGCTGTGTGATAATGGTCGGTTCTCCGCCCTCCCCCAAGCCGCACACGCAGACAGACTGGCCACAAACGCTGCTGTACTTGCTCCCCGTCGACCTCGGGAGGGAGAAGCCGGCTATGGCGCTGTGATTCCGAACTGCCCTAGCAGGATCAACAGCGATGTCTGCTGCGTGGGCTTCCCTGGCCGAGCCGCCCGATATCGCCGGTCCTGTACAGTAAGCTGTGCCCCAGAGTTTTCCCACCCAGCGGATGTGTCCAGTGGGTGCATGACTCCCGCCACAGCGCATAGAAAACATGTGCCTACGCCGACGTGCCTATTTGAGATTACTGCCCTTATGTTTTCGGGGGCTGGAATAAAGCAGGGCTAGGCAAAGCATGCGAGCTCTTGAGTGGAAGTGGTGAGCGGCTCTTAAAAGAGCCTTTGGGTTTTTGTGTGTGCGGGGAGCTGTGCCGCAGAGGGCTGTGGCTGCCCTCTCACTTGGCGCTGGTGTACTTGGTGACGGCCTTGGTGCCCTCGGACACGGCATGCTTGGCCAGCTCACCAGGCAGCAGGAGTCGCACTGCGGTCTGGATCTCCCTGGAGGTGATGGTCCTGCGCTTGTTGTAGTGGGCCAGGCGGGAGGCTTCCCCGGCGATGCGCTCGAAGATGTCATTGACAAACGAGTTCATGATGCCCATGGCCTTGGAAGAGATGCCGGTGTCGGGGTGCACCTGCTTCATCACCTTGTAGATGTAAATGGCATAGCTCTCTTTCCTGCTCCTCTTGCGCTTCTTCCCGTCCTTCTTGGGCGGCTTGGAGAGCGCTTTCTTGGAGCCCTTCTTGGGCGCTGGAGCAGACTTGGCTGGCTCAGGCATGGTCTGCGGCTGACGTCCACGCTGCGAGGAGTGGGAGAAATGAGTAGCCACCGCTCTTGTTCTTCTTCTTGCTGATAGATTTTTATCCATCAGTGGTGATTTTTTTGGATACCGAGGCTTGAGCCTCATTACTCCATCTTCTCGGGTTGAGTGTGTAGTCGTGGGTTTGTATTCTTCTTGGTCTGTGTGGTCTTGTCACAGTAGGGCTGGTTTCACTGGGTCTTCGCAGTGATGGGCCGCGGGTAGCGGTCGAAGGGGTTTGCAGTGGTGGCAGTGAGTCTTCTGATCAGAGGGTTCGGGTTCTGATCCAGTTCTTGGCAGAAGTTCTTACTCAGCTTTGCTAGATGTTCATCCAACATCTCGATGTCCAGGTCTCTGTGAAGGTCTGCTATCCTTGTGAAGATTGGAGCTCCAGATGATATCCGCAGGGCCTTGTTCTGGACTATCTGAAGACTCTTCCGGTGTCGCTCATGGCAGGTCATCCATGCTGGTGAGGCATAAGTCAGGGTTGGTCTGATGATCGCCTTGTAGACGTTGATCTTTGTCCGGAGGGGCATGGACTTGCTCTTCAGGAGTGGGTACAGCGCTGCCATCTTTCCTGTTGCCTTCTGCTGAGTATTCTCGATGTGGCTTTCCCAGTTGAGTTTGCTGTCCAGGGTCACACCGAGGTAGCGGCTGCTGCTCTCCCATTTGATGGTCTCCCCGTTGAGGCTGATGTGTGGGTGCTCCTTGATCTTCTTTCTGGTGAACAGCGTTGCAGTTGTCTTGCTGGTGTTGAGTTCTATCCGCCAGTCGCTGTACCACTTTGCGATGGTATCCAATGAAGCTTGCAGGTTCTTCGCCACTTCCTTTTCGCTAAAAGACTGGGAGATTACTGCAACATCGTCTGCATACAGTGCCAGGTTCGTCTTGTGGAGATCTGTCGGGATGTCGTTGGTGAAGAGGTTGAACAGGAAGGGTCCGAGGTTCGATCCCTGTGGCACGCCTGCTCGGATGGGATGTGAAGAGGACATCTCAGACCGCATGGCGACATGGAAGGTGCGGCCTCCCAGGTAGCTTGCAATCGTCTTCACCAGGTAGTTCGGAAATCCCAGGCCAATCATCTTGTGCAGCAGTCCCTTGTGCCAGACTCGGTCGAATGCTTTGGCTACATCCAGGAAGACGATTCCTGTGGACTTCTTGATGTTGAATCCGTGGCTGATGGTGTCCACCACTCTCAGTAGCTGATGAGTCGTTGCATGCTCCTTTCGAAATCCAAACTGTTCCTTTGCTAGTAGATTTCTTTCGGAGGTGAAGTCGCTGAGTCGAGCGAGGAGGACCTTCTCCAGGAGCTTCGATAATCCAGAAAGCAGGCTGATGGGGCGGTAGTTTGCTGGATCCCTCAGTGGTTTGCCGGCCTTTGGAAAAACGATGACCCTTGCTTCTTTCCAGGAACTCGGGAAGTGCTGGAGCCTCATGCATGCATTGAAGATCTCTGTGAGATGTTCCATTGATGCTGGTGGGAGGTTCTTGATTGCCAGGTTGGTTATTCCGTCGCTCCCCGGTGCCTTGCCGTTCGCCAGCTTTTCTGCAAGTCCTGCTACCTCAGAGCTTGTGCACTCCTTGATGTCTTCTGCTCCCAGCCCGGTTCCGTGATCTGCGAGGTACTTCTCAACTGCTTCCTCCACTCCGTCTGAGAGCCTACTTACCTTGTTCGGGGTGAACGAAGCCTCCAGTGTCTCGGCAAGGACCTCTGCCTTGTCCTTGTTGCTGCATGCAAGGTGGGTTCGTCCCTGGATTGGTGGGCTTGGCTCCTTCTTCCCAGTCAGTCGACGAGTCATTCTCCACACCGAGTTGTCAGCCTCCTTCAGCTTGGCTGTTGCAGACTCCCACTTCTCTCCACGGTGCTGTCGGATCTGTTCCCGCAGGAGTCTTGCAAGCGTGTTGTACTTCTGCATGAGATCAGGTGTGCGGAGCTTCTGCCACTGGCGTCGGGCGCGGTTCTTGTCGGCGATTGACTGTTGGATGCCTCTCGGTAGGTCGTAGATGGAACATCTGGTTGTCTTCTGCTTCGGAACACTGCTCTTGATTGCCTCCTGGACTGCTGTCGTGAAGTCTTCCACGGCCCTTTTGATATCATCCATGGTGCTCAGCGGGGTTGGAGTGACCATTCTGTTCAGCTCTTCTTTGAAGCGGCTCCAGTCAGCTCTTCTGAAGTTGTACTTCTCGGCCTGCTGGTAGGGTTCCATCTCATCTCCCACAGTGATTGCTACTGGATTGTGGTCCGAGGTCAGCTCCACCAGTGTTTCCAGCTCCACAGAGTGTTGCAGGTTCTTCAGTAGCACGATGTCCAGCACATCTGGGTTGTGGCTTGCTACACCTGGGTAGTGCGTGGGCTCAGTCGGGCCTGCTACCACACAGTCGTTCTTCCTGGAATAAGCCAGCAGTGTCCGTCCCCTCTGGTTGGCAGTCCTGGAGTTCCAGCATCGGTGCTTGGCGTTGAGGTCTCCGCCGATGAGTGTTGGAACCGTCGAATCCAGCAAAGCATCCAGGTCTCGGAGATCCAGCTTTGCTTTCGGGGGGCAGTAGGTTGCAATCAGTCGGAGTGGTCCTGTAGCAGTCTTGACTTGTACTCCAGTGGCTTCAATGCTTCTGAGGGGTGGGAGTGCAATCTCATGGTGGTCCATCGTCGTCTTCACTATCACTGCGGTCCCCCCTCCTTTGGCTCCTGCAGGTCGGTCAGTCCGGTACACACTGTGGTTTGCCAGGCTCAGCTTCTGGTTTCCTTGCAGGTGGGTCTCTGAAAGCAAAGCAGCACTCACCTTTCTCGTTTCCATCAGGTGAAGGAGTTCGTCTGTCTTCTTCTGAATACCGTTGGCATTCCACATCACGATGGCGCAGCTGGGTCTAGATGCCATGTTGTTTTCTTCCTTCGCCCGCGAATAGGCTCAGGACGAGCCCTGCCACCATCGTCATGGTGGGGTCGATATTCAGCTCTGCAACAAAGGCTGCGATCTTCACTATGATGGTCTTCCAGTCGATTGAGCTCGCTGTTCCCTCTTCCTGTGCTGAGGTGGTTGCTTGCGGCGGGTTCGGTGGTGGATTTAGGACTCCAGCGTAGCTCAGCCCGGATGTTGTGGTTGTCTTCTGGGTCTTCGCAGGGCCATGGCCTGGTGGCGGGCGAGGAGGGTGGGTCCTCTGTGCGGCCGCTGTTGGTTTTGGCTCCTGACGATGTGCAGGTCTCTGGTTTGGTTGGCTTTGTCCGCTGCTCCTCTGAGAGTCATTTGTAGTAGTTGGTGGGTTCCGTGGAGCTTGCAGTGGTTGTTGTGGTGCCCACCTCTGCTGCTCATCCTGTTTAGCTTTCATAAGGGCTGGGCATCCGCGGTAGCTGGCAGGGTGAGGTCCCCTGCAGTTGGCGCAGGTTGCCGGATCTGTTCGGGCTCGGGTGCAGTTTTTCGATGTGTGGTTCTCTCCACATCGCACGCAGCGTGGGTCCTGGTGGCAGAAGGCAGATGTGTGGCCGATCCGCTGGCAGTTGAAACACATGATAGGTCCTCTTCTGGCCTTCGGTGCTTCAGTGGTAACTGTACAGCTGCACAGCCGTGTGATCTTTGTCAGGTCCGCTGGTTTTCCATCGCTGGTTTGTGCAAGGGTGGCAACAAATAGCGGGAATTTCTTGTTCTTGTCGGCTGGCGAGGTCAGCTGGACAACACTCTTCACTGGGAGACCCTGTTCTGCAAGTTGATCTGTGATGTCTTCCACGCTGGCGTTAGTCGGCAGGCCACGGACCACAAACCTCTGAGACCTCACTCGCTCCAGTGGGAATGTGTAGTACTGCAGTTTCTGTACGGTGAAGGCATCTGTCACGCTCTTGTAGTCCTCTACTGTGGTGAGCGAGATCTTCATATGCTCACCATGAGGCTTGGTGGTGAAGGTTGGTTTGGCGCACAGGTGTTTCAGCATGTCAACCAGGTCCTTGTGGGTCTTCAAGCTCTTCACAAACACTGGGGGGATCCGGATCTTCTTTGGTGGTGGGGTGGTCTGCTCGTCCGCTGTGTTGTCAGGTTCTGTGGCCAGCTGTTCGTGCTCCAGAACGTCATACTTGTTGCTGGTGCTCACACCTGTTGCAGATGGTTCAGTCAGCGTCTTCTTCCACTTCTGATTTGATGCACCTGGTGACGCACTTTCACTGGTCTTTCGCTTGTGAGAGACTGGTTCGAACCCTTCCATCTCGACCTCGGTGTCCAGGAGGTGGGATGTTTCTGACATCTGGGCCGTCATGATGATCAATCTAGGAGAAAAGGGGGGAGAAAATTGGAGAGAAAACAGGAAAGAATAGGAGAAAAGAGGGAGAAAATGTAGAGTGCTCTTATCAGAGCAGTTTCTTTTTAAATCCAAACAGTTCTTTGTAAGAACCAGCTCAGCAGGTGTGCCCTAAAAAGGACAGTTTTGGGGTGCACACGGTGTGCAAAAAGCTCCTTTGCAGATTGTTAGACCGACTCCTGAAGATTGCTCTTCAGTGGGGAAATCGGGCTAATCAAGCGCCACTTGCCGCCACAAGGTGGAGGCAAAGACCGCTTAAACGGCCCTTTTTGTTTAGAAAAGGCCCGGCTCACTGCAGCTGCCGCAGCATCGCCCGATGCCGCATCTCGGTACACAAGGTAACAGCTGTGAGGAGCGGGAGAAAATTAGGTCTTAACAGCCGTTGCTGTTACCGCCTAATCGCTAATCAACCTCTCGAGTAGCCACCGCCCCCGACCCCCTCTCTTTTATAGGCTGTCTGTGCTAAACAGCTGCTGCCAGTCCCTGTCCGCTATTGGCCCGTAACGGTTCTGTAGCTACTCTGTTGTGGTGGGTGTGCCCAGCACAGGGCTCCGATTGGCTGGCAGCAGCATCGTTCCCCCTCCAATGGATGTGCACGCCAGCCTAGGTTTCGTCCAATGAGAGAGCCTCCCCCGTGTCTTTATATGCCGGCCCTCTCGTGCTCGGGTCATTGCTTTCTCTTTGAACGTAGGACGAGCGAGCTCCCACTTTACGGCGAACCATGTCTGGACGAGGAAAGCAAGGAGGGAAGGCCCGCGCTAAGGCCAAGACTCGCTCCTCCCGGGCAGGCTTGCAGTTCCCAGTCGGCCGTGTGCATCGGCTGCTGCGGAAGGGGAGCTACGCTGAGCGGGTGGGTGCCGGAGCCCCCGTCTATCTGGCTGCCGTGCTCGAGTACCTGACTGCTGAGATCCTCGAGCTGGCCGGCAACGCCGCCCGGGACAACAAGAAGACCCGCATCATCCCCAGACACCTGCAGCTCGCCATCCGCAACGACGAGGAGCTCAACAAGCTGCTGGGCAAAGTCACCATCGCCCAGGGTGGTGTCCTGCCCAACATCCAGGCCGTGCTGCTGCCCAAGAAGACAGAGGGCCACAAGGCAGGGGGCAAAGCCAGCAAGTAACAGCCCAAGTTACACACTCCCCAACAAAAAAAACACAAAGGCTCTTTTAAGAGCCGCTCACACACTCCGACAAAGAGCTCAGCACCTTGGCAAGCAGCACTATACACTTGTCTATCGGCGTGTTATAAATGCCTTGTCGTATATATCAATCATATATCATATCGTAGCAGCAGCACTTGGAGCTGGCACAGCGGCCCCCTTTTAATTCTGAGCGAGCACCTTTAGTCTTTGCCCGACAAAACCAAGCCATGCTAAAGCTTGGCAAATGCAGGGCGCTCTCCTTCGCCTCTCGCAAAGCCTATTCGGCTCGCCTCCCCTCCCCAACAGCCGTACGTGGCGTTTGCGAAAAGACCGATGCCCTGCAACCCCGATGCAGTAACGCTTGGGTGAGCAGGCTAGGTCGCCCCCACAAGCATGCTGTAAGGAGTTCATGTCTGGACTTCGGCCGTTGGGTAATTCCTGCCACAGACCCCCAGGTATCTCCCCCCCCCCCCCCCCCCCCCGACCGACCCCACACAAAGCCCCCACCCCCACCATTTTGTCTTTGCAGATAATCCCACGTGGCAAGGGGACAGAGGGGCGGGGGGGGGGGGGGGGGGTTGGCTCCAACAGAGTATGTGCTTGCGTCGGAGAAAAGAGAGGCTGCAGCGCAAATTGCTCGTAACCCATGTAGAATGAAGGCCATACTCCCGACCCCGATGCAAAGTTCTGGGTGCAGGGGCAAAGTAGGGCGCGAATGCGAGGCGCACAAAGGAGTCCATTGGAGGAGGGGAGGGCAGGGGGAGGGGTGCGTGTGCGCGCACGCGCCCTCTCTCAGAAAGGCAGCGGCCTTTGTACACAAGAGCAAGCTCTTTCCTTTAGCAAGTCCTGAGAGAACAAAGGCCCTCCGGGGCAACGGCTGGAAAGCGCGGGCATTTTGAAATGCTGCGCTCCCGCCCACGCTGCCCTGCGCACTGGAGCGGACACCCGCCGCGCTCCCCATGGTCCGCCCTCTGTCCATATAAGCAGCCGGTCCCTGTCTGCCGGCACACACAGTCTCAGTCAGCTCCCCCGTGACGACGACGAGGAGAAGTAGAAGTGCAGCCGCCATGTCTGGACGAGGCAAAGGAGGGAAAGGTCTCGGCAAGGGAGGTGCCAAGAGGCACAGGAAAGTGCTCAGGGACAACATCCAGGGCATTACCAAGCCTGCCATCCGCCGCCTGGCCCGCCGTGGTGGAGTCAAGCGCATCTCCGGCCTCATCTACGAGGAGACCCGCGGTGTGCTCAAGGTCTTCCTGGAAAACGTGATCCGGGACGCCGTCACCTACACTGAGCACGCCAAGAGGAAGACCGTCACCGCCATGGATGTGGTGTATGCCCTGAAGCGCCAGGGACGCACTCTTTATGGATTCGGGGGTTGAGGATCACCTGCCTGCCTGCCTGCCTGCCTGCCTGCCTGCCTGCCCGCCTGCCTACCTACCGCAGCATCAGCGCGCAAACCCAAAGGCTCTTTTAAGAGCCGCCCACACCATCAATAACAGAGCTGCTCGATTGTACTCCGCTTTCTTGGAAGGCTGACAACAACCACCCCCACCCTGCCCCGTGCAGTCCCTGTGCGGCAGTGCCATTCCAGAATCCTTTCTTAGCACACATTTACATGAACGGCGCCTTCTGTGAGAATGGGGAAATGCGTCAAAAGAAATTGGGTCCCCTTTAGCATTCCACTTGATGGCCCTTTGTTTCGGCTCAGACCGTGCCGACAAGAGAACACATGCCCGTTTATTTTATTGTTTGCTTGTTAGGCGCTTGTAAAATAAGAACATACTGTTTCAAAGCGCCCACAGGGCAAGGGAGGGAGGAGGAGTGGGAAATACATTAAAAACACAATACATAAGAGCAGTGGGGTGGGGGGATGGGGAGAGTAAAGCAGGACGGGCCTACTATGCCTTGTGAGTCTTCCGAACGTGCAAGTGCAGCAGGGAAGAAGGAAGCAGGGGGTACGTGCTGTGCTGTGGAGTCTGAGCTCATGGGCGGGCCAGAGATGAAGTGCTAGGAATGTTGAATGCTACACGGCCTGGAGCCGTGAGGGGTGCGAGTGCGAGCGACCGGGGCGTTTGGGTGTGAGTGCAATTGCAGATAGATAGATAGACAGGAGCTGGGCCGATTGGGTGCGGGAGGTCAGGGCCCCGAGGATGCATAAGGGCCCAGGACACCCATCGCAGCAACTGTGGGATTAGCAAGGGAGAGAAGAAGCGAAGGAGGAGGTAAAGAGGAGAGTCTTAGGCTAAGTAGTGTGGGCACCCGAGCTCTCCCTCATGCCCCTATTTAGTAACAAACTCCACATACCATTCTTTGTGGAAAACAATTTTTGGCCGTAGGCATTTACTTCTTATTGACAATCATAATAAACATAACGATAACAAAAGGTGTGCTTTTGGGCACACCGTGTCCAAGGTGAGTGATGCCTCGTTTCCATGGCAAGTCTGTTCCTTTGCGTGCCTGCAAGCCGGACCTTCCGCCTCTATTTTGCTGGTTCCTTTCTTTCAGTCCAATTGGCATCCTCTCCTTAGACACGTGCCGCCGCCTACGACTTTGCCGGGTACCGAACCTGCCAGCCAGCGTTCCATGCCCTTTTTGTACCTCCTTTTTCTGGGTGGGTTGGGTGAGAAAATGAAAAACACGGTCCTTCTCCTTCCTCTGGAAGCTTTACCCGAGGCAGTTGTGCTTTCTTTTCGTTGGTGCCTCTCCCTTCCTAGAGGCTCCTTATATTCCGCCCGCCCCCTTCACCTTTGTCATTCCATTGGGGGCTGGGCCCTTCCCGGCGCCTGCTGATTTCCTTCTCACCTCCCTGTGTTTTTGGCCAGGTTGTCATGACAATTAACAGTGGAGGCGCCTTGCAGCTGCCCTCCCACGGCGTGAGCCTCTTCTCTGCCCCCCACCCTGTGCCTAACCCCCCCCCCATGCCCTCTATCGTGCCGGCCCGGGGCCTGTGGCCTAAGGAGCTTCCGGAATTTAAGAAGATCCTGCTCAAGGCGCAGAGGAAGGGAGCCAGCTGAGGAAAGCGAACCACCACCTGACCTCTGTTTAGCAAAAGGCTTTACACACAGAGAGTTAGAGCCAGAGGAGCGCAGTGGTCTAGAGGGAGAGTATTTAGTCATTTTGTATTTACAAATGGGCACACACCCCCGGCCCCCCCTCTTCCCTTCTGGTAACCTGACTCCACGCTCATGTGGAATCTAAGAGCACCCCGATGCCCTCTTGTAACGACAGAAGGTACTGCGGCCTAGGTGGAGCTGGCTGGGAAAGGCAGGATTATGCTGATAACTCCCAGAAGAACCCAGCTGCAGACCAGGCGGGCGGCACAACAACTCGGGGGACAGACACGCCACTCTAGCCATCCCAATGAGGCTCTAAGCAGGCTTCGAGAACTCTCGGGGTGCCCGGCACAGTGCACCGTTCGCCGAGAAGCCAGGGGTCAAAGCACACTCTGAGTAACAAGTGCCTGCAGGTACGCCCTGTTTTCCTGCCTATAGAACCTGGCCGTTCGTGGCCTAGGGGCCAGCCCGGAGCGTGGTGGTATTTGCTCCACTCTCTGCAGGCCCCGGAGATGGCCAGGGGGGTGGCATTTGTTCCACTCTCGGCGGGCAGGAGCGTGGCCTTTGCTCCACGGGCCAGCCCCGGAGCATGGCATTTGCTCCACTCTCGGCTGGGCCCTGAGATGGGCAGGAGCGTGGCATTTGCTCCACTCTCCGCTGGCCATTGGGACAGGCGGGCGGGCGGACCAGGCCCAGGCCCAGCCCCCTTTTCTCTCCTTGCAGCCATCAGGTCTGTCGGGCCAACATCATACATGCCAACAATATCCATTCCAGTCTGGGGATGCAAGTGCAGTCCTGGTTTTAACTTTGCATTCTGAGGCTTGAAGTCCTGGCCTTCGCCCTCATAAATCCAGCAGGACACATCCCTGAGCGAGCGCAAGGTTATGTAACGAAGGTGCTGAATCCGTGCCAGACAGGAGGGGCGGGGGCGCACCTACCAATTGGGTGGGATAGGCTGGGCCACATAGGATGGAACGGATGGAGCAGATGGAAAAAGTGGATGGAGTGGAAGCGAAGGATAGTGTGAATGGAAAGGACAGAGTGGGTGGAGTGCATATCTCTCTATATACCATACCTCTGTACATCCTATTTATGCTATGTACCTGTTTTCCCATGGTACCTGCATCGCATGTTTATCCTATGCATCCTGTCGCTTTATGTACGTATGCCGCTATGTACGCCCCCTGTCCGACTCTCGTGCTTGGTCGCAGGCGCTTTCCCGATAACCACCATATCACACTACTACGCTTACTCTGGCCTATACACCATCATTCAACTAGAAGACAGCTATACTATGACACATTCGGCCTAGCTGTTCTCATACTACCATGACCCCACGAACACCTCATCATCCTAATACAACACAGCTAGCTGAGCACATACCGGCTATCTTAAGCGTCTCCTCGGGCCTAACGCAGCCAGAACTCAGGCTGGGTGTCCACCCTCCAGACTGAACACATCCAACTGATTTCCACAGCACCACACCTACCGCTAAAGAAGCAGCTATCATGCAACAACCACACCAGCTGCACACATATCCGGTGCGCCCACGCACCGTACGACACTCTGTCTCTCTACTGACCTGAACTGCGGTTCCCGAGGGCGTTCAACCTACCAGCGCTTGAGGTCATACCAATGACACATAAGGCGCTATAAAAATGCCAAGTAACATAACATAACATAGTGCGCCCAGTTAGTCAGAAAACTGGGTAAGTGCTGAGCGATGCCATTCTCATGGGTCATTGACCAAGTGCAGTAGCAATGAGGCAAGTGCAGGCCCTGAGGCAAGTGCTGGAGGACTGGCGAGGGTGCCAGGGACCTGTGAGACTCTGAGGTATGCCTGCCCTCCAGTCGGCATGTTGTGTGGAGAAGGAGGGAGAGAGGGATAGAGCAGAGAAGAGGTCAGCAGGGCAGAGGGAGAGAGTAGGAAGAGGAGAAGAGGAATGTCTTTAGGAGTTTCCGGAGGCAAAGGAGGTTGTGTATCCCGACTGCCCAAAGAATGTAGGGGGGGGGGGAGGGAGAGAGAGAGAGAGAGAGAGAGGTTACCAGGGCATGCGCAGAACTCTCAAGTTTCCAGCGGCCAATGGTTGAGAAGGCCATATTCAGTCCCGTCTCCCCCCCCCCCTCTCCC
Source organism: Ambystoma mexicanum (assembly GCF_040938575.1). NCBI lineage: Eukaryota > Metazoa > Chordata > Amphibia > Caudata > Ambystomatidae > Ambystoma > Ambystoma mexicanum. Next base: position 1,313,805 of record NW_027182380.1, read on the forward strand.
CCTTTGGATTGTTGATTTTTCTTCCCAGTTTGTGAAATGCAGAAACACTACAAGTCCCAGAATTCCAAGCAAAAACAGGACGGGGTGGCCTTCCCACACATAGCACCGGGAAAAGGCGAGACTGTTGCTGCGGCTGGCGTCCACGTCAATCCCCTCCCCCAGTGCCTGCCTGTGCCCTTTGGCCCCAGGGCTGTTTTCAGTGACCAGTTTACCCCGCCTGCCTTTGGGTTGCTTTCAATTGGTGCGCGTGCTGGTGTCGGGAGTTGATGTGACGGCCCGTGCCTTTCAGCCGGAGCACAGCCAGCTCTTAACCCGACCGATGCTTCCCCCTCGCGTCACGTTTTGATAGCGCCTTGATGCTGGACTCGAACCATTTCTAAGCGCTGTGTGATAATGGTCGGTTCTCCGCCCTCCCCCAAGCCGCACACGCAGACAGACTGGCCACAAACGCTGCTGTACTTGCTCCCCGTCGACCTCGGGAGGGAGAAGCCGGCTATGGCGCTGTGATTCCGAACTGCCCTAGCAGGATCAACAGCGATGTCTGCTGCGTGGGCTTCCCTGGCAGAGCCGCCCGATATCGCCGGTCCTGTACAGTAAGCTGTGCCCCAGAGTTTTCCCACCCAGCGGATGTGTCCAGTGGGTGCATGACTCCCGCCACAGCGCATAGAAAACATGTGCCTACGCCGACGTGCCTATTTGAGATTACTGCCCTTATGTTTTCGGGGGCTGGAATAAAGCAGGGCTAGGCAAAGCATGCGAGCTCTTGAGTGGAAGTGGTGAGCGGCTCTTAAAAGAGCCTTTGGGTTTTTGTGTGTGCGGGGAGCTGTGCCGCAGAGGGCTGTGGCTGCCCTCTCACTTGGCGCTGGTGTACTTGGTGACGGCCTTGGTGCCCTCGGACACGGCATGCTTGGCCAGCTCACCAGGCAGCAGGAGTCGCACTGCGGTCTGGATCTCCCTGGAGGTGATGGTCCTGCGCTTGTTGTAGTGGGCCAGGCGGGAGGCTTCCCCGGCGATGCGCTCGAAGATGTCATTGACAAACGAGTTCATGATGCCCATGGCCTTGGAAGAGATGCCGGTGTCGGGGTGCACCTGCTTCATCACCTTGTAGATGTAAATGGCATAGCTCTCTTTCCTGCTCCTCTTGCGCTTCTTCCCGTCCTTCTTGGGCGGCTTGGAGAGCGCTTTCTTGGAGCCCTTCTTGGGCGCTGGAGCGGACTTGGCTGGCTCAGGCATGTTCTGCGGCTGACGTCCACGCTGCGAGGAGTGGGAGAAATGAGTAGCCACCGCCCCCGACCCCCTCTCTTTTATAGGCTGTCTGTGCTAAACAGCTGCTGCCAGTCCCTGTCCGCTATTGGCCCGTAACGGTTCTGTAGCTACTCTGTTGTGGTGGGTGTGCCCAGCACAGGGCTCCGATTGGCTGGCAGCAGCATCGTTCCCCCTCCAATGGATGTGCACGCCAGCCTAGGTTTCGTCCAATGAGAGAGCCTCCCCCGTGTCTTTATATGCCGGCCCTCTCGTGCTCGGGTCATTGCCATCGGAGCACCCACACATCAGCCTCAACGGGGAGACCATCAAATGGGAGAGCAGCAGCCGCTACCTCGGTGTGACCCTGGACAGCAAACTCAACTGGGAAAGCCACATCGAGAATACTCAGCAGAAGGCAACAGGAAAGATGGCAGCGCTGTACCCACTCCTGAAGAGCAAGTCCATGCCCCTCCGGACAAAGATCAACGTCTACAAGGCGATCATCAGACCAACCCTGACTTATGCCTCACCAGCATGGATGACCTGCCATGAGCGACACCGGAAGAGTCTTCAGATAGTCCAGAACAAGGCCCTGCGGATATCATCTGGAGCTCCAATCTTCACAAGGATAGCAGACCTTCACAGAGACCTGGACATCGAGATGTTGGATGAACATCTAGCGAAGCTGAGTAAGAACTTCTGCCAAGAACTGGATCAGAACCCGAACCCTCTGATCAGAAGACTCACTGCCACCACAGCAAACCCCTTCGACCGCTACCCGCGGCCCATCACTGAGAAGACCCAGTGAAACCAGCCCTACTGTGACAAGACCACACAGACCAAGAAGAATACAAACCCACGACTACACACTCAACCCGAGAAGATGGAGTAATGAGGCTCAAGCCTCGGTATCCAAAAAATCACCGCTGATGGATAAAAATCTATCAGCAAGAAGAAGAACAAGCGCCGCTCGGGTCATTGCTTTCTCTTTGAACGTAGGACGAGCGAGCTCCCACTTTACGGCGAACCATGTCTGGACGAGGAAAGCAAGGAGGGAAGGCCCGCGCTAAGGCCAAGACTCGCTCCTCCCGGGCAGGCTTGCAGTTCCCAGTCGGCCGTGTGCATCGGCTGCTGCGGAAGGGGAGCTACGCTGAGCGGGTGGGTGCCGGAGCCCCCGTCTATCTGGCTGCCGTGCTCGAGTACCTGACTGCTGAGATCCTCGAGCTGGCCGGCAACGCCGCCCGGGACAACAAGAAGACCCGCATCATCCCCAGACACCTGCAGCTCGCCATCCGCAACGACGAGGAGCTCAACAAGCTGCTGGGCAAAGTCACCATCGCCCAGGGTGGTGTCCTGCCCAACATCCAGGCCGTGCTGCTGCCCAAGAAGACAGAGGGCCACAAGGCAGGGGGCAAAGCCAGCAAGTAACAGCCCAAGTTACACACTCCCCAACAAAAAAAACACAAAGGCTCTTTTAAGAGCCGCTCACACACTCCGACAAAGAGCTCAGCACCTTGGCAAGCAGCACTATACACTTGTCTATCGGCGTGTTATAAATGCCTTGTCGTATATATCAATCATATATCATATCGTAGCAGCAGCACTTGGAGCTGGCACAGCGGCCCCCTTTTAATTCTGAGCGAGCACCTTTAGTCTTTGCCCGACAAAACCAAGCCATGCTAAAGCTTGGCAAATGCAGGGCGCTCTCCTTCGCCTCTCGCAAAGCCTATTCGGCTCGCCTCCCCTCCCCAACAGCCGTACGTGGCGTTTGCGAAAAGACCGATGCCCTGCAACCCCGATGCAGTAACGCTTGGGTGAGCAGGCTAGGTCGCCCCCACAAGCATGCTGTAAGGAGTTCATGTCTGGACTTCGGCCGTTGGGTAATTCCTGCCACAGACCCCCAGGTATCTCGCCCCCCCCCCCCCCCCGACCGACCCCACACAACGCCCCCACCCCCGCCATTTTGTCTTTGCAGATAATCCCACGTGGCAAGGGGACAGAGGGGCGGGGGGGGGGGGGGGGTTGGCAAGGGGTAGGCTCCAACAGAGTATGTGCTTGCGTCGGAGAAAAGAGAGGCTGCAGCGCAAATTGCTCGTAACCCATGTAGAATGAAGGCCATACTCCCGACCCCGATGCAAAGTTCTGGGTGCAGGGGCAAAGTAGGGCGCGAATGCGAGGCGCACAAAGGAGTCCATTGGAGGAGGGGAGGGCAGGGGGAGGGGTGCGTGTGCGCGCACGCGCCCTCTCTCAGAAAGGCAGCGGCCTTTGTACACAAGAGCAAGCTCTTTCCTTTAGCAAGTCCTGAGAGAACAAAGGCCCTCCGGGGCAACGGCTGGAAAGCGCGGGCATTTTGAAATGCTGCGCTCCCGCCCACGCTGCCCTGCGCACTGGAGCGGACACCCGCCGCGCTCCCCATGGTCCGCCCTCTGTCCATATAAGCAGCCGGTCCCTGTCTGCCGGCACACACAGTCTCAGTCAGCTCCCCCGTGACGACGACGACGAGAAGTAGAAGTGCAGCCGCCATGTCTGGACGAGGCAAAGGAGGGAAAGGTCTCGGCAAGGGAGGTGCCAAGAGGCACAGGAAAGTGCTCAGGGACAACATCCAGGGCATTACCAAGCCTGCCATCCGCCGCCTGGCCCGCCGTGGTGGAGTCAAGCGCATCTCCGGCCTCATCTACGAGGAGACCCGCGGTGTGCTCAAGGTCTTCCTGGAAAACGTGATCCGGGACGCCGTCACCTACACTGAGCACGCCAAGAGGAAGACCGTCACCGCCATGGATGTGGTGTATGCCCTGAAGCGCCAGGGACGCACTCTTTATGGATTCGGGGGTTGAGGATCACCTGCCTGCCTGCCTGCCTGCCTGCCTGCCTGCCCGCCTGCCTACCTACCGCAGCATCAGCGCGCAAACCCAAAGGCTCTTTTAAGAGCCGCCCACACCATCAATAACAGAGCTGCTCGATTGTACTCCGCTTTCTTGGAAGGCTGACAACAACCACCCCCACCCTGCCCCGTGCAGTCCCTGTGCGGCAGTGCCATTCCAGAATCCTTTCTTAGCACACATTTACATGAACGGCGCCTTCTGTGAGAATGGGGAAATGCGTCAAAAGAAATTGGGTCCCCTTTAGCATTCCACTTGATGGCCCTTTGTTTCGGCTCAGACCGTGCCGACAAGAGAACACATGCCCGTTTATTTTATTGTTTGCTTGTTAGGCGCTTGTAAAATAAGAACATACTGTTTCAAAGCGCCCACAGGGCAAGGGAGGGAGGAGGAGTGGGAAATACATTAAAAACACAATACATAAGAGCAGTGGGGTGGGGGGATGGGGAGAGTAAAGCAGGACGGGCCTACTATGCCTTGTGAGTCTTCCGAACGTGCAAGTGCAGCAGGGAAGAAGGAAGCAGGGGGTACGTGCTGTGCTGTGGAGTCTGAGCTCATGGGCGGGCCAGAGATGAAGTGCTAGGAATGTTGAATGCTACACGGCCTGGAGCCGTGAGGGGTGCGAGTGCGAGCGACCGGGGCGTTTGGGTGTGAGTGCAATTGCAGATAGATAGATAGACAGGAGCTGGGCCGATTGGGTGCGGGAGGTCAGGGCCCCGAGGATGCATAAGGGCCCAGGACACCCATCGCAGCAACTGTGGGATTAGCAAGGGAGAGAAGAAGCGAAGGAGGAGGTAAAGAGGAGAGTCTTAGGCTAAGTAGTGTGGGCACCCGAGCTCTCCCTCATGCCCCTATTTAGTAACAAACTCCACATACCATTCTTTGTGGAAAACAATTTTTGGCCGTAGGCATTTACTTCTTATTGACAATCATAATAAACATAACGATAACAAAAGGTGTGCTTTTGGGCACACCGTGTCCAAGGTGAGTGATGCCTCGTTTCCATGGCAAGTCTGTTCCTTTGCGTGCCTGCAAGCCGGACCTTCCGCCTCTATTTTGCTGGTTCCTTTCTTTCAGTCCAATTGGCATCCTCTCCTTAGACACGTGCCGCCGCCTACGACTTTGCCGGGTACCGAACCTGCCAGCCAGCGTTCCATGCCCTTTTTGTACCTCCTTTTTCTGGGTGGGTTGGGTGAGAAAATGAAAAACACGGTCCTTCTCCTTCCTCTGGAAGCTTTACCCGAGGCAGTTGTGCTTTCTTTTCGTTGGTGCCTCTCCCTTCCTAGAGGCTCCTTATATTCCGCCCGCCCCCTTCACCTTTGTCATTCCATTGGGGGCTGGGCCCTTCCCGGCGCCTGCTGATTTCCTTCTCACCTCCCTGTGTTTTTGGCCAGGTTGTCATGACAATTAACAGTGGAGGCGCCTTGCAGCTGCCCTCCCACGGCGTGAGCCTCTTCTCTGCCCCCCACCCTGTGCCTAACCCCCCCCCCATGCCCTCTATCGTGCCGGCCCGGGGCCTGTGGCCTAAGGAGCTTCCGGAATTTAAGAAGATCCTGCTCAAGGCGCAGAGGAAGGGAGCCAGCTGAGGAAAGCGAACCACCACCTGACCTCTGTTTAGCAAAAGGCTTTACACACAGAGAGTTAGAGCCAGAGGAGCGCAGTGGTCTAGAGGGAGAGTATTTAGTCATTTTGTATTTACAAATGGGCACACACCCCCGGCCCCCCCTCTTCCCTTCTGGTAACCTGACTCCACGCTCATGTGGAATCTAAGAGCACCCCGATGCCCTCTTGTAACGACAGAAGGTACTGCGGCCTAGGTGGAGCTGGCTGGGAAAGGCGGGATTATGCTGATAACTCCCAGAAGAACCCAGCTGCAGACCAGGCGGGCGGCACAACAACTCGGGGGACAGACACGCCACTCTAGCCATCCCAATGAGGCTCTAAGCAGGCTTCGAGAACTCTCGGGGTGCCCGGCACAGTGCACCGTTCGCCGAGAAGCCAGGGGTCAAAGCACACTCTGAGTAACAAGTGCCTGCAGGTACGCCCTGTTTTCCTGCCTATAGAACCTGGCCGTTCGTGGCCTAGGGGCCAGCCCGGAGCGTGGTGGTATTTGCTCCACTCTCTGCAGGCCCCGGAGATGGCCAGGGGGGTGGCATTTGTTCCACTCTCGGCGGGCAGGAGCGTGGCCTTTGCTCCACGGGCCAGCCCCGGAGCATGGCATTTGCTCCACTCTCGGCTGGGCCCTGAGATGGGCAGGAGCGTGGCATTTGCTCCACTCTCCGCTGGCCATTGGGACAGGCGGGCGGACCAGGCCCAGGCCCAGCCCCCGGCCCAGCCCCCTTTTCTCTCCTTGCAGCCATCAGGTCTGTCGGGCCAACATCATACATGCCAACAATATCCATTCCAGTCTGGGGATGCAAGTGCAGTCCTGGTTTTAACTTTGCATTCTGAGGCTTGAAGTCCTGGCCTTCGCCCTCATAAATCCAGCAGGACACATCCCTGAGCGAGCGCAAGGTTATGTAACGAAGGTGCTGAATCCGTGCCAGACAGGAGGGGCGGGGGCGCACCTACCAATTGGGTGGGATAGGCTGGGCCACATAGGATGGAACGGATGGAGCAGATGGAAAAAGTGGATGGAGTGGAAGCGAAGGATAGTGTGAATGGAAAGGACAGAGTGGGTGGAGTGCATATCTCTCTATATACCATACCTCTGTACATCCTATTTATGCTATGTACCTGTTTTCCCATGGTACCTGCATCGCATGTTTATCCTATGCATCCTGTCGCTTTATGTACGTATGCCGCTATGTACGCCCCCTGTCCGACTCTCGTGCTTGGTCGCAGGCGCTTTCCCGATAACCACCATATCACACTACTACGCTTACTCTGGCCTATACACCATCATTCAACTAGAAGACAGCTATACTATGACACATTCGGCCTAGCTGTTCTCATACTACCATGACCCCACGAACACCTCATCATCCTAATACAACACAGCTAGCTGAGCACATACCGGCTATCTTAAGCGTCTCCTCGGGCCTAACGCAGCCAGAACTCAGGCTGGGTGTCCACCCTCCAGACTGAACACATCCAACTGATTTCCACAGCACCACACCTACCGCTAAAGAAGCAGCTATCATGCAACAACCACACCAGCTGCACACATATCCGGTGCGCCCACGCACCGTACGACACTCTGTCTCTCTACTGACCTGAACTGCGGTTCCCGAGGGCGTTCAACCTACCAGCGCTTGAGGTCATACCAATGACACATAAGGCGCTATAAAAATGCCAAGTAACATAACATAACATAGTGCGCCCAGTTAGTCAGAAAACTGGGTAAGTGCTGAGCGATGCCATTCTCATGGGTCATTGACCAAGTGCAGTAGCAATGAGGCAAGTGCAGGCCCTGAGGCAAGTGCTGGAGGACTGGCGAGGGTGCCAGGGACCTGTGAGACTCTGAGGTATGCCTGCCCTCCAGTCGGCATGTTGTGTGGAGAAGGAGGGAGAGAGGGATAGAGCAGAGAAGAGGTCAGCAGGGCAGAGGGAGAGAGTAGGAAGAGGAGAAGAGGAATGTCTTTAGGAGTTTCCGGAGGCAAAGGAGGTTGTGTATCCCGACTGCCCAAAGAATGTAGGGGGGGGGGGAGGGAGAGAGAGAGAGAGAGAGAGAGAGAGGTTACCAGGGCATGCGCAGAACTCTCAAGTTTCCAGCGGCCAATGGTTGAGAAGGCCATATTCAGTCCCGTCTCCCCCCCCCCCTCTCCCCCTTTGGATTGTTGATTTTTCTTCCCAGTTTGTGAAATGCAGAAACACTACAAGTCCCAGAATTCCAAGCAAAAACAGGACGGGGTGGCCTTCCCACACATAGCACCGGGAAAAGGCGAGACTGTTGCTGCGGCTGGCGTCCACGTCAATCCCCTCCCCCAGTGCCTGCCTGTGCCCTTTGGCCCCAGGGCTGTTTTCAGTGACCAGTTTACCCCGCCTGCCTTTGGGTTGCTTTCAATTGGTGCGCGTGCTGGTGTCGGGAGTTGATGTGACGGCCCGTGCCTTTCAGCCGGAGCACAGCCAGCTCTTAACCCGACCGATGCTTCCCCCTCGCGTCACGTTTTGATAGCGCCTTGATGCTGGACTCGAACCATTTCTAAGCGCTGTGTGATAATGGTCGGTTCTCCGCCCTCCCCCAAGCCGCACACGCAGACAGACTGGCCACAAACGCTGCTGTACTTGCTCCCCGTCGACCTCGGGAGGGAGAAGCCGGCTATGGCGCTGTGATTCCGAACTGCCCTAGCAGGATCAACAGCGATGTCTGCTGCGTGGGCTTCCCTGGCAGAGCCGCCCGATATCGCCGGTCCTGTACAGTAAGCTGTGCCCCAGAGTTTTCCCACCCAGCGGATGTGTCCAGTGGGTGCATGACTCCCGCCACAGCGCATAGAAAACATGTGCCTACGCCGACGTGCCTATTTGAGATTACTGCCCTTATGTTTTCGGGGGCTGGAATAAAGCAGGGCTAGGCAAAGCATGCGAGCTCTTGAGTGGAAGTGGTGAGCGGCTCTTAAAAGAGCCTTTGGGTTTTTGTGTGTGCGGGGAGCTGTGCCGCAGAGGGCTGTGGCTGCCCTCTCACTTGGCGCTGGTGTACTTGGTGACGGCCTTGGTGCCCTCGGACACGGCATGCTTGGCCAGCTCACCAGGCAGCAGGAGTCGCACTGCGGTCTGGATCTCCCTGGAGGTGATGGTCCTGCGCTTGTTGTAGTGGGCCAGGCGGGAGGCTTCCCCGGCGATGCGCTCGAAGATGTCATTGACAAACGAGTTCATGATGCCCATGGCCTTGGAAGAGATGCCGGTGTCGGGGTGCACCTGCTTCATCACCTTGTAGATGTAAATGGCATAGCTCTCTTTCCTGCTCCTCTTGCGCTTCTTCCCGTCCTTCTTGGGCGGCTTGGAGAGCGCTTTCTTGGAGCCCTTCTTGGGCGCTGGAGCGGACTTGGCTGGCTCAGGCATGGTCTGCGGCTGACGTCCACGCTGCGAGGAGTGGGAGAAATGAGTAGCCACCGCCCCCGACCCCCTCTCTTTTATAGGCTGTCTGTGCTAAACAGCTGCTGCCAGTCCCTGTCCGCTATTGGCCCGTAACGGTTCTGTAGCTACTCTGTTGTGGTGGGTGTGCCCAGCACAGGGCTCCGATTGGCTGGCAGCAGCATCGTTCCCCCTCCAATGGATGTGCACGCCAGCCTAGGTTTCGTCCAATGAGAGAGCCTCCCCCGTGTCTTTATATGCCGGCCCTCTCGTGCTCGGGTCATTGCCATCGGAGCACCCACACATCAGCCTCAACGGGGAGACCATCAAATGGGAGAGCAGCAGCCGCTACCTCGGTGTGACCCTGGACAGCAAACTCAACTGGGAAAGCCACATCGAGAATACTCAGCAGAAGGCAACAGGAAAGATGGCAGCGCTGTACCCACTCCTGAAGAGCAAGTCCATGCCCCTCCGGACAAAGATCAACGTCTACAAGGCGATCATCAGACCAACCCTGACTTATGCCTCACCAGCATGGATGACCTGCCATGAGCGACACCGGAAGAGTCTTCAGATAGTCCAGAACAAGGCCCTGCGGATATCATCTGGAGCTCCAATCTTCACAAGGATAGCAGACCTTCACAGAGACCTGGACATCGAGATGTTGGATGAACATCTAGCGAAGCTGAGTAAGAACTTCTGCCAAGAACTGGATCAGAACCCGAACCCTCTGATCAGAAGACTCACTGCCACCACAGCAAACCCCTTCGACCGCTACCCGCGGCCCATCACTGCGAAGACCCAGTGAAACCAGCCCTACTGTGACAAGACCACACAGACCAAGAAGAATACAAACCCACGACTACACACTCAACCCGAGAAGATGGAGTAATGAGGCTCAAGCCTCGGTATCCAAAAAATCACCGCTGATGGATAAAAATCTATCAGCAAGAAGAAGAACAAGCGCCGCTCGGGTCATTGCTTTCTCTTTGAACGTAGGACGAGCGAGCTCCCACTTTACGGCGAACCATGTCTGGACGAGGAAAGCAAGGAGGGAAGGCCCGCGCTAAGGCCAAGACTCGCTCCTCCCGGGCAGGCTTGCAGTTCCCAGTCGGCCGTGTGCATCGGCTGCTGCGGAAGGGGAGCTACGCTGAGCGGGTGGGTGCCGGAGCCCCCGTCTATCTGGCTGCCGTGCTCGAGTACCTGACTGCTGAGATCCTCGAGCTGGCCGGCAACGCCGCCCGGGACAACAAGAAGACCCGCATCATCCCCAGACACCTGCAGCTCGCCATCCGCAACGACGAGGAGCTCAACAAGCTGCTGGGCAAAGTCACCATCGCCCAGGGTGGTGTCCTGCCCAACATCCAGGCCGTGCTGCTGCCCAAGAAGACAGAGGGCCACAAGGCAGGGGGCAAAGCCAGCAAGTAACAGCCCAAGTTACACACTCCCCAACAAAAAAAACACAAAGGCTCTTTTAAGAGCCGCTCACACACTCCGACAAAGAGCTCAGCACCTTGGCAAGCAGCACTATACACTTGTCTATCGGCGTGTTATAAATGCCTTGTCGTATATATCAATCATATATCATATCGTAGCAGCAGCACTTGGAGCTGGCACAGCGGCCCCCTTTTAATTCTGAGCGAGCACCTTTAGTCTTTGCCCGACAAAACCAAGCCATGCTAAAGCTTGGCAAATGCAGGGCGCTCTCCTTCGCCTCTCGCAAAGCCTATTCGGCTCGCCTCCCCTCCCCAACAGCCGTACGTGGCGTTTGCGAAAAGACCGATGCCCTGCAACCCCGATGCAGTAACGCTTGGGTGAGCAGGCTAGGTCGCCCCCACAAGCATGCTGTAAGGAGTTCATGTCTGGACTTCGGCCGTTGGGTAATTCCTGCCACAGACCCCCAGGTATCTCGCCCCCCCCCCCCCCCGACCGACCCCACACAACGCCCCCACCCCCGCCATTTTGTCTTTGCAGATAATCCCACGTGGCAAGGGGACAGAGGGGCGGGGGGGGGGGGGGGGGTTGGCAAGGGGTAGGCTCCAACAGAGTATGTGCTTGCGTCGGAGAAAAGAGAGGCTGCAGCGCAAATTGCTCGTAACCCATGTAGAATGAAGGCCATACTCCCGACCCCGATGCAAAGTTCTGGGTGCAGGGGCAAAGTAGGGCGCGAATGCGAGGCGCACAAAGGAGTCCATTGGAGGAGGGGAGGACAGGGGGAGGGGTGCGTGTGCGCGCACGCGCCCTCTCTCAGAAAGGCAGCGGCCTTTGTACACAAGAGCAAGCTCTTTCCTTTAGCAAGTCCTGAGAGAACAAAGGCCCTCCGGGGCAACGGCTGGAAAGCGCGGGCATTTTGAAATGCTGCGCTCCCGCCCACGCTGCCCTGCGCACTGGAGCGGACACCCGCCGCGCTCCCCATGGTCCGCCCTCTGTCCATATAAGCAGCCGGTCCCTGTCTGCCGGCACACACAGTCTCAGTCAGCTCCCCCGTGACGACGACGAGGAGAAGTAGAAGTGCAGCCGCCATGTCTGGACGAGGCAAAGGAGGGAAAGGTCTCGGCAAGGGAGGTGCCAAGAGGCACAGGAAAGTGCTCAGGGACAACATCCAGGGCATTACCAAGCCTGCCATCCGCCGCCTGGCCCGCCGTGGTGGAGTCAAGCGCATCTCCGGCCTCATCTACGAGGAGACCCGCGGTGTGCTCAAGGTCTTCCTGGAAAACGTGATCCGGGACGCCGTCACCTACACTGAGCACGCCAAGAGGAAGACCGTCACCGCCATGGATGTGGTGTATGCCCTGAAGCGCCAGGGAAGCACTCTTTATGGATTCGGGGGTTGAGGATCACCTGCCTGCCTGCCTGCCTGCCTGCCTGCCTGCCCGCCTGCCTACCTACCGCAGCATCAGCGCGCAAACCCAAAGGCTCTTTTAAGAGCCGCCCACACCATCAATAACAGAGCTGCTCGATTGTACTCCGCTTTCTTGGAAGGCTGACAACAACCACCCCCACCCTGCCCCGTGCAGTCCCTGTGCGGCAGTGCCATTCCAGAATCCTTTCTTAGCACACATTTACATGAACGGCGCCTTCTGTGAGAATGGGGAAATGCGTCAAAAGAAATTGGGTCCCCTTTAGCATTCCACTTGATGGCCCTTTGTTTCGGCTCAGACCGTGCCGACAAGAGAACACATGCCCGTTTATTTTATTGTTTGCTTGTTAGGCGCTTGTAAAATAAGAACATACTGTTTCAAAGCGCCCACAGGGCAAGGGAGGGAGGAGGAGTGGGAAATACATTAAAAACACAATACATAAGAGCAGTGGGGTGGGGGGATGGGGAGAGTAAAGCAGGACGGGCCTACTATGCCTTGTGAGTCTTCCGAACGTGCAAGTGCAGCAGGGAAGAAGGAAGCAGGGGGTACGTGCTGTGCTGTGGAGTCTGAGCTCATGGGCGGGCCAGAGATGAAGTGCTAGGAATGTTGAATGCTACACGGCCTGGAGCCGTGAGGGGTGCGAGTGCGAGCGACCGGGGCGTTTGGGTGTGAGTGCAATTGCAGATAGATAGATAGACAGGAGCTGGGCCGATTGGGTGCGGGAGGTCAGGGCCCCGAGGATGCATAAGGGCCCAGGACACCCATCGCAGCAACTGTGGGATTAGCAAGGGAGAGAAGAAGCGAAGGAGGAGGTAAAGAGGAGAGTCTTAGGCTAAGTAGTGTGGGCACCCGAGCTCTCCCTCATGCCCCTATTTAGTAACAAACTCCACATACCATTCTTTGTGGAAAACAATTTTTGGCCGTAGGCATTTACTTCTTATTGACAATCATAATAAACATAACGATAACAAAAGGTGTGCTTTTGGGCACACCGTGTCCAAGGTGAGTGATGCCTCGTTTCCATGGCAAGTCTGTTCCTTTGCGTGCCTGCAAGCCGGACCTTCCGCCTCTATTTTGCTGGTTCCTTTCTTTCAGTCCAATTGGCATCCTCTCCTTAGACACGTGCCGCCGCCTACGACTTTGCCGGGTACCGAACCTGCCAGCCAGCGTTCCATGCCCTTTTTGTACCTCCTTTTTCTGGGTGGGTTGGGTGAGAAAATGAAAAACACGGTCCTTCTCCTTCCTCTGGAAGCTTTACCCGAGGCAGTTGTGCTTTCTTTTCGTTGGTGCCTCTCCCTTCCTAGAGGCTCCTTATATTCCGCCCGCCCCCTTCACCTTTGTCATTCCATTGGGGGCTGGGCCCTTCCCGGCGCCTGCTGATTTCCTTCTCACCTCCCTGTGTTTTTGGCCAGGTTGTCATGACAATTAACAGTGGAGGCGCCTTGCAGCTGCCCTCCCACGGCGTGAGCCTCTTCTCTGCCCCCCACCCTGTGCCTAACCCCCCCCCATGCCCTCTATCGTGCCGGCCCGGGGCCTGTGGCCTAAGGAGCTTCCGGAATTTAAGAAGATCCTGCTCAAGGCGCAGAGGAAGGGAGCCAGCTGAGGAAAGCGAACCACCACCTGACCTCTGTTTAGCAAAAGGCTTTACACACAGAGAGTTAGAGCCAGAGGAGCGCAGTGGTCTAGAGGGAGAGTATTTAGTCATTTTGTATTTACAAATGGGCACACACCCCCGGCCCCCCCTCTTCCCTTCTGGTAACCTGACTCCACGCTCATGTGGAATCTAAGAGCACCCCGATGCCCTCTTGTAACGACAGAAGGTACTGCGGCCTAGGTGGAGCTGGCTGGGAAAGGCGGGATTATGCTGATAACTCCCAGAAGAACCCAGCTGCAGACCAGGCGGGCGGCACAACAACTCGGGGGACAGACACGCCACTCTAGCCATCCCAATGAGGCTCTAAGCAGGCTTCGAGAACTCTCGGGGTGCCCGGCACAGTGCACCGTTCGCCGAGAAGCCAGGGGTCAAAGCACACTCTGAGTAACAAGTGCCTGCAGGTACGCCCTGTTTTCCTGCCTATAGAACCTGGCCGTTCGTGGCCGTTCGGGGCCTAGGGGCCAGCCCGGAGCGTGGTGGTATTTGCTCCACTCTCTGCAGGCCCCGGAGATGGCCAGGGGGGTGGCATTTGTTCCACTCTCGGCGGGCAGGAGCGTGGCCTTTGCTCCACGGGCCAGCCCCGGAGCATGGCATTTGCTCCACTCTCGGCTGGGCCCTGAGATGGGCAGGAGCGTGGCATTTGCTCCACTCTCCGCTGGCCATTGGGACAGGCGGGCGGGCGGACCAGGCCCAGGCCCAGCCCCCTTTTCTCTCCTTGCAGCCATCAGGTCTGTCGGGCCAACATCATACATGCCAACAATATCCATTCCAGTCTGGGGATGCAAGTGCAGTCCTGGTTTTAACTTTGCATTCTGAGGCTTGAAGTCCTGGCCTTCGCCCTCATAAATCCAGCAGGACACATCCCTGAGCGAGCGCAAGGTTATGTAACGAAGGTGCTGAATCCGTGCCAGACAGGAGGGGCGGGGGCGCACCTACCAATTGGGTGGGATAGGCTGGGCCACATAGGATGGAACGGATGGAGCAGATGGAAAAAGTGGATGGAGTGGAAGCGAAGGATAGTGTGAATGGAAAGGACAGAGTGGGTGGAGTGCATATCTCTCTATATACCATACCTCTGTACATCCTATTTATGCTATGTACCTGTTTTCCCATGGTACCTGCATCGCATGTTTATCCTATGCATCCTGTCGCTTTATGTACGTATGCCGCTATGTACGCCCCCTGTCCGACTCTCGTGCTTGGTCGCAGGCGCTTTCCCGATAACCACCATATCACACTACTACGCTTACTCTGGCCTATACACCATCATTCAACTAGAAGACAGCTATACTATGACACATTCGGCCTAGCTGTTCTCATACTACCATGACCCCACGAACACCTCATCATCCTAATACAACACAGCTAGCTGAGCACATACCGGCTATCTTAAGCGTCTCCTCGGGCCTAACGCAGCCAGAACTCAGGCTGGGTGTCCACCCTCCAGACTGAACACATCCAACTGATTTCCACAGCACCACACCTACCGCTAAAGAAGCAGCTATCATGCAACAACCACACCAGCTGCACACATATCCGGTGCGCCCACGCACCGTACGACACTCTGTCTCTCTACTGACCTGAACTGCGGTTCCCGAGGGCGTTCAACCTACCAGCGCTTGAGGTCATACCAATGACACATAAGGCGCTATAAAAATGCCAAGTAACATAACATAACATAGTGCGCCCAGTTAGTCAGAAAACTGGGTAAGTGCTGAGCGATGCCATTCTCATGGGTCATTGACCAAGTGCAGTAGCAATGAGGCAAGTGCAGGCCCCGAGGCAAGTGCTGGAGGACTGGCGAGGGTGCCAGGGACCTGTGAGACTCTGAGGTATGCCTGCCCTCCAGTCGGCATGTTGTGTGGAGAAGGAGGGAGAGAGGGATAGAGCAGAGAAGAGGTCGGCAGGGCAGAGGGAGAGAGTAGGAAGAGGAGAAGAGGAATGTCTTTAGGAGTTTCCGGAGGCAAAGGAGGTTGTGTATCCCGACTGCCCAAAGAATGTAGGGGGGGGGGAGGGAGAGAGAGAGAGAGAGAGAGAGAGAGGTTACCAGGGCATGCGCAGAACTCTCAAGTTTCCAGCGGCCAATGGTTGAGAAGGCCATATTCAGTCCCGTCTCCCCCCCCCCCCTCTCCCCCTTTGGATTGTTGATTTTTCTTCCCAGTTTGTGAAATGCAG
The DNA here is from genome assembly GCF_040938575.1 of Ambystoma mexicanum. Lineage (NCBI taxonomy): Eukaryota > Metazoa > Chordata > Amphibia > Caudata > Ambystomatidae > Ambystoma > Ambystoma mexicanum. Next base: position 1,329,632 of record NW_027182380.1, read on the forward strand.
AAACACTACAAGTCCCAGAATTCCAAGCAAAAACAGGACGGGGTGGCCTTCCCACACATAGCACCGGGAAAAGGCGAGACTGTTGCTGCGGCTGGCGTCCACGTCAATCCCCTCCCCCAGTGCCTGCCTGTGCCCTTTGGCCCCAGGGCTGTTTTCAGTGACCAGTTTACCCCGCCTGCCTTTGGGTTGCTTTCAATTGGTGCGCGTGCTGGTGTCGGGAGTTGATGTGACGGCCCGTGCCTTTCAGCCGGAGCACAGCCAGCTCTTAACCCGACCGATGCTTCCCCCTCGCGTCACGTTTTGATAGCGCCTTGATGCTGGACTCGAACCATTTCTAAGCGCTGTGTGATAATGGTCGGTTCTCCGCCCTCCCCCAAGCCGCACACGCAGACAGACTGGCCACAAACGCTGCTGTACTTGCTCCCCGTCGACCTCGGGAGGGAGAAGCCGGCTATGGCGCTGTGATTCCGAACTGCCCTAGCAGGATCAACAGCGATGTCTGCTGCGTGGGCTTCCCTGGCAGAGCCGCCCGATATCGCCGGTCCTGTACAGTAAGCTGTGCCCCAGAGTTTTCCCACCCAGCGGATGTGTCCAGTGGGTGCATGACTCCCGCCACAGCGCATAGAAAACATGTGCCTACGCCGACGTGCCTATTTGAGATTACTGCCCTTATGTTTTCGGGGGCTGGAATAAAGCAGGGCTAGGCAAAGCATGCGAGCTCTTGAGTGGAAGTGGTGAGCGGCTCTTAAAAGAGCCTTTGGGTTTTTGTGTGTGCGGGGAGCTGTGCCGCAGAGGGCTGTGGCTGCCCTCTCACTTGGCGCTGGTGTACTTGGTGACGGCCTTGGTGCCCTCGGACACGGCATGCTTGGCCAGCTCACCAGGCAGCAGGAGTCGCACTGCGGTCTGGATCTCCCTGGAGGTGATGGTCCTGCGCTTGTTGTAGTGGGCCAGGCGGGAGGCTTCCCCGGCGATGCGCTCGAAGATGTCATTGACAAACGAGTTCATGATGCCCATGGCCTTGGAAGAGATGCCGGTGTCGGGGTGCACCTGCTTCATCACCTTGTAGATGTAAATGGCATAGCTCTCTTTCCTGCTCCTCTTGCGCTTCTTCCCGTCCTTCTTGGGCGGCTTGGAGAGCGCTTTCTTGGAGCCCTTCTTGGGCGCTGGAGCGGACTTGGCTGGCTCAGGCATGGTCTGTGGCTGACGTCCACGCTGCGAGGAGTGGGAGAAATGAGTAGCCACCGCCCCCGACCCCCTCTCTTTTATAGGCTGTCTGTGCTAAACAGCTGCTGCCAGTCCCTGTCCGCTATTGGCCCGTAACGGTTCTGTAGCTACTCTGTTGTGGTGGGTGTGCCCAGCACAGGGCTCCGATTGGCTGGCAGCAGCATCGTTCCCCCTCCAATGGATGTGCACGCCAGCCTAGGTTTCGTCCAATGAGAGAGCCTCCCCCGTGTCTTTATATGCCGGCCCTCTCGTGCTCGGGTCATTGCTTTCTCTTTGAACGTAGGACGAGCGAGCTCCCACTTTACGGCGAACCATGTCTGGACGAGGAAAGCAAGGAGGGAAGGCCCGCGCTAAGGCCAAGACTCGCTCCTCCCGGGCAGGCTTGCAGTTCCCAGTCGGCCGTGTGCATCGGCTGCTGCGGAAGGGGAGCTACGCTGAGCGGGTGGGTGCCGGAGCCCCCGTCTATCTGGCTGTCGTGCTCGAGTACCTGACTGCTGAGATCCTCGAGCTGGCCGGCAACGCCGCCCGGGACAACAAGAAGACCCGCATCATCCCCAGACACCTGCAGCTCGCCATCCGCAACGACGAGGAGCTCAACAAGCTGCTGGGCAAAGTCACCATCGCCCAGGGTGGTGTCCTGCCCAACATCCAGGCCGTGCTGCTGCCCAAGAAGACAGAGGGCCACAAGGCAGGGGGCAAAGCCAGCAAGTAACAGCCCAAGTTACACACTCCCCAACAAAAAAAACACAAAGGCTCTTTTAAGAGCCGCTCACACACTCCGACAAAGAGCTCAGCACCTTGGCAAGCAGCACTATACACTTGTCTATCGGCGTGTTATAAATGCCTTGTCGTATATATCAATCATATATCATATCGTAGCAGCAGCACTTGGAGCTGGCACAGCGGCCCCCTTTTAATTCTGAGCGAGCACCTTTAGTCTTTGCCCGACAAAACCAAGCCATGCTAAAGCTTGGCAAATGCAGGGCGCTCTCCTTCGCCTCTCGCAAAGCCTATTCGGCTCGCCTCCCCTCCCCAACAGCCGTACGTGGCGTTTGCGAAAAGACCGATGCCCTGCAACCCCGATGCAGTAACGCTTGGGTGAGCAGGCTAGGTCGCCCCCACAAGCATGCTGTAAGGAGTTCATGTCTGGACTTCGGCCGTTGGGTAATTCCTGCCACAGACCCCCAGGTATCTCCCCCCCCCCCGACCGACCCCACACAACGCCCCCACCCCCGCCATTTTGTCTTTGCAGATAATCCCACGTGGCAAGGGGACAGAGGGGCGGGGGGGGGGGGTTGGCAAGGGGTAGGCTCCAACAGAGTATGTGCTTGCGTCGGAGAAAAGAGAGGCTGCAGCGCAAATTGCTCGTAACCCATGTAGAATGAAGGCCATACTCCCGACCCCGATGCAAAGTTCTGGGTGCAGGGGCAAAGTAGGGCGCGAATGCGAGGCGCACAAAGGAGTCCATTGGAGGAGGGGAGGGCAGGGGGAGGGGTGCGTGTGCGCGCACGCGCCCTCTCTCAGAAAGGCAGCGGCCTTTGTACACAAGAGCAAGCTCTTTCCTTTAGCAAGTCCTGAGAGAACAAAGGCCCTCCGGGGCAACGGCTGGAAAGCGCTGGCATTTTGAAATGCTGCGCTCCCGCCCACGCTGCCCTGCGCACTGGAGCGGACACCCGCCGCGCTCCCCATGGTCCGCCCTCTGTCCATATAAGCAGCCGGTCCCTGTCTGCCGGCACACACAGTCTCAGTCAGCTCCCCCGTGACGACGACGAGGAGAAGTAGAAGTGCAGCCGCCATGTCTGGACGAGGCAAAGGAGGGAAAGGTCTCGGCAAGGGAGGTGCCAAGAGGCACAGGAAAGTGCTCAGGGACAACATCCAGGGCATTACCAAGCCTGCCATCCGCCGCCTGGCCCGCCGTGGTGGAGTCAAGCGCATCTCCGGCCTCATCTACGAGGAGACCCGCGGTGTGCTCAAGGTCTTCCTGGAAAACGTGATCCGGGACGCCGTCACCTACACTGAGCACGCCAAGAGGGAGACCGTCACCGCCATGGATGTGGTGTATGCCCTGAAGCGCCAGGGACGCACTCTTTATGGATTCGGGGGTTGAGGATCACCTGCCTGCCTGCCTGCCTGCCTGCCTGCCTGCCTGCCCGCCTGCCTACCTTCCGCAGCATCAGCGCGCAAACCCAAAGGCTCTTTTAAGAGCCGCCCACACCATCAATAACAGAGCTGCTCGATTGTACTCCGCTTTCTTGGAAGGCTGACAACAACCACCCCCACCCTGCCCCGTGCAGTCCCTGTGCGGCAGTGCCATTCCAGAATCCTTTCTTAGCACACATTTACATGAACGGCGCCTTCTGTGAGAATGGGGAAATGCGTCAAAAGAAATTGGGTCCCCTTTAGCATTCCACTTGATGGCCCTTTGTTTCGGCTCAGACCGTGCCGACAAGAGAACACATGCCCGTTTATTTTATTGTTTGCTTGTTAGGCGCTTGTAAAATAAGAACATACTGTTTCAAAGCGCCCACAGGGCAAGGGAGGGAGGAGGAGTGGGAAATACATTAAAAACACAATACATAAGAGCAGTGGGGTGGGGGGATGGGGAGAGTAAAGCAGGACGGGCCTACTATGCCTTGTGAGTCTTCCGAACGTGCAAGTGCAGCAGGGAAGAAGGAAGCAGGGGGTACGTGCTGTGCTGTGGAGTCTGAGCTCATGGGCGGGCCAGAGATGAAGTGCTAGGAATGTTGAATGCTACACGGCCTGGAGCCGTGAGGGGTGCGAGTGCGAGCGACCGGGGCGTTTGGGTGTGAGTGCAATTGCAGATAGATAGATAGACAGGAGCTGGGCCGATTGGGTGCGGGAGGTCAGGGCCCCGAGGATGCATAAGGGCCCAGGACACCCATCGCAGCAACTGTGGGATTAGCAAGGGAGAGAAGAAGCGAAGGAGGAGGTAAAGAGGAGAGTCTTAGGCTAAGTAGTGTGGGCACCCGAGCTCTCCCTCATGCCCCTATTTAGTAACAAACTCCACATACCATTCTTTGTGGAAAACAATTTTTGGCCGTAGGCATTTACTTCTTATTGACAATCATAATAAACATAACGATAACAAAAGGTGTGCTTTTGGGCACACCGTGTCCAAGGTGAGTGATGCCTCGTTTCCATGGCAAGTCTGTTCCTTTGCGTGCCTGCAAGCCGGACCTTCCGCCTCTATTTTGCTGGTTCCTTTCTTTCAGTCCAATTGGCATCCTCTCCTTAGACACGTGCCGCCGCCTACGACTTTGCCGGGTACCGAACCTGCCAGCCAGCGTTCCATGCCCTTTTTGTACCTCCTTTTTCTGGGTGGGTTGGGTGAGAAAATGAAAAACACGGTCCTTCTCCTTCCTCTGGAAGCTTTACCCGAGGCAGTTGTGCTTTCTTTTCGTTGGTGCCTCTCCCTTCCTAGAGGCTCCTTATATTCCGCCCGCCCCCTTCACCTTTGTCATTCCATTGGGGGCTGGGCCCTTCCCGGCGCCTGCTGATTTCCTTCTCACCTCCCTGTGTTTTTGGCCAGGTTGTCATGACAATTAACAGTGGAGGCGCCTTGCAGCTGCCCTCCCACGGCGTGAGCCTCTTCTCTGCCCCCCACCCTGTGCCTAACCCCCCCCCCATGCCCTCTATCGTGCCGGCCCGGGGCCTGTGGCCTAAGGAGCTTCCGGAATTTAAGAAGATCCTGCTCAAAGCGCAGAGGAAGGGAGCCAGCTGAGGAAAGCGAACCACCACCTGACCTCTGTTTAGCAAAAGGCTTTACACACAGAGAGTTAGAGCCAGAGGAGCGCAGTGGTCTAGAGGGAGAGTATTTAGTCATTTTGTATTTACAAATGGGCACACACCCCCGGCCCCCCCTCTTCCCTTCTGGTAACCTGACTCCACGCTCATGTGGAATCTAAGAGCACCCCGATGCCCTCTTGTAACGACAGAAGGTACTGCGGCCTAGGTGGAGCTGGCTGGGAAAGGTGGGATTATGCTGATAACTCCCAGAAGAACCCAGCTGCAGACCAGGCGGGCGGCACAACAACTCGGGGGACAGACACGCCACTCTAGCCATCCCAATGAGGCTCTAAGCAGGCTTCGAGAACTCTCGGGGTGCCCGGCACAGTGCACCGTTCGCCGAGAAGCCAGGGGTCAAAGCACACTCTGAGTAACAAGTGCCTGCAGGTACGCCCTGTTTTCCTGCCTATAGAACCTGGCCGTTCGGGGCCTCGGGGCCAGCCCGGAGCGTGGTGGTATTTGCTCCACTCTCTGCAGGCCCCGGAGATGGCCAGGGGGGTGGCATTTGTTCCACTCTCGGCGGGCAGGAGCGTGGCCTTTGCTCCACGGGCCAGCCCCGGAGCATGGCATTTGCTCCACTCTCGGCTGGGCCCTGAGATGGGCAGGAGCGTGGCATTTGCTCCACTCTCCGCTGGCCATTGGGACAGGCGGGCGGGCGGACCAGGCCCAGGCCCAGCCCCCTTTTCTCTCCTTGCAGCCATCAGGTCTGTCGGGCCAACATCATACATGCCAACAATATCCATTCCAGTCTGGGGATGCAAGTGCAGTCCTGGTTTTAACTTTGCATTCTGAGGCTTGAAGTCCTGGCCTTCGCCCTCATAAATCCAGCAGGACACATCCCTGAGCGAGCGCAAGGTTATGTAACGAAGGTGCTGAATCCGTGCCAGACAGGAGGGGCGGGGGCGCACCTACCAATTGGGTGGGATAGGCTGGGCCACATAGGATGGAACGGATGGAGCAGATGGAAAAAGTGGATGGAGTGGAAGCGAAGGATAGTGTGAATGGAAAGGACAGAGTGGGTGGAGTGCATATCTCTCTATATACCATACCTCTGTACATCCTATTTATGCTATGTACCTGTTTTCCCATGGTACCTGCATCGCATGTTTATCCTATGCATCCTGTCGCTTTATGTACGTATGCCGCTATGTACGCCCCCTGTCCGACTCTCGTGCTTGGTCGCAGGCGCTTTCCCGATAACCACCATATCACACTACTACGCTTACTCTGGCCTATACACCATCATTCAACTAGAAGACAGCTATACTATGACACATTCGGCCTAGCTGTTCTCATACTACCATGACCCCACGAACACCTCATCATCCTAATACAACACAGCTAGCTGAGCACATACCGGCTATCTTAAGCGTCTCCTCGGGCCTAACGCAGCCAGAACTCAGGCTGGGTGTCCACCCTCCAGACTGAACACATCCAACTGATTTCCACAGCACCACACCTACCGCTAAAGAAGCAGCTATCATGCAACAACCACACCAGCTGCACACATATCCGGTGCGCCCACGCACCGTACGACACTCTGTCTCTCTACTGACCTGAACTGCGGTTCCCGAGGGCGTTCAACCTACCAGCGCTTGAGGTCATACCAATGACACATAAGGCGCTATAAAAATGCCAAGTAACATAACATAACATAGTGCGCCCAGTTAGTCAGAAAACTGGGTAAGTGCTGAGCGATGCCATTCTCATGGGTCATTGACCAAGTGCAGTAGCAATGAGGCAAGTGCAGGCCCCGAGGCAAGTGCTGGAGGACTGGCGAGGGTGCCAGGGACCTGTGAGACTCTGAGGTATGCCTGCCCTCCAGTCGGCATGTTGTGTGGAGAAGGAGGGAGAGAGGGATAGAGCAGAGAAGAGGTCAGCAGGGCAGAGGGAGAGAGTAGGAAGAGGAGAAGAGGAATGTCTTTAGGAGTTTCCGGAGGCAAAGGAGGTTGTGTATCCCGACTGCCCAAAGAATGTAGGGGGGGGGGGAGGGAGAGAGAGAGAGAGAGAGAGAGAGAGGTTACCAGGGCATGCGCAGAACTCTCAAGTTTCCAGCGGCCAATGGTTGAGAAGGCCATATTCAGTCCCGTCTCCCCCCCCCCCCTCTCCCCCTTTGGATTGTTGATTTTTCTTCCCAGTTTGTGAAATGCAGAAACACTACAAGTCCCAGAATTCCAAGCAAAAACAGGACGGGGTGGCCTTCCCACACATAGCACCGGGAAAAGGCGAGACTGTTGCTGCGGCTGGCGTCCACGTCAATCCCCTCCCCCAGTGCCTGCCTGTGCCCTTTGGCCCCAGGGCTGTTTTCAGTGACCAGTTTACCCCGCCTGCCTTTGGGTTGCTTTCAATTGGTGCGCGTGCTGGTGTCGGGAGTTGATGTGACGGCCCGTGCCTTTCAGCCGGAGCACAGCCAGCTCTTAACCCGACCGATGCTTCCCCCTCGCGTCACGTTTTGATAGCGCCTTGATGCTGGACTCGAACCATTTCTAAGCGCTGTGTGATAATGGTCGGTTCTCCGCCCTCCCCCAAGCCGCACACGCAGACAGACTGGCCACAAACGCTGCTGTACTTGCTCCCCGTCGACCTCGGGAGGGAGAAGCCGGCTATGGCGCTGTGATTCCGAACTGCCCTAGCAGGATCAACAGCGATGTCTGCTGCGTGGGCTTCCCTGGCAGAGCCGCCCGATATCGCCGGTCCTGTACAGTAAGCTGTGCCCCAGAGTTTTCCCACCCAGCGGATGTGTCCAGTAGGTGCATGACTCCCGCCACAGCGCATAGAAAACATGTGCCTACGCCGACGTGCCTATTTGAGATTACTGCCCTTATGTTTTCGGGGGCTGGAATAAAGCAGGGCTAGGCAAAGCATGCGAGCTCTTGAGTGGAAGTGGTGAGCGGCTCTTAAAAGAGCCTTTGGGTTTTTGTGTGTGCGGGGAGCTGTGCCGCAGAGGGCTGTGGCTGCCCTCTCACTTGGCGCTGGTGTACTTGGTGACGGCCTTGGTGCCCTCGGACACGGCATGCTTGGCCAGCTCACCAGGCAGCAGGAGTCGCACTGCGGTCTGGATCTCCCTGGAGGTGATGGTCCTGCGCTTGTTGTAGTGGGCCAGGCGGGAGGCTTCCCCGGCGATGCGCTCGAAGATGTCATTGACAAACGAGTTCATGATGCCCATGGCCTTGGAAGAGATGCCGGTGTCGGGGTGCACCTGCTTCATCACCTTGTAGATGTAAATGGCATAGCTCTCTTTCCTGCTCCTCTTGCGCTTCTTCCCGTCCTTCTTGGGCGGCTTGGAGAGCGCTTTCTTGGAGCCCTTCTTGGGCGCTGGAGCGGACTTGGCTGGCTCAGGCATGGTCTGCGGCTGACGTCCACGCTGCGAGGAGTGGGAGAAATGAGTAGCCACCGCCCCCGACCCCCTCTCTTTTATAGGCTGTCTGTGCTAAACAGCTGCTGCCAGTCCCTGTCCGCTATTGGCCCGTAACGGTTCTGTAGCTACTCTGTTGTGGTGGGTGTGCCCAGCACAGGGCTCCGATTGGCTGGCAGCAGCATCGTTCCCCCTCCAATGGATGTGCACGCCAGCCTAGGTTTCGTCCAATGAGAGAGCCTCCCCCGTGTCTTTATATGCCGGCCCTCTCGTGCTCGGGTCATTGCCATCGGAGCACCCACACATCAGCCTCAACGGGGAGACCATCAAATGGGAGAGCAGCAGCCGCTACCTCGGTGTGACCCTGGACAGCAAACTCAACTGGGAAAGCCACATCGAGAATACTCAGCAGAAGGCAACAGGAAAGATGGCAGCGCTGTACCCACTCCTGAAGAGCAAGTCCATGCCCCTCCGGACAAAGATCAACGTCTACAAGGCGATCATCAGACCAACCCTGACTTATGCCTCACCAGCATGGATGACCTGCCATGAGCGACACCGGAAGAGTCTTCAGATAGTCCAGAACAAGGCCCTGCGGATATCATCTGGAGCTCCAATCTTCACAAGGATAGCAGACCTTCACAGAGACCTGGACATCGAGATGTTGGATGAACATCTAGCGAAGCTGAGTAAGAACTTCTGCCAAGAACTGGATCAGAACCCGAACCCTCTGATCAGAAGACTCACTGCCACCACAGCAAACCCCTTCGACCGCTACCCGCGGCCCATCACTGCGAAGACCCAGTGAAACCAGCCCTACTGTGACAAGACCACACAGACCAAGAAGAATACAAACCCACGACTACACACTCAACCCGAGAAGATGGAGTAATGAGGCTCAAGCCTCGGTATCCAAAAAATCACCGCTGATGGATAAAAATCTATCAGCAAGAAGAAGAACAAGCGCCGCTCGGGTCATTGCTTTCTCTTTGAACGTAGGACGAGCGAGCTCCCACTTTACGGCGAACCATGTCTGGACGAGGAAAGCAAGGAGGGAAGGCCCGCGCTAAGGCCAAGACTCGCTCCTCCCGGGCAGGCTTGCAGTTCCCAGTCGGCCGTGTGCATCGGCTGCTGCGGAAGGGGAGCTACGCTGAGCGGGTGGGTGCCGGAGCCCCCGTCTATCTGGCTGCCGTGCTCGAGTACCTGACTGCTGAGATCCTCGAGCTGGCCGGCAACGCCGCCCGGGACAACAAGAAGACCCGCATCATCCCCAGGCACCTGCAGCTCGCCATCCGCAACGACGAGGAGCTCAACAAGCTGCTGGGCAAAGTCACCATCGCCCAGGGTGGTGTCCTGCCCAACATCCAGGCCGTGCTGCTGCCCAAGAAGACAGAGGGCCACAAGGCAGGGGGCAAAGCCAGCAAGTAACAGCCCAAGTTACACACTCCCCAACAAAAAAAACACAAAGGCTCTTTTAAGAGCCGCTCACACACTCCGACAAAGAGCTCAGCACCTTGGCAAGCAGCACTATACACTTGTCTATCGGCGTGTTATAAATGCCTTGTCGTATATATCAATCATATATCATATCGTAGCAGCAGCACTTGGAGCTGGCACAGCGGCCCCCTTTTAATTCTGAGCGAGCACCTTTAGTCTTTGCCCGACAAAACCAAGCCATGCTAAAGCTTGGCAAATGCAGGGCGCTCTCCTTCGCCTCTCGCAAAGCCTATTCGGCTCGCCTCCCCTCCCCAACAGCCGTACGTGGCGTTTGCGAAAAGACCGATGCCCTGCAACCCCGATGCAGTAACGCTTGGGTGAGCAGGCTAGGTCGCCCCCACAAGCATGCTGTAAGGAGTTCATGTCTGGACTTCGGCCGTTGGGTAATTCCTGCCACAGACCCCCAGGTATCTCGCCCCCCCCCCCCCCCCGACCGACCCCACACAACGCCCCCACCCCCGCCATTTTGTCTTTGCAGATAATCCCACGTGGCAAGGGGACAGAGGGGCGGGGGGGGGGGGGGTTGGCAAGGGGTAGGCTCCAACAGAGTATGTGCTTGCGTCGGAGAAAAGAGAGGCTGCAGCGCAAATTGCTCGTAACCCATGTAGAATGAAGGCCATACTCCCGACCCCGATGCAAAGTTCTGGGTGCAGGGGCAAAGTAGGGCGCGAATGCGAGGCGCACAAAGGAGTCCATTGGAGGAGGGGAGGGCAGGGGGAGGGGTGCGTGTGCGCGCACGCGCCCTCTCTCAGAAAGGCAGCGGCCTTTGTACACAAGAGCAAGCTCTTTCCTTTAGCAAGTCCTGAGAGAACAAAGGCCCTCCGGGGCAACGGCTGGAAAGCGCGGGCATTTTGAAATGCTGCGCTCCCGCCCACGCTGCCCTGCGCACTGGAGCGGACACCCGCCGCGCTCCCCATGGTCCGCCCTCTGTCCATATAAGCAGCCGGTCCCTGTCTGCCGGCACACACAGTCTCAGTCAGCTCCCCCGTGACGACGACGAGGAGAAGTAGAAGTGCAGCCGCCATGTCTGGACGAGGCAAAGGAGGGAAAGGTCTCGGCAAGGGAGGTGCCAAGAGGCACAGGAAAGTGCTCAGGGACAACATCCAGGGCATTACCAAGCCTGCCATCCGCCGCCTGGCCCGCCGTGGTGGAGTCAAGCGCATCTCCGGCCTCATCTACGAGGAGACCCGCGGTGTGCTCAAGGTCTTCCTGGAAAACGTGATCCGGGACGCCGTCACCTACACTGAGCACGCCAAGAGGAAGACCGTCACCGCCATGGATGTGGTGTATGCCCTGAAGCGCCAGGGACGCACTCTTTATGGATTCGGGGGTTGAGGATCACCTGCCTGCCTGCCTGCCTGCCTGCCTGCCTGCCTGCCCGCCTGCCTACCTACCGCAGCATCAGCGCGCAAACCCAAAGGCTCTTTTAAGAGCCGCCCACACCATCAATAACAGAGCTGCTCGATTGTACTCCGCTTTCTTGGAAGGCTGACAACAACCACCCCCACCCTGCCCCGTGCAGTCCCTGTGCGGCAGTGCCATTCCAGAATCCTTTCTTAGCACACATTTACATGAACGGCGCCTTCTGTGAGAATGGGGAAATGCGTCAAAAGAAATTGGGTCCCCTTTAGCATTCCACTTGATGGCCCTTTGTTTCGGCTCAGACCGTGCCGACAAGAGAACACATGCCCGTTTATTTTATTGTTTGCTTGTTAGGCGCTTGTAAAATAAGAACATACTGTTTCAAAGCGCCCACAGGGCAAGGGAGGGAGGAGGAGTGGGAAATACATTAAAAACACAATACATAAGAGCAGTGGGGTGGGGGGATGGGGAGAGTAAAGCAGGACGGGCCTACTATGCCTTGTGAGTCTTCCGAACGTGCAAGTGCAGCAGGGAAGAAGGAAGCAGGGGGTACGTGCTGTGCTGTGGAGTCTGAGCTCATGGGCGGGCCAGAGATGAAGTGCTAGGAATGTTGAATGCTACACGGCCTGGAGCCGTGAGGGGTGCGAGTGCGAGCGACCGGGGCGTTTGGGTGTGAGTGCAATTGCAGATAGATAGATAGACAGGAGCTGGGCCGATTGGGTGCGGGAGGTCAGGGCCCCGAGGATGCATAAGGGCCCAGGACACCCATCGCAGCAACTGTGGGATTAGCAAGGGAGAGAAGAAGCGAAGGAGGAGGTAAAGAGGAGAGTCTTAGGCTAAGTAGTGTGGGCACCCGAGCTCTCCCTCATGCCCCTATTTAGTAACAAACTCCACATACCATTCTTTGTGGAAAACAATTTTTGGCCGTAGGCATTTACTTCTTATTGACAATCATAATAAACATAACGATAACAAAAGGTGTGCTTTTGGGCACACCGTGTCCAAGGTGAGTGATGCCTCGTTTCCATGGCAAGTCTGTTCCTTTGCGTGCCTGCAAGCCGGACCTTCCGCCTCTATTTTGCTGGTTCCTTTCTTTCAGTCCAATTGGCATCCTCTCCTTAGACACGTGCCGCCGCCTACGACTTTGCCGGGTACCGAACCTGCCAGCCAGCGTTCCATGCCCTTTTTGTACCTCCTTTTTCTGGGTGGGTTGGGTGAGAAAATGAAAAACACGGTCCTTCTCCTTCCTCTGGAAGCTTTACCCGAGGCAGTTGTGCTTTCTTTTCGTTGGTGCCTCTCCCTTCCTAGAGGCTCCTTATATTCCGCCCGCCCCCTTCACCTTTGTCATTCCATTGGGGGCTGGGCCCTTCCCGGCGCCTGCTGATTTCCTTCTCACCTCCCTGTGTTTTTGGCCAGGTTGTCATGACAATTAACAGTGGAGGCGCCTTGCAGCTGCCCTCCCACGGCGTGAGCCTCTTCTCTGCCCCCCACCCTGTGCCTAACCCCCCCCCCATGCCCTCTATCGTGCCGGCCCGGGGCCTGTGGCCTAAGGAGCTTCCGGAATTTAAGAAGATCCTGCTCAAGGCGCAGAGGAAGGGAGCCAGCTGAGGAAAGCGAACCACCACCTGACCTCTGTTTAGCAAAAGGCTTTACACACAGAGAGTTAGAGCCAGAGGAGCGCAGTGGTCTAGAGGGAGAGTATTTAGTCATTTTGTATTTACAAATGGGCACACACCCCCGGCCCCCCCTCTTCCCTTCTGGTAACCTGACTCCACGCTCATGTGGAATCTAAGAGCACCCCGATGCCCTCTTGTAACGACAGAAGGTACTGCGGCCTAGGTGGAGCTGGCTGGGAAAGGCGGGATTATGCTGATAACTCCCAGAAGAACCCAGCTGCAGACCAGGCGGGCGGCACAACAACTCGGGGGACAGACACGCCACTCTAGCCATCCCAATGAGGCTCTAAGCAGGCTTCGAGAACTCTCGGGGTGCCCGGCACAGTGCACCGTTCGCCGAGAAGCCAGGGGTCAAAGCACACTCTGAGTAACAAGTGCCTGCAGGTACGCCCTGTTTTCCTGCCTATAGAACCTGGCCGTTCGGGGCCTAGGGGCCAGCCCGGAGCGTGGTGGTATTTGCTCCACTCTCTGCAGGCCCCGGAGATGGCCAGGGGGGTGGCATTTGTTCCACTCTCGGCGGGCAGGAGCGTGGCCTTTGCTCCACGGGCCAGCCCCGGAGCATGGCATTTGCTCCACTCTCGGCTGGGCCCTGAGATGGGCAGGAGCGTGGCATTTGCTCCACTCTCCGCTGGCCATTGGGACAGGCCCAGCCCCCTTTTCTCTCCTTGCAGCCATCAGGTCTGTCGGGCCAACATCATACATGCCAACAATATCCATTCCAGTCTGGGGATGCAAGTGCAGTCCTGGTTTTAACTTTGCATTCTGAGGCTTGAAGTCCTGGCCTTCGCCCTCATAAATCCAGCAGGACACATCCCTGAGCGAGCGCAAGGTTATGTAACGAAGGTGCTGAATCCGTGCCAGACAGGAGGGGCGGGGGCGCACCTACCAATTGGGTGGGATAGGCTGGGCCACATAGGATGGAACGGATGGAGCAGATGGAAAAAGTGGATGGAGTGGAAGCGAAGGATAGTGTGAATGGAAAGGACAGAGTGGGTGGAGTGCATATCTCTCTATATACCATACCTCTGTACATCCTATTTATGCTATGTACCTGTTTTCCCATGGTACCTGCATCGCATGTTTATCCTATGCATCCTGTCGCTTTATGTACGTATGCCGCTATGTACGCCCCCTGTCCGACTCTCGTGCTTGGTCGCAGGCGCTTTCCCGATAACCACCATATCACACTACTACGCTTACTCTGGCCTATACACCATCATTCAACTAGAAGACAGCTATACTATGACACATTCGGCCTAGCTGTTCTCATACTACCATGACCCCACGAACACCTCATCATCCTAATACAACACAGCTAGCTGAGCACATACCGGCTATCTTAAGCGTCTCCTCGGGCCTAACGCAGCCAGAACTCAGGCTGGGTGTCCACCCTCCAGACTGAACACATCCAACTGATTTCCACAGCACCACACCTACCGCTAAAGAAGCAGCTATCATGCAACAACCACACCAGCTGCACACATATCGGGTGCGCCCACGCACCGTACGACACTCTGTCTCTCTACTGACCTGAACTGCGGTTCCCGAGGGCGTTCAACCTACCAGCGCTTGAGGTCATACCAATGACACATAAGGCGCTATAAAAATGCCAAGTAACATAACATAACATAGTGCGCCCAGTTAGTCAGAAAACTGGGTAAGTGCTGAGCGATGCCATTCTCATGGGTCATTGACCAAGTGCAGTAGCAATGAGGCAAGTGCAGGCCCCGAGGCAAGTGCTGGAGGACTGGCGAGGGTGCCAGGGACCTGTGAGACTCTGAGGTATGCCTGCCCTCCAGTCGGCATGTTGTGTGGAGAAGGAGGGAGAGAGGGATAGAGCAGAGAAGAGGTCAGCAGGGCAGAGGGAGAGAGTAGGAAGAGGAGAAGAGGAATGTCTTTAGGAGTTTCCGGAGGCAAAGGAGGTTGTGTATCCCGACTGCCCAAAGAATGTAGGGGGGGGGGGGGGGGAGAGAGAGAGAGAGAGAGAGAGAGAGGTTACCAGGGCATGCGCAGAACTCTCAAGTTTCCAGCGGCCAATGGTTGAGAAGGCCATATTCAGTCCCGTCTCCCCCCCCCCCCTCTCCCCCTTTGGATTGTTGATTTTTCTTCCCAGTTTGTGAAATGCAGAAACACTACAAGTCCCAGAATTCCAAGCAAAAACAGGACGGGGTGGCCTTCCCACACATAGCACCGGGAAAAGGCGAGACTGTTGCTGCGGCTGGCGTCCACGTCAATCCCCTCCCCCAGTGCCTGCCTGTGCCCTTTGGCCCCAGGGCTGTTTTCAGTGACCAGTTTACCCCGCCTGCCTTTGGGTTGCTTTCAATTGGTGCGCGTGCTGGTGTCGGGAGTTGATGTGACGGCCCGTGCCTTTCAGCCGGAGCACAGCCAGCTCTTAACCCGACCGATGCTTCCCCCTCGCGTCACGTTTTGATAGCGCCTTGATGCTGGACTCGAACCATTTCTAAGCGCTGTGTGATAATGGTCGGTTCTCCGCCCTCCCCCAAGCCGCACACGCAGACAGACTGGCCACAAACGCTGCTGTACTTGCTCCCCGTCGACCTCGGGAGGGAGAAGCCGGCTATGGCGCTGTGATTCCGAACTGCCCTAGCAGGATCAACAGCGATGTCTGCTGCGTGGGCTTCCCTGGCAGAGCCGCCCGATATCGCCGGTCCTGTACAGTAAGCTGTGCCCCAGAGTTTTCCCACCCAGCGGATGTGTCCAGTGGGTGCATGACTCCCGCCACAGCGCATAGAAAACATGTGCCTACGCCGACGTGCCTATTTGAGATTACTGCCCTTATGTTTTCGGGGGCTGGAATAAAGCAGGGCTAGGCAAAGCATGCGAGCTCTTGAGTGGAAGTGGTGAGCGGCTCTTAAAAGAGCCTTTGGGTTTTTGTGTGTGCGGGGAGCTGTGCCGCAGAGGGCTGTGGCTGCCCTCTCACTTGGCGCTGGTGTACTTGGTGACGGCCTTGGTGCCCTCGGACACGGCATGCTTGGCCAGCTCACCAGGCAGCAGGAGTCGCACTGCGGTCTGGATCTCCCTGGAGGTGATGGTCCTGCGCTTGTTGTAGTGGGCCAGGCGGGAGGCTTCCCCGGCGATGCGCTCGAAGATGTCATTGACAAACGAGTTCATGATGCCCATGGCCTTGGAAGAGATGCCGGTGTCGGGGTGCACCTGCTTCATCACCTTGTAGATGTAAATGGCATAGCTCTCTTTCCTGCTCCTCTTGCGCTTCTTCCCGTCCTTCTTGGGCGGCTTGGAGAGCGCTTTCTTGGAGCCCTTCTTGGGCGCTGGAGCGGACTTGGCTGGCTCAGGCATGGTCTGCGGCTGACGTCCACGCTGCGAGGAGTGGGAGAAATGAGTAGCCACCGCCCCCGACCCCCTCTCTTTTATAGGCTGTCTGTGCTAAACAGCTGCTGCCAGTCCCTGTCCGCTATTGGCCCGTAACGGTTCTGTAGCTACTCTGTTGTGGTGGGTGTGCCCAGCACAGGGCTCCGATTGGCTGGCAGCAGCATCGTTCCCCCTCCAATGGATGTGCACGCCAGCCTAGGTTTCGTCCAATGAGAGAGCCTCCCCCGTGTCTTTATATGCCGGCCCTCTCGTGCTCGGGTCATTGCTTTCTCTTTGAACGTAGGACGAGCGAGCTCCCACTTTACGGCGAACCATGTCTGGACGAGGAAAGCAAGGAGGGAAGGCCCGCGCTAAGGCCAAGACTCGCTCCTCCCGGGCAGGCTTGCAGTTCCCAGTCGGCCGTGTGCATCGGCTGCTGCGGAAGGGGAGCTACGCTGAGCGGGTGGGTGCCGGAGCCCCCGTCTATCTGGCTGTCGTGCTCGAGTACCTGACTGCTGAGATCCTCGAGCTGGCCGGCAACGCCGCCCGGGACAACAAGAAGACCCGCATCATCCCCAGACACCTGCAGCTCGCCATCCGCAACGACGAGGAGCTCAACAAGCTGCTGGGCAAAGTCACCATCGCCCAGGGTGGTGTCCTGCCCAACATCCAGGCCGTGCTGCTGCCCAAGAAGACAGAGGGCCACAAGGCAGGGGGCAAAGCCAGCAAGTAACAGCCCAAGTTACACACTCCCCAACAAAAAAAACACAAAGGCTCTTTTAAGAGCCGCTCACACACTCCGACAAAGAGCTCAGCACCTTGGCAAGCAGCACTATACACTTGTCTATCGGCGTGTTATAAATGCCTTGTCGTATATATCAATCATATATCATATCGTAGCAGCAGCACTTGGAGCTGGCACAGCGGCCCCCTTTTAATTCTGAGCGAGCACCTTTAGTCTTTGCCCGACAAAACCAAGCCATGCTAAAGCTTGGCAAATGCAGGGCGCTCTCCTTCGCCTCTCGCAAAGCCTATTCGGCTCGCCTCCCCTCCCCAACAGCCGTACGTGGCGTTTGCGAAAAGACCGATGCCCTGCAACCCCGATGCAGTAACGCTTGGGTGAGCAGGCTAGGTCGCCCCCACAAGCATGCTGTAAGGAGTTCATGTCTGGACTTCGGCCGTTGGGTAATTCCTGCCACAGACCCCCAGGTATCAAAACCCCCCCCCCCCCCGACCGACCCCACACAACGCCCCCACCCCCGCCATTTTGTCTTTGCAGATAATCCCACGTGGCAAGGGGACAGAGGGGCGGGGGGGGGGGGGGGGTTGGCAAGGGGTAGGCTCCAACAGAGTATGTGCTTGCGTCGGAGAAAAGAGAGGCTGCAGCGCAAATTGCTCGTAACCCATGTAGAATGAAGGCCATACTCCCGACCCCGATGCAAAGTTCTGGGTGCAGGGGCAAAGTAGGGCGCGAATGCGAGGCGCACAAAGGAGTCCATTGGAGGAGGGGAGGGCAGGGGGAGGGGTGCGTGTGCGCGCACGCGCCCTCTCTCAGAAAGGCAGCGGCCTTTGTACACAAGAGCAAGCTCTTTCCTTTAGCAAGTCCTGAGAGAACAAAGGCCCTCCGGGGCAACGGCTGGAAAGCGCGGGCATTTTGAAATGCTGCGCTCCCGCCCACGCTGCCCTGCGCACTGGAGCGGACACCCGCCGCGCTCCCCATGGTCCGCCCTCTGTCCATATAAGCAGCCGGTCCCTGTCTGCCGGCACACACAGTCTCAGTCAGCTCCCCCGTGACGACGACGAGGAGAAGTAGAAGTGCAGCCGCCATGTCTGGACGAGGCAAAGGAGGGAAAGGTCTCGGCAAGGGAGGTGCCAAGAGGCACAGGAAAGTGCTCAGGGACAACATCCAGGGCATTACCAAGCCTGCCATCCGCCGCCTGGCCCGCCGTGGTGGAGTCAAGCGCATCTCCGGCCTCATCTACGAGGAGACCCGCGGTGTGCTCAAGGTCTTCCTGGAAAACGTGATCCGGGACGCCGTCACCTACACTGAGCACGCCAAGAGGGAGACCGTCACCGCCATGGATGTGGTGTATGCCCTGAAGCGCCAGGGACGCACTCTTTATGGATTCGGGGGTTGAGGATCACCTGCCTGCCTGCCTGCCTGCCTGCCTGCCTGCCTGCCCGCCTGCCTACCTTCCGCAGCATCAGCGCGCAAACCCAAAGGCTCTTTTAAGAGCCGCCCACACCATCAATAACAGAGCTGCTCGATTGTACTCCGCTTTCTTGGAAGGCTGACAACAACCACCCCCACCCTGCCCCGTGCAGTCCCTGTGCGGCAGTGCCATTCCAGAATCCTTTCTTAGCACACATTTACATGAACGGCGCCTTCTGTGAGAATGGGGAAATGCGTCAAAAGAAATTGGGTCCCCTTTAGCATTCCACTTGATGGCCCTTTGTTTCGGCTCAGACCGTGCCGACAAGAGAACACATGCCCGTTTATTTTATTGTTTGCTTGTTAGGCGCTTGTAAAATAAGAACATACTGTTTCAAAGCGCCCACAGGGCAAGGGAGGGAGGAGGAGTGGGAAATACATTAAAAACACAATACATAAGAGCAGTGGGGTGGGGGGATGGGGAGAGTAAAGCAGGACGGGCCTACTATGCCTTGTGAGTCTTCCGAACGTGCAAGTGCAGCAGGGAAGAAGGAAGCAGGGGGTACGTGCTGTGCTGTGGAGTCTGAGCTCATGGGCGGGCCAGAGATGAAGTGCTAGGAATGTTGAATGCTACACGGCCTGGAGCCGTGAGGGGTGCGAGTGCGAGCGACCGGGGCGTTTGGGTGTGAGTGCAATTGCAGATAGATAGATAGACAGGAGCTGGGCCGATTGGGTGCGGGAGGTCAGGGCCCCGAGGATGCATAAGGGCCCAGGACACCCATCGCAGCAACTGTGGGATTAGCAAGGGAGAGAAGAAGCGAAGGAGGAGGTAAAGAGGAGAGTCTTAGGCTAAGTAGTGTGGGCACCCGAGCTCTCCCTCATGCCCCTATTTAGTAACAAACTCCACATACCATTCTTTGTGGAAAACAATTTTTGGCCGTAGGCATTTACTTCTTATTGACAATCATAATAAACATAACGATAACAAAAGGTGTGCTTTTGGGCACACCGTGTCCAAGGTGAGTGATGCCTCGTTTCCATGGCAAGTCTGTTCCTTTGCGTGCCTGCAAGCCGGACCTTCCGCCTCTATTTTGCTGGTTCCTTTCTTTCAGTCCAATTGGCATCCTCTCCTTAGACACGTGCCGCCGCCTACGACTTTGCCGGGTACCGAACCTGCCAGCCAGCGTTCCATGCCCTTTTTGTACCTCCTTTTTCTGGGTGGGTTGGGTGAGAAAATGAAAAACACGGTCCTTCTCCTTCCTCTGGAAGCTTTACCCGAGGCAGTTGTGCTTTCTTTTCGTTGGTGCCTCTCCCTTCCTAGAGGCTCCTTATATTCCGCCCGCCCCCTTCACCTTTGTCATTCCATTGGGGGCTGGGCCCTTCCCGGCGCCTGCTGATTTCCTTCTCACCTCCCTGTGTTTTTGGCCAGGTTGTCATGACAATTAACAGTGGAGGCGCCTTGCAGCTGCCCTCCCACGGCGTGAGCCTCTTCTCTGCCCCCCACCCTGTGCCTAACCCCCCCCCCATGCCCTCTATCGTGCCGGCCCGGGGCCTGTGGCCTAAGGAGCTTCCGGAATTTAAGAAGATCCTGCTCAAGGCGCAGAGGAAGGGAGCCAGCTGAGGAAAGCGAACCACCACCTGACCTCTGTTTAGCAAAAGGCTTTACACACAGAGAGTTAGAGCCAGAGGAGCGCAGTGGTCTAGAGGGAGAGTATTTAGTCATTTTGTATTTACAAATGGGCACACACCCCCGGCCCCCCCTCTTCCCTTCTGGTAACCTGACTCCACGCTCATGTGGAATCTAAGAGCACCCCGATGCCCTCTTGTAACGACAGAAGGTACTGCGGCCTAGGTGGAGCTGGCTGGGAAAGGTGGGATTATGCTGATAACTCCCAGAAGAACCCAGCTGCAGACCAGGCGGGCGGCACAACAACTCGGGGGACAGACACGCCACTCTAGCCATCCCAATGAGGCTCTAAGCAGGCTTCGAGAACTCTCGGGGTGCCCGGCACAGTGCACCGTTCGCCGAGAAGCCAGGGGTCAAAGCACACTCTGAGTAACAAGTGCCTGCAGGTACGCCCTGTTTTCCTGCCTATAGAACCTGGCCGTTCGGGGCCTCGGGGCCAGCCCGGAGCGTGGTGGTATTTGCTCCACTCTCTGCAGGCCCCGGAGATGGCCAGGGGGGTGGCATTTGTTCCACTCTCGGCGGGCAGGAGCGTGGCCTTTGCTCCACGGGCCAGCCCCGGAGCATGGCATTTGCTCCACTCTCGGCTGGGCCCTGAGATGGGCAGGAGCGTGGCATTTGCTCCACTCTCCGCTGGCCATTGGGACAGGCGGGCGGGCGGACCAGGCCCAGGCCCAGCCCCCTTTTCTCTCCTTGCAGCCATCAGGTCTGTCGGGCCAACATCATACATGCCAACAATATCCATTCCAGTCTGGGGATGCAAGTGCAGTCCTGGTTTTAACTTTGCATTCTGAGGCTTGAAGTCCTGGCCTTCGCCCTCATAAATCCAGCAGGACACATCCCTGAGCGAGCGCAAGGTTATGTAACGAAGGTGCTGAATCCGTGCCAGACAGGAGGGGCGGGGGCGCACCTACCAATTGGGTGGGATAGGCTGGGCCACATAGGATGGAACGGATGGAGCAGATGGAAAAAGTGGATGGAGTGGAAGCGAAGGATAGTGTGAATGGAAAGGACAGAGTGGGTGGAGTGCATATCTCTCTATATACCATACCTCTGTACATCCTATTTATGCTATGTACCTGTTTTCCCATGGTACCTGCATCGCATGTTTATCCTATGCATCCTGTCGCTTTATGTACGTATGCCGCTATGTACGCCCCCTGTCCGACTCTCGTGCTTGGTCGCAGGCGCTTTCCCGATAACCACCATATCACACTACTACGCTTACTCTGGCCTATACACCATCATTCAACTAGAAGACAGCTATACTATGACACATTCGGCCTAGCTGTTCTCATACTACCATGACCCCACGAACACCTCATCATCCTAATACAACACAGCTAGCTGAGCACATACCGGCTATCTTAAGCGTCTCCTCGGGCCTAACGCAGCCAGAACTCAGGCTGGGTGTCCACCCTCCAGACTGAACACATCCAACTGATTTCCACAGCACCACACCTACCGCTAAAGAAGCAGCTATCATGCAACAACCACACCAGCTGCACACATATCCGGTGCGCCCACGCACCGTACGACACTCTGTCTCTCTACTGACCTGAACTGCGGTTCCCGAGGGCGTTCAACCTACCAGCGCTTGAGGTCATACCAATGACACATAAGGCGCTATAAAAATGCCAAGTAACATAACATAACATAGTGCGCCCAGTTAGTCAGAAAACTGGGTAAGTGCTGAGCGATGCCATTCTCATGGGTCATTGACCAAGTGCAGTAGCAATGAGGCAAGTGCAGGCCCCGAGGCAAGTGCTGGAGGACTGGCGAGGGTGCCAGGGACCTGTGAGACTCTGAGGTATGCCTGCCCTCCAGTCGGCATGTTGTGTGGAGAAGGAGGGAGAGAGGGATAGAGCAGAGAAGAGGTCAGCAGGGCAGAGGGAGAGAGTAGGAAGAGGAGAAGAGGAATGTCTTTAGGAGTTTCCGGAGGCAAAGGAGGTTGTGTATCCCGACTGCCCAAAGAATGTAGGGGGGGGGGGGGGGAGAGAGAGAGAGAGAGAGAGAGAGAGGTTACCAGGGCATGCGCAGAACTCTCAAGTTTCCAGCGGCCAATGGTTGAGAAGGCCATATTCAGTCCCGTCTCCCCCCCCCCCTCTCCCCCTTTGGATTGTTGATTTTTCTTCCCAGTTTGTGAAATGCAGAAACACTACAAGTCCCAGAATTCCAAGCAAAAACAGGACGGGGTGGCCTTCCCACACATAGCACCGGGAAAAGGCGAGACTGTTGCTGCGGCTGGCGTCCACGTCAATCCCCTCCCCCAGTGCCTGCCTGTGCCCTTTGGCCCCAGGGCTGTTTTCAGTGACCAGTTTACCCCGCCTGCCTTTGGGTTGCTTTCAATTGGTGCGCGTGCTGGTGTCGGGAGTTGATGTGACGGCCCGTGCCTTTCAGCCGGAGCACAGCCAGCTCTTAACCCGACCGATGCTTCCCCCTCGCGTCACGTTTTGATAGCGCCTTGATGCTGGACTCGAACCATTTCTAAGCGCTGTGTGATAATGGTCGGTTCTCCGCCCTCCCCCAAGCCGCACACGCAGACAGACTGGCCACAAACGCTGCTGTACTTGCTCCCCGTCGACCTCGGGAGGGAGAAGCCGGCTATGGCGCTGTGATTCCGAACTGCCCTAGCAGGATCAACAGCGATGTCTGCTGCGTGGGCTTCCCTGGCAGAGCCGCCCGATATCGCCGGTCCTGTACAGTAAGCTGTGCCCCAGAGTTTTCCCACCCAGCGGATGTGTCCAGTGGGTGCATGACTCCCGCCACAGCGCATAGAAAACATGTGCCTACGCCGACGTGCCTATTTGAGATTACTGCCCTTATGTTTTCGGGGGCTGGAATAAAGCAGGGCTAGGCAAAGCATGCGAGCTCTTGAGTGGAAGTGGTGAGCGGCTCTTAAAAGAGCCTTTGGGTTTTTGTGTGTGCGGGGAGCTGTGCCGCAGAGGGCTGTGGCTGCCCTCTCACTTGGCGCTGGTGTACTTGGTGACGGCCTTGGTGCCCTCGGACACGGCATGCTTGGCCAGCTCACCAGGCAGCAGGAGTCGCACTGCGGTCTGGATCTCCCTGGAGGTGATGGTCCTGCGCTTGTTGTAGTGGGCCAGGCGGGAGGCTTCCCCGGCGATGCGCTCGAAGATGTCATTGACAAACGAGTTCATGATGCCCATGGCCTTGGAAGAGATGCCGGTGTCGGGGTGCACCTGCTTCATCACCTTGTAGATGTAAATGGCATAGCTCTCTTTCCTGCTCCTCTTGCGCTTCTTCCCGTCCTTCTTGGGCGGCTTGGAGAGCGCTTTCTTGGAGCCCTTCTTGGGCGCTGGAGCGGACTTGGCTGGCTCAGGCATGGTCTGTGGCTGACGTCCACGCTGCGAGGAGTGGGAGAAATGAGTAGCCACCGCCCCCGACCCCCTCTCTTTTATAGGCTGTCTGTGCTAAACAGCTGCTGCCAGTCCCTGTCCGCTATTGGCCCGTAACGGTTCTGTAGCTACTCTGTTGTGGTGGGTGTGCCCAGCACAGGGCTCCGATTGGCTGGCAGCAGCATCGTTCCCCCTCCAATGGATGTGCACGCCAGCCTAGGTTTCGTCCAATGAGAGAGCCTCCCCCGTGTCTTTATATGCCGGCCCTCTCGTGCTCGGGTCATTGCTTTCTCTTTGAACGTAGGACGAGCGAGCTCCCACTTTACGGCGAACCATGTCTGGACGAGGAAAGCAAGGAGGGAAGGCCCGCGCTAAGGCCAAGACTCGCTCCTCCCGGGCAGGCTTGCAGTTCCCAGTCGGCCGTGTGCATCGGCTGCTGCGGAAGGGGAGCTACGCTGAGCGGGTGGGTGCCGGAGCCCCCGTCTATCTGGCTGTCGTGCTCGAGTACCTGACTGCTGAGATCCTCGAGCTGGCCGGCAACGCCGCCCGGGACAACAAGAAGACCCGCATCATCCCCAGACACCTGCAGCTCGCCATCCGCAACGACGAGGAGCTCAACAAGCTGCTGGGCAAAGTCACCATCGCCCAGGGTGGTGTCCTGCCCAACATCCAGGCCGTGCTGCTGCCCAAGAAGACAGAGGGCCACAAGGCAGGGGGCAAAGCCAGCAAGTAACAGCCCAAGTTACACACTCCCCAACAAAAAAAACACAAAGGCTCTTTTAAGAGCCGCTCACACACTCCGACAAAGAGCTCAGCACCTTGGCAAGCAGCACTATACACTTGTCTATCGGCGTGTTATAAATGCCTTGTCGTATATATCAATCATATATCATATCGTAGCAGCAGCACTTGGAGCTGGCACAGCGGCCCCCTTTTAATTCTGAGCGAGCACCTTTAGTCTTTGCCCGACAAAACCAAGCCATGCTAAAGCTTGGCAAATGCAGGGCGCTCTCCTTCGCCTCTCGCAAAGCCTATTCGGCTCGCCTCCCCTCCCCAACAGCCGTACGTGGCGTTTGCGAAAAGACCGATGCCCTGCAACCCCGATGCAGTAACGCTTGGGTGAGCAGGCTAGGTCGCCCCCACAAGCATGCTGTAAGGAGTTCATGTCTGGACTTCGGCCGTTGGGTAATTCCTGCCACAGACCCCCAGGTATCTCCCCCCCCCCCCCCGACCGACCCCACACAACGCCCCCACCCCCGCCATTTTGTCTTTGCAGATAATCCCACGTGGCAAGGGGACAGAGGGGCGGGGGGGGGGGGTTGGCAAGGGGTAGGCTCCAACAGAGTATGTGCTTGCGTCGGAGAAAAGAGAGGCTGCAGCGCAAATTGCTCGTAACCCATGTAGAATGAAGGCCATACTCCCGACCCCGATGCAAAGTTCTGGGTGCAGGGGCAAAGTAGGGCGCGAATGCGAGGCGCACAAAGGAGTCCATTGGAGGAGGGGAGGGCAGGGGGAGGGGTGCGTGTGCGCGCACGCGCCCTCTCTCAGAAAGGCAGCGGCCTTTGTACACAAGAGCAAGCTCTTTCCTTTAGCAAGTCCTGAGAGAACAAAGGCCCTCCGGGGCAACGGCTGGAAAGCGCGGGCATTTTGAAATGCTGCGCTCCCGCCCACGCTGCCCTGCGCACTGGAGCGGACACCCGCCGCGCTCCCCATGGTCCGCCCTCTGTCCATATAAGCAGCCGGTCCCTGTCTGCCGGCACACACAGTCTCAGTCAGCTCCCCCGTGACGACGACGAGGAGAAGTAGAAGTGCAGCCGCCATGTCTGGACGAGGCAAAGGAGGGAAAGGTCTCGGCAAGGGAGGTGCCAAGAGGCACAGGAAAGTGCTCAGGGACAACATCCAGGGCATTACCAAGCCTGCCATCCGCCGCCTGGCCCGCCGTGGTGGAGTCAAGCGCATCTCCGGCCTCATCTACGAGGAGACCCGCGGTGTGCTCAAGGTCTTCCTGGAAAACGTGATCCGGGACGCCGTCACCTACACTGAGCACGCCAAGAGGGAGACCGTCACCGCCATGGATGTGGTGTATGCCCTGAAGCGCCAGGGACGCACTCTTTATGGATTCGGGGGTTGAGGATCACCTGCCTGCCTGCCTGCCTGCCTGCCTGCCTGCCTGCCCGCCTGCCTACCTTCCGCAGCATCAGCGCGCAAACCCAAAGGCTCTTTTAAGAGCCGCCCACACCATCAATAACAGAGCTGCTCGATTGTACTCCGCTTTCTTGGAAGGCTGACAACAACCACCCCCACCCTGCCCCGTGCAGTCCCTGTGCGGCAGTGCCATTCCAGAATCCTTTCTTAGCACACATTTACATGAACGGCGCCTTCTGTGAGAATGGGGAAATGCGTCAAAAGAAATTGGGTCCCCTTTAGCATTCCACTTGATGGCCCTTTGTTTCGGCTCAGACCGTGCCGACAAGAGAACACATGCCCGTTTATTTTATTGTTTGCTTGTTAGGCGCTTGTAAAATAAGAACATACTGTTTCAAAGCGCCCACAGGGCAAGGGAGGGAGGAGGAGTGGGAAATACATTAAAAACACAATACATAAGAGCAGTGGGGTGGGGGGATGGGGAGAGTAAAGCAGGACGGGCCTACTATGCCTTGTGAGTCTTCCGAACGTGCAAGTGCAGCAGGGAAGAAGGAAGCAGGGGGTACGTGCTGTGCTGTGGAGTCTGAGCTCATGGGCGGGCCAGAGATGAAGTGCTAGGAATGTTGAATGCTACACGGCCTGGAGCCGTGAGGGGTGCGAGTGCGAGCGACCGGGGCGTTTGGGTGTGAGTGCAATTGCAGATAGATAGATAGACAGGAGCTGGGCCGATTGGGTGCGGGAGGTCAGGGCCCCGAGGATGCATAAGGGCCCAGGACACCCATCGCAGCAACTGTGGGATTAGCAAGGGAGAGAAGAAGCGAAGGAGGAGGTAAAGAGGAGAGTCTTAGGCTAAGTAGTGTGGGCACCCGAGCTCTCCCTCATGCCCCTATTTAGTAACAAACTCCACATACCATTCTTTGTGGAAAACAATTTTTGGCCGTAGGCATTTACTTCTTATTGACAATCATAATAAACATAACGATAACAAAAGGTGTGCTTTTGGGCACACCGTGTCCAAGGTGAGTGATGCCTCGTTTCCATGGCAAGTCTGTTCCTTTGCGTGCCTGCAAGCCGGACCTTCCGCCTCTATTTTGCTGGTTCCTTTCTTTCAGTCCAATTGGCATCCTCTCCTTAGACACGTGCCGCCGCCTACGACTTTGCCGGGTACCGAACCTGCCAGCCAGCGTTCCATGCCCTTTTTGTACCTCCTTTTTCTGGGTGGGTTGGGTGAGAAAATGAAAAACACGGTCCTTCTCCTTCCTCTGGAAGCTTTACCCGAGGCAGTTGTGCTTTCTTTTCGTTGGTGCCTCTCCCTTCCTAGAGGCTCCTTATATTCCGCCCGCCCCCTTCACCTTTGTCATTCCATTGGGGGCTGGGCCCTTCCCGGCGCCTGCTGATTTCCTTCTCACCTCCCTGTGTTTTTGGCCAGGTTGTCATGACAATTAACAGTGGAGGCGCCTTGCAGCTGCCCTCCCACGGCGTGAGCCTCTTCTCTGCCCCCCACCCTGTGCCTAACCCCCCCCCCATGCCCTCTATCGTGCCGGCCCGGGGCCTGTGGCCTAAGGAGCTTCCGGAATTTAAGAAGATCCTGCTCAAAGCGCAGAGGAAGGGAGCCAGCTGAGGAAAGCGAACCACCACCTGACCTCTGTTTAGCAAAAGGCTTTACACACAGAGAGTTAGAGCCAGAGGAGCGCAGTGGTCTAGAGGGAGAGTATTTAGTCATTTTGTATTTACAAATGGGCACACACCCCCGGCCCCCCCTCTTCCCTTCTGGTAACCTGACTCCACGCTCATGTGGAATCTAAGAGCACCCCGATGCCCTCTTGTAACGACAGAAGGTACTGCGGCCTAGGTGGAGCTGGCTGGGAAAGGTGGGATTATGCTGATAACTCCCAGAAGAACCCAGCTGCAGACCAGGCGGGCGGCACAACAACTCGGGGGACAGACACGCCACTCTAGCCATCCCAATGAGGCTCTAAGCAGGCTTCGAGAACTCTCGGGGTGCCCGGCACAGTGCACCGTTCGCCGAGAAGCCAGGGGTCAAAGCACACTCTGAGTAACAAGTGCCTGCAGGTACGCCCTGTTTTCCTGCCTATAGAACCTGGCCGTTCGGGGCCTCGGGGCCAGCCCGGAGCGTGGTGGTATTTGCTCCACTCTCTGCAGGCCCCGGAGATGGCCAGGGGGGTGGCATTTGTTCCACTCTCGGCGGGCAGGAGCGTGGCCTTTGCTCCACGGGCCAGCCCCGGAGCATGGCATTTGCTCCACTCTCGGCTGGGCCCTGAGATGGGCAGGAGCGTGGCATTTGCTCCACTCTCCGCTGGCCATTGGGACAGGCGGGCGGGCGGACCAGGCCCAGGCCCAGCCCCCTTTTCTCTCCTTGCAGCCATCAGGTCTGTCGGGCCAACATCATACATGCCAACAATATCCATTCCAGTCTGGGGATGCAAGTGCAGTCCTGGTTTTAACTTTGCATTCTGAGGCTTGAAGTCCTGGCCTTCGCCCTCATAAATCCAGCAGGACACATCCCTGAGCGAGCGCAAGGTTATGTAACGAAGGTGCTGAATCCGTGCCAGACAGGAGGGGCGGGGGCGCACCTACCAATTGGGTGGGATAGGCTGGGCCACATAGGATGGAACGGATGGAGCAGATGGAAAAAGTGGATGGAGTGGAAGCGAAGGATAGTGTGAATGGAAAGGACAGAGTGGGTGGAGTGCATATCTCTCTATATACCATACCTCTGTACATCCTATTTATGCTATGTACCTGTTTTCCCATGGTACCTGCATCGCATGTTTATCCTATGCATCCTGTCGCTTTATGTACGTATGCCGCTATGTACGCCCCCTGTCCGACTCTCGTGCTTGGTCGCAGGCGCTTTCCCGATAACCACCATATCACACTACTACGCTTACTCTGGCCTATACACCATCATTCAACTAGAAGACAGCTATACTATGACACATTCGGCCTAGCTGTTCTCATACTACCATGACCCCACGAACACCTCATCATCCTAATACAACACAGCTAGCTGAGCACATACCGGCTATCTTAAGCGTCTCCTCGGGCCTAACGCAGCCAGAACTCAGGCTGGGTGTCCACCCTCCAGACTGAACACATCCAACTGATTTCCACAGCACCACACCTACCGCTAAAGAAGCAGCTATCATGCAACAACCACACCAGCTGCACACATATCCGGTGCGCCCACGCACCGTACGACACTCTGTCTCTCTACTGACCTGAACTGCGGTTCCCGAGGGCGTTCAACCTACCAGCGCTTGAGGTCATACCAATGACACATAAGGCGCTATAAAAATGCCAAGTAACATAACATAACATAGTGCGCCCAGTTAGTCAGAAAACTGGGTAAGTGCTGAGCGATGCCATTCTCATGGGTCATTGACCAAGTGCAGTAGCAATGAGGCAAGTGCAGGCCCCGAGGCAAGTGCTGGAGGACTGGCGAGGGTGCCAGGGACCTGTGAGACTCTGAGGTATGCCTGCCCTCCAGTCGGCATGTTGTGTGGAGAAGGAGGGAGAGAGGGATAGAGCAGAGAAGAGGTCAGCAGGGCAGAGGGAGAGAGTAGGAAGAGGAGAAGAGGAATGTCTTTAGGAGTTTCCGGAGGCAAAGGAGGTTGTGTATCCCGACTGCCCAAAGAATGTAGGGGGGGGGGAGGGAGAGAGAGAGAGAGAGAGAGAGAGAGGTTACCAGGGCATGCGCAGAACTCTCAAGTTTCCAGCGGCCAATGGTTGAGAAGGCCATATTCAGTCCCGTCTCCCCCCCCCCCTCTCCCCCTTTGGATTGTTGATTTTTCTTCCCAGTTTGTGAAATGCAGAAACACTACAAGTCCCAGAATTCCAAGCAAAAACAGGACGGGGTGGCCTTCCCACACATAGCACCGGGAAAAGGCGAGACTGTTGCTGCGGCTGGCGTCCACGTCAATCCCCTCCCCCAGTGCCTGCCTGTGCCCTTTGGCCCCAGGGCTGTTTTCAGTGACCAGTTTACCCCGCCTGCCTTTGGGTTGCTTTCAATTGGTGCGCGTGCTGGTGTCGGGAGTTGATGTGACGGCCCGTGCCTTTCAGCCGGAGCACAGCCAGCTCTTAACCCGACCGATGCTTCCCCCTCGCGTCACGTTTTGATAGCGCCTTGATGCTGGACTCGAACCATTTCTAAGCGCTGTGTGATAATGGTCGGTTCTCCGCCCTCCCCCAAGCCGCACACGCAGACAGACTGGCCACAAACGCTGCTGTACTTGCTCCCCGTCGACCTCGGGAGGGAGAAGCCGGCTATGGCGCTGTGATTCCGAACTGCCCTAGCAGGATCAACAGCGATGTCTGCTGCGTGGGCTTCCCTGGCAGAGCCGCCCGATATCGCCGGTCCTGTACAGTAAGCTGTGCCCCAGAGTTTTCCCACCCAGCGGATGTGTCCAGTAGGTGCATGACTCCCGCCACAGCGCATAGAAAACATGTGCCTACGCCGACGTGCCTATTTGAGATTACTGCCCTTATGTTTTCGGGGGCTGGAATAAAGCAGGGCTAGGCAAAGCATGCGAGCTCTTGAGTGGAAGTGGTGAGCGGCTCTTAAAAGAGCCTTTGGGTTTTTGTGTGTGCGGGGAGCTGTGCCGCAGAGGGCTGTGGCTGCCCTCTCACTTGGCGCTGGTGTACTTGGTGACGGCCTTGGTGCCCTCGGACACGGCATGCTTGGCCAGCTCACCAGGCAGCAGGAGTCGCACTGCGGTCTGGATCTCCCTGGAGGTGATGGTCCTGCGCTTGTTGTAGTGGGCCAGGCGGGAGGCTTCCCCGGCGATGCGCTCGAAGATGTCATTGACAAACGAGTTCATGATGCCCATGGCCTTGGAAGAGATGCCGGTGTCGGGGTGCACCTGCTTCATCACCTTGTAGATGTAAATGGCATAGCTCTCTTTCCTGCTCCTCTTGCGCTTCTTCCCGTCCTTCTTGGGCGGCTTGGAGAGCGCTTTCTTGGAGCCCTTCTTGGGCGCTGGAGCGGACTTGGCTGGCTCAGGCATGGTCTGCGGCTGACGTCCACGCTGCGAGGAGTGGGAGAAATGAGTAGCCACCGCCCCCGACCCCCTCTCTTTTATAGGCTGTCTGTGCTAAACAGCTGCTGCCAGTCCCTGTCCGCTATTGGCCCGTAACGGTTCTGTAGCTACTCTGTTGTGGTGGGTGTGCCCAGCACAGGGCTCCGATTGGCTGGCAGCAGCATCGTTCCCCCTCCAATGGATGTGCACGCCAGCCTAGGTTTCGTCCAATGAGAGAGCCTCCCCCGTGTCTTTATATGCCGGCCCTCTCGTGCTCGGGTCATTGCCATCGGAGCACCCACACATCAGCCTCAACGGGGAGACCATCAAATGGGAGAGCAGCAGCCGCTACCTCGGTGTGACCCTGGACAGCAAACTCAACTGGGAAAGCCACATCGAGAATACTCAGCAGAAGGCAACAGGAAAGATGGCAGCGCTGTACCCACTCCTGAAGAGCAAGTCCATGCCCCTCCGGACAAAGATCAACGTCTACAAGGCGATCATCAGACCAACCCTGACTTATGCCTCACCAGCATGGATGACCTGCCATGAGCGACACCGGAAGAGTCTTCAGATAGTCCAGAACAAGGCCCTGCGGATATCATCTGGAGCTCCAATCTTCACAAGGATAGCAGACCTTCACAGAGACCTGGACATCGAGATGTTGGATGAACATCTAGCGAAGCTGAGTAAGAACTTCTGCCAAGAACTGGATCAGAACCCGAACCCTCTGATCAGAAGACTCACTGCCACCACAGCAAACCCCTTCGACCGCTACCCGCGGCCCATCACTGCGAAGACCCAGTGAAACCAGCCCTACTGTGACAAGACCACACAGACCAAGAAGAATACAAACCCACGACTACACACTCAACCCGAGAAGATGGAGTAATGAGGCTCAAGCCTCGGTATCCAAAAAATCACCGCTGATGGATAAAAATCTATCAGCAAGAAGAAGAACAAGCGCCGCTCGGGTCATTGCTTTCTCTTTGAACGTAGGACGAGCGAGCTCCCACTTTACGGCGAACCATGTCTGGACGAGGAAAGCAAGGAGGGAAGGCCCGCGCTAAGGCCAAGACTCGCTCCTCCCGGGCAGGCTTGCAGTTCCCAGTCGGCCGTGTGCATCGGCTGCTGCGGAAGGGGAGCTACGCTGAGCGGGTGGGTGCCGGAGCCCCCGTCTATCTGGCTGCCGTGCTCGAGTACCTGACTGCTGAGATCCTCGAGCTGGCCGGCAACGCCGCCCGGGACAACAAGAAGACCCGCATCATCCCCAGACACCTGCAGCTCGCCATCCGCAACGACGAGGAGCTCAACAAGCTGCTGGGCAAAGTCACCATCGCCCAGGGTGGTGTCCTGCCCAACATCCAGGCCGTGCTGCTGCCCAAGAAGACAGAGGGCCACAAGGCAGGGGGCAAAGCCAGCAAGTAACAGCCCAAGTTACACACTCCCCAACAAAAAAAACACAAAGGCTCTTTTAAGAGCCGCTCACACACTCCGACAAAGAGCTCAGCACCTTGGCAAGCAGCACTATACACTTGTCTATCGGCGTGTTATAAATGCCTTGTCGTATATATCAATCATATATCATATCGTAGCAGCAGCACTTGGAGCTGGCACAGCGGCCCCCTTTTAATTCTGAGCGAGCACCTTTAGTCTTTGCCCGACAAAACCAAGCCATGCTAAAGCTTGGCAAATGCAGGGCGCTCTCCTTCGCCTCTCGCAAAGCCTATTCGGCTCGCCTCCCCTCCCCAACAGCCGTACGTGGCGTTTGCGAAAAGACCGATGCCCTGCAACCCCGATGCAGTAACGCTTGGGTGAGCAGGCTAGGTCGCCCCCACAAGCATGCTGTAAGGAGTTCATGTCTGGACTTCGGCCGTTGGGTAATTCCTGCCACAGACCCCCAGGTATCTCGCCCCCCCCCCCCCCCCGACCGACCCCACACAACGCCCCCACCCCCGCCATTTTGTCTTTGCAGATAATCCCACGTGGCAAGGGGACAGAGGGGCGGGGGGGGGGGGCGGTTGGCAAGGGGTAGGCTCCAACAGAGTATGTGCTTGCGTCGGAGAAAAGAGAGGCTGCAGCGCAAATTGCTCGTAACCCATGTAGAATGAAGGCCATACTCCCGACCCCGATGCAAAGTTCTGGGTGCAGGGGCAAAGTAGGGCGCGAATGCGAGGCGCACAAAGGAGTCCATTGGAGGAGGGGAGGGCAGGGGGAGGGGTGCGTGTGCGCGCACGCGCCCTCTCTCAGAAAGGCAGCGGCCTTTGTACACAAGAGCAAGCTCTTTCCTTTAGCAAGTCCTGAGAGAACAAAGGCCCTCCGGGGCAACGGCTGGAAAGCGCGGGCATTTTGAAATGCTGCGCTCCCGCCCACGCTGCCCTGCGCACTGGAGCGGACACCCGCCGCGCTCCCCATGGTCCGCCCTCTGTCCATATAAGCAGCCGGTCCCTGTCTGCCGGCACACACAGTCTCAGTCAGCTCCCCCGTGACGACGACGAGGAGAAGTAGAAGTGCAGCCGCCATGTCTGGACGAGGCAAAGGAGGGAAAGGTCTCGGCAAGGGAGGTGCCAAGAGGCACAGGAAAGTGCTCAGGGACAACATCCAGGGCATTACCAAGCCTGCCATCCGCCGCCTGGCCCGCCGTGGTGGAGTCAAGCGCATCTCCGGCCTCATCTACGAGGAGACCCGCGGTGTGCTCAAGGTCTTCCTGGAAAACGTGATCCGGGACGCCGTCACCTACACTGAGCACGCCAAGAGGAAGACCGTCACCGCCATGGATGTGGTGTATGCCCTGAAGCGCCAGGGACGCACTCTTTATGGATTCGGGGGTTGAGGATCACCTGCCTGCCTGCCTGCCTGCCTGCCTGCCTGCCTGCCCGCCTGCCTACCTACCGCAGCATCAGCGCGCAAACCCAAAGGCTCTTTTAAGAGCCGCCCACACCATCAATAACAGAGCTGCTCGATTGTACTCCGCTTTCTTGGAAGGCTGACAACAACCACCCCCACCCTGCCCCGTGCAGTCCCTGTGCGGCAGTGCCATTCCAGAATCCTTTCTTAGCACACATTTACATGAACGGCGCCTTCTGTGAGAATGGGGAAATGCGTCAAAAGAAATTGGGTCCCCTTTAGCATTCCACTTGATGGCCCTTTGTTTCGGCTCAGACCGTGCCGACAAGAGAACACATGCCCGTTTATTTTATTGTTTGCTTGTTAGGCGCTTGTAAAATAAGAACATACTGTTTCAAAGCGCCCACAGGGCAAGGGAGGGAGGAGGAGTGGGAAATACATTAAAAACACAATACATAAGAGCAGTGGGGTGGGGGGATGGGGAGAGTAAAGCAGGACGGGCCTACTATGCCTTGTGAGTCTTCCGAACGTGCAAGTGCAGCAGGGAAGAAGGAAGCAGGGGGTACGTGCTGTGCTGTGGAGTCTGAGCTCATGGGCGGGCCAGAGATGAAGTGCTAGGAATGTTGAATGCTACACGGCCTGGAGCCGTGAGGGGTGCGAGTGCGAGCGACCGGGGCGTTTGGGTGTGAGTGCAATTGCAGATAGATAGATAGACAGGAGCTGGGCCGATTGGGTGCGGGAGGTCAGGGCCCCGAGGATGCATAAGGGCCCAGGACACCCATCGCAGCAACTGTGGGATTAGCAAGGGAGAGAAGAAGCGAAGGAGGAGGTAAAGAGGAGAGTCTTAGGCTAAGTAGTGTGGGCACCCGAGCTCTCCCTCATGCCCCTATTTAGTAACAAACTCCACATACCATTCTTTGTGGAAAACAATTTTTGGCCGTAGGCATTTACTTCTTATTGACAATCATAATAAACATAACGATAACAAAAGGTGTGCTTTTGGGCACACCGTGTCCAAGGTGAGTGATGCCTCGTTTCCATGGCAAGTCTGTTCCTTTGCGTGCCTGCAAGCCGGACCTTCCGCCTCTATTTTGCTGGTTCCTTTCTTTCAGTCCAATTGGCATCCTCTCCTTAGACACGTGCCGCCGCCTACGACTTTGCCGGGTACCGAACCTGCCAGCCAGCGTTCCATGCCCTTTTTGTACCTCCTTTTTCTGGGTGGGTTGGGTGAGAAAATGAAAAACACGGTCCTTCTCCTTCCTCTGGAAGCTTTACCCGAGGCAGTTGTGCTTTCTTTTCGTTGGTGCCTCTCCCTTCCTAGAGGCTCCTTATATTCCGCCCGCCCCCTTCACCTTTGTCATTCCATTGGGGGCTGGGCCCTTCCCGGCGCCTGCTGATTTCCTTCTCACCTCCCTGTGTTTTTGGCCAGGTTGTCATGACAATTAACAGTGGAGGCGCCTTGCAGCTGCCCTCCCACGGCGTGAGCCTCTTCTCTGCCCCCCACCCTGTGCCTAACCCCCCCCCCATGCCCTCTATCGTGCCGGCCCGGGGCCTGTGGCCTAAGGAGCTTCCGGAATTTAAGAAGATCCTGCTCAAGGCGCAGAGGAAGGGAGCCAGCTGAGGAAAGCGAACCACCACCTGACCTCTGTTTAGCAAAAGGCTTTACACACAGAGAGTTAGAGCCAGAGGAGCGCAGTGGTCTAGAGGGAGAGTATTTAGTCATTTTGTATTTACAAATGGGCACACACCCCCGGCCCCCCCTCTTCCCTTCTGGTAACCTGACTCCACGCTCATGTGGAATCTAAGAGCACCCCGATGCCCTCTTGTAACGACAGAAGGTACTGCGGCCTAGGTGGAGCTGGCTGGGAAAGGCGGGATTATGCTGATAACTCCCAGAAGAACCCAGCTGCAGACCAGGCGGGCGGCACAACAACTCGGGGGACAGACACGCCACTCTAGCCATCCCAATGAGGCTCTAAGCAGGCTTCGAGAACTCTCGGGGTGCCCGGCACAGTGCACCGTTCGCCGAGAAGCCAGGGGTCAAAGCACACTCTGAGTAACAAGTGCCTGCAGGTACGCCCTGTTTTCCTGCCTATAGAACCTGGCCGTTCGGGGCCTAGGGGCCAGCCCGGAGCGTGGTGGTATTTGCTCCACTCTCTGCAGGCCCCGGAGATGGCCAGGGGGGTGGCATTTGTTCCACTCTCGGCGGGCAGGAGCGTGGCCTTTGCTCCACGGGCCAGCCCCGGAGCATGGCATTTGCTCCACTCTCGGCTGGGCCCTGAGATGGGCAGGAGCGTGGCATTTGCTCCACTCTCCGCTGGCCATTGGGACAGGCCCAGCCCCCTTTTCTCTCCTTGCAGCCATCAGGTCTGTCGGGCCAACATCATACATGCCAACAATATCCATTCCAGTCTGGGGATGCAAGTGCAGTCCTGGTTTTAACTTTGCATTCTGAGGCTTGAAGTCCTGGCCTTCGCCCTCATAAATCCAGCAGGACACATCCCTGAGCGAGCGCAAGGTTATGTAACGAAGGTGCTGAATCCGTGCCAGACAGGAGGGGCGGGGGCGCACCTACCAATTGGGTGGGATAGGCTGGGCCACATAGGATGGAACGGATGGAGCAGATGGAAAAAGTGGATGGAGTGGAAGCGAAGGATAGTGTGAATGGAAAGGACAGAGTGGGTGGAGTGCATATCTCTCTATATACCATACCTCTGTACATCCTATTTATGCTATGTACCTGTTTTCCCATGGTACCTGCATCGCATGTTTATCCTATGCATCCTGTCGCTTTATGTACGTATGCCGCTATGTACGCCCCCTGTCCGACTCTCGTGCTTGGTCGCAGGCGCTTTCCCGATAACCACCATATCACACTACTACGCTTACTCTGGCCTATACACCATCATTCAACTAGAAGACAGCTATACTATGACACATTCGGCCTAGCTGTTCTCATACTACCATGACCCCACGAACACCTCATCATCCTAATACAACACAGCTAGCTGAGCACATACCGGCTATCTTAAGCGTCTCCTCGGGCCTAACGCAGCCAGAACTCAGGCTGGGTGTCCACCCTCCAGACTGAACACATCCAACTGATTTCCACAGCACCACACCTACCGCTAAAGAAGCAGCTATCATGCAACAACCACACCAGCTGCACACATATCGGGTGCGCCCACGCACCGTACGACACTCTGTCTCTCTACTGACCTGAACTGCGGTTCCCGAGGGCGTTCAACCTACCAGCGCTTGAGGTCATACCAATGACACATAAGGCGCTATAAAAATGCCAAGTAACATAACATAACATAGTGCGCCCAGTTAGTCAGAAAACTGGGTAAGTGCTGAGCGATGCCATTCTCATGGGTCATTGACCAAGTGCAGTAGCAATGAGGCAAGTGCAGGCCCCGAGGCAAGTGCTGGAGGACTGGCGAGGGTGCCAGGGACCTGTGAGACTCTGAGGTATGCCTGCCCTCCAGTCGGCATGTTGTGTGGAGAAGGAGGGAGAGAGGGATAGAGCAGAGAAGAGGTCAGCAGGGCAGAGGGAGAGAGTAGGAAGAGGAGAAGAGGAATGTCTTTAGGAGTTTCCGGAGGCAAAGGAGGTTGTGTATCCCGACTGCCCAAAGAATGTAGGGGGGGGGGGGGGGGAGAGAGAGAGAGAGAGAGAGAGAGAGGTTACCAGGGCATGCGCAGAACTCTCAAGTTTCCAGCGGCCAATGGTTGAGAAGGCCATATTCAGTCCCGTCTCCCCCCCCCCCTCTCCCCCTTTGGATTGTTGATTTTTCTTCCCAGTTTGTGAAATGCAGAAACACTACAAGTCCCAGAATTCCAAGCAAAAACAGGACGGGGTGGCCTTCCCACACATAGCACCGGGAAAAGGCGAGACTGTTGCTGCGGCTGGCGTCCACGTCAATCCCCTCCCCCAGTGCCTGCCTGTGCCCTTTGGCCCCAGGGCTGTTTTCAGTGACCAGTTTACCCCGCCTGCCTTTGGGTTGCTTTCAATTGGTGCGCGTGCTGGTGTCGGGAGTTGATGTGACGGCCCGTGCCTTTCAGCCGGAGCACAGCCAGCTCTTAACCCGACCGATGCTTCCCCCTCGCGTCACGTTTTGATAGCGCCTTGATGCTGGACTCGAACCATTTCTAAGCGCTGTGTGATAATGGTCGGTTCTCCGCCCTCCCCCAAGCCGCACACGCAGACAGACTGGCCACAAACGCTGCTGTACTTGCTCCCCGTCGACCTCGGGAGGGAGAAGCCGGCTATGGCGCTGTGATTCCGAACTGCCCTAGCAGGATCAACAGCGATGTCTGCTGCGTGGGCTTCCCTGGCAGAGCCGCCCGATATCGCCGGTCCTGTACAGTAAGCTGTGCCCCAGAGTTTTCCCACCCAGCGGATGTGTCCAGTGGGTGCATGACTCCCGCCACAGCGCATAGAAAACATGTGCCTACGCCGACGTGCCTATTTGAGATTACTGCCCTTATGTTTTCGGGGGCTGGAATAAAGCAGGGCTAGGCAAAGCATGCGAGCTCTTGAGTGGAAGTGGTGAGCGGCTCTTAAAAGAGCCTTTGGGTTTTTGTGTGTGCGGGGAGCTGTGCCGCAGAGGGCTGTGGCTGCCCTCTCACTTGGCGCTGGTGTACTTGGTGACGGCCTTGGTGCCCTCGGACACGGCATGCTTGGCCAGCTCACCAGGCAGCAGGAGTCGCACTGCGGTCTGGATCTCCCTGGAGGTGATGGTCCTGCGCTTGTTGTAGTGGGCCAGGCGGGAGGCTTCCCCGGCGATGCGCTCGAAGATGTCATTGACAAACGAGTTCATGATGCCCATGGCCTTGGAAGAGATGCCGGTGTCGGGGTGCACCTGCTTCATCACCTTGTAGATGTAAATGGCATAGCTCTCTTTCCTGCTCCTCTTGCGCTTCTTCCCGTCCTTCTTGGGCGGCTTGGAGAGCGCTTTCTTGGAGCCCTTCTTGGGCGCTGGAGCGGACTTGGCTGGCTCAGGCATGGTCTGCGGCTGACGTCCACGCTGCGAGGAGTGGGAGAAATGAGTAGCCACCGCCCCCGACCCCCTCTCTTTTATAGGCTGTCTGTGCTAAACAGCTGCTGCCAGTCCCTGTCCGCTATTGGCCCGTAACGGTTCTGTAGCTACTCTGTTGTGGTGGGTGTGCCCAGCACAGGGCTCCGATTGGCTGGCAGCAGCATCGTTCCCCCTCCAATGGATGTGCACGCCAGCCTAGGTTTCGTCCAATGAGAGAGCCTCCCCCGTGTCTTTATATGCCGGCCCTCTCGTGCTCGGGTCATTGCTTTCTCTTTGAACGTAGGACGAGCGAGCTCCCACTTTACGGCGAACCATGTCTGGACGAGGAAAGCAAGGAGGGAAGGCCCGCGCTAAGGCCAAGACTCGCTCCTCCCGGGCAGGCTTGCAGTTCCCAGTCGGCCGTGTGCATCGGCTGCTGCGGAAGGGGAGCTACGCTGAGCGGGTGGGTGCCGGAGCCCCCGTCTATCTGGCTGTCGTGCTCGAGTACCTGACTGCTGAGATCCTCGAGCTGGCCGGCAACGCCGCCCGGGACAACAAGAAGACCCGCATCATCCCCAGACACCTGCAGCTCGCCATCCGCAACGACGAGGAGCTCAACAAGCTGCTGGGCAAAGTCACCATCGCCCAGGGTGGTGTCCTGCCCAACATCCAGGCCGTGCTGCTGCCCAAGAAGACAGAGGGCCACAAGGCAGGGGGCAAAGCCAGCAAGTAACAGCCCAAGTTACACACTCCCCAACAAAAAAAACACAAAGGCTCTTTTAAGAGCCGCTCACACACTCCGACAAAGAGCTCAGCACCTTGGCAAGCAGCACTATACACTTGTCTATCGGCGTGTTATAAATGCCTTGTCGTATATATCAATCATATATCATATCGTAGCAGCAGCACTTGGAGCTGGCACAGCGGCCCCCTTTTAATTCTGAGCGAGCACCTTTAGTCTTTGCCCGACAAAACCAAGCCATGCTAAAGCTTGGCAAATGCAGGGCGCTCTCCTTCGCCTCTCGCAAAGCCTATTCGGCTCGCCTCCCCTCCCCAACAGCCGTACGTGGCGTTTGCGAAAAGACCGATGCCCTGCAACCCCGATGCAGTAACGCTTGGGTGAGCAGGCTAGGTCGCCCCCACAAGCATGCTGTAAGGAGTTCATGTCTGGACTTCGGCCGTTGGGTAATTCCTGCCACAGACCCCCAGGTATCAAAACCCCCCCCCCCCCCGACCGACCCCACACAACGCCCCCACCCCCGCCATTTTGTCTTTGCAGATAATCCCACGTGGCAAGGGGACAGAGGGGCGGGGGGGGGGGGGGGGTTGGCAAGGGGTAGGCTCCAACAGAGTATGTGCTTGCGTCGGAGAAAAGAGAGGCTGCAGCGCAAATTGCTCGTAACCCATGTAGAATGAAGGCCATACTCCCGACCCCGATGCAAAGTTCTGGGTGCAGGGGCAAAGTAGGGCGCGAATGCGAGGCGCACAAAGGAGTCCATTGGAGGAGGGGAGGGCAGGGGGAGGGGTGCGTGTGCGCGCACGCGCCCTCTCTCAGAAAGGCAGCGGCCTTTGTACACAAGAGCAAGCTCTTTCCTTTAGCAAGTCCTGAGAGAACAAAGGCCCTCCGGGGCAACGGCTGGAAAGCGCGGGCATTTTGAAATGCTGCGCTCCCGCCCACGCTGCCCTGCGCACTGGAGCGGACACCCGCCGCGCTCCCCATGGTCCGCCCTCTGTCCATATAAGCAGCCGGTCCCTGTCTGCCGGCACACACAGTCT
The DNA here is from genome assembly GCF_040938575.1 of Ambystoma mexicanum. Lineage (NCBI taxonomy): Eukaryota > Metazoa > Chordata > Amphibia > Caudata > Ambystomatidae > Ambystoma > Ambystoma mexicanum. The sequence continues at coordinate 1,369,900 of NW_027182380.1, forward strand.
CAGTCAGCTCCCCCGTGACGACGACGAGGAGAAGTAGAAGTGCAGCCGCCATGTCTGGACGAGGCAAAGGAGGGAAAGGTCTCGGCAAGGGAGGTGCCAAGAGGCACAGGAAAGTGCTCAGGGACAACATCCAGGGCATTACCAAGCCTGCCATCCGCCGCCTGGCCCGCCGTGGTGGAGTCAAGCGCATCTCCGGCCTCATCTACGAGGAGACCCGCGGTGTGCTCAAGGTCTTCCTGGAAAACGTGATCCGGGACGCCGTCACCTACACTGAGCACGCCAAGAGGGAGACCGTCACCGCCATGGATGTGGTGTATGCCCTGAAGCGCCAGGGACGCACTCTTTATGGATTCGGGGGTTGAGGATCACCTGCCTGCCTGCCTGCCTGCCTGCCTGCCTGCCTGCCCGCCTGCCTACCTTCCGCAGCATCAGCGCGCAAACCCAAAGGCTCTTTTAAGAGCCGCCCACACCATCAATAACAGAGCTGCTCGATTGTACTCCGCTTTCTTGGAAGGCTGACAACAACCACCCCCACCCTGCCCCGTGCAGTCCCTGTGCGGCAGTGCCATTCCAGAATCCTTTCTTAGCACACATTTACATGAACGGCGCCTTCTGTGAGAATGGGGAAATGCGTCAAAAGAAATTGGGTCCCCTTTAGCATTCCACTTGATGGCCCTTTGTTTCGGCTCAGACCGTGCCGACAAGAGAACACATGCCCGTTTATTTTATTGTTTGCTTGTTAGGCGCTTGTAAAATAAGAACATACTGTTTCAAAGCGCCCACAGGGCAAGGGAGGGAGGAGGAGTGGGAAATACATTAAAAACACAATACATAAGAGCAGTGGGGTGGGGGGATGGGGAGAGTAAAGCAGGACGGGCCTACTATGCCTTGTGAGTCTTCCGAACGTGCAAGTGCAGCAGGGAAGAAGGAAGCAGGGGGTACGTGCTGTGCTGTGGAGTCTGAGCTCATGGGCGGGCCAGAGATGAAGTGCTAGGAATGTTGAATGCTACACGGCCTGGAGCCGTGAGGGGTGCGAGTGCGAGCGACCGGGGCGTTTGGGTGTGAGTGCAATTGCAGATAGATAGATAGACAGGAGCTGGGCCGATTGGGTGCGGGAGGTCAGGGCCCCGAGGATGCATAAGGGCCCAGGACACCCATCGCAGCAACTGTGGGATTAGCAAGGGAGAGAAGAAGCGAAGGAGGAGGTAAAGAGGAGAGTCTTAGGCTAAGTAGTGTGGGCACCCGAGCTCTCCCTCATGCCCCTATTTAGTAACAAACTCCACATACCATTCTTTGTGGAAAACAATTTTTGGCCGTAGGCATTTACTTCTTATTGACAATCATAATAAACATAACGATAACAAAAGGTGTGCTTTTGGGCACACCGTGTCCAAGGTGAGTGATGCCTCGTTTCCATGGCAAGTCTGTTCCTTTGCGTGCCTGCAAGCCGGACCTTCCGCCTCTATTTTGCTGGTTCCTTTCTTTCAGTCCAATTGGCATCCTCTCCTTAGACACGTGCCGCCGCCTACGACTTTGCCGGGTACCGAACCTGCCAGCCAGCGTTCCATGCCCTTTTTGTACCTCCTTTTTCTGGGTGGGTTGGGTGAGAAAATGAAAAACACGGTCCTTCTCCTTCCTCTGGAAGCTTTACCCGAGGCAGTTGTGCTTTCTTTTCGTTGGTGCCTCTCCCTTCCTAGAGGCTCCTTATATTCCGCCCGCCCCCTTCACCTTTGTCATTCCATTGGGGGCTGGGCCCTTCCCGGCGCCTGCTGATTTCCTTCTCACCTCCCTGTGTTTTTGGCCAGGTTGTCATGACAATTAACAGTGGAGGCGCCTTGCAGCTGCCCTCCCACGGCGTGAGCCTCTTCTCTGCCCCCCACCCTGTGCCTAACCCCCCCCCCATGCCCTCTATCGTGCCGGCCCGGGGCCTGTGGCCTAAGGAGCTTCCGGAATTTAAGAAGATCCTGCTCAAGGCGCAGAGGAAGGGAGCCAGCTGAGGAAAGCGAACCACCACCTGACCTCTGTTTAGCAAAAGGCTTTACACACAGAGAGTTAGAGCCAGAGGAGCGCAGTGGTCTAGAGGGAGAGTATTTAGTCATTTTGTATTTACAAATGGGCACACACCCCCGGCCCCCCCTCTTCCCTTCTGGTAACCTGACTCCACGCTCATGTGGAATCTAAGAGCACCCCGATGCCCTCTTGTAACGACAGAAGGTACTGCGGCCTAGGTGGAGCTGGCTGGGAAAGGTGGGATTATGCTGATAACTCCCAGAAGAACCCAGCTGCAGACCAGGCGGGCGGCACAACAACTCGGGGGACAGACACGCCACTCTAGCCATCCCAATGAGGCTCTAAGCAGGCTTCGAGAACTCTCGGGGTGCCCGGCACAGTGCACCGTTCGCCGAGAAGCCAGGGGTCAAAGCACACTCTGAGTAACAAGTGCCTGCAGGTACGCCCTGTTTTCCTGCCTATAGAACCTGGCCGTTCGGGGCCTCGGGGCCAGCCCGGAGCGTGGTGGTATTTGCTCCACTCTCTGCAGGCCCCGGAGATGGCCAGGGGGGTGGCATTTGTTCCACTCTCGGCGGGCAGGAGCGTGGCCTTTGCTCCACGGGCCAGCCCCGGAGCATGGCATTTGCTCCACTCTCGGCTGGGCCCTGAGATGGGCAGGAGCGTGGCATTTGCTCCACTCTCCGCTGGCCATTGGGACAGGCGGGCGGGCGGACCAGGCCCAGGCCCAGCCCCCTTTTCTCTCCTTGCAGCCATCAGGTCTGTCGGGCCAACATCATACATGCCAACAATATCCATTCCAGTCTGGGGATGCAAGTGCAGTCCTGGTTTTAACTTTGCATTCTGAGGCTTGAAGTCCTGGCCTTCGCCCTCATAAATCCAGCAGGACACATCCCTGAGCGAGCGCAAGGTTATGTAACGAAGGTGCTGAATCCGTGCCAGACAGGAGGGGCGGGGGCGCACCTACCAATTGGGTGGGATAGGCTGGGCCACATAGGATGGAACGGATGGAGCAGATGGAAAAAGTGGATGGAGTGGAAGCGAAGGATAGTGTGAATGGAAAGGACAGAGTGGGTGGAGTGCATATCTCTCTATATACCATACCTCTGTACATCCTATTTATGCTATGTACCTGTTTTCCCATGGTACCTGCATCGCATGTTTATCCTATGCATCCTGTCGCTTTATGTACGTATGCCGCTATGTACGCCCCCTGTCCGACTCTCGTGCTTGGTCGCAGGCGCTTTCCCGATAACCACCATATCACACTACTACGCTTACTCTGGCCTATACACCATCATTCAACTAGAAGACAGCTATACTATGACACATTCGGCCTAGCTGTTCTCATACTACCATGACCCCACGAACACCTCATCATCCTAATACAACACAGCTAGCTGAGCACATACCGGCTATCTTAAGCGTCTCCTCGGGCCTAACGCAGCCAGAACTCAGGCTGGGTGTCCACCCTCCAGACTGAACACATCCAACTGATTTCCACAGCACCACACCTACCGCTAAAGAAGCAGCTATCATGCAACAACCACACCAGCTGCACACATATCCGGTGCGCCCACGCACCGTACGACACTCTGTCTCTCTACTGACCTGAACTGCGGTTCCCGAGGGCGTTCAACCTACCAGCGCTTGAGGTCATACCAATGACACATAAGGCGCTATAAAAATGCCAAGTAACATAACATAACATAGTGCGCCCAGTTAGTCAGAAAACTGGGTAAGTGCTGAGCGATGCCATTCTCATGGGTCATTGACCAAGTGCAGTAGCAATGAGGCAAGTGCAGGCCCCGAGGCAAGTGCTGGAGGACTGGCGAGGGTGCCAGGGACCTGTGAGACTCTGAGGTATGCCTGCCCTCCAGTCGGCATGTTGTGTGGAGAAGGAGGGAGAGAGGGATAGAGCAGAGAAGAGGTCAGCAGGGCAGAGGGAGAGAGTAGGAAGAGGAGAAGAGGAATGTCTTTAGGAGTTTCCGGAGGCAAAGGAGGTTGTGTATCCCGACTGCCCAAAGAATGTAGGGGGGGGGGGGGGGAGAGAGAGAGAGAGAGAGAGAGAGAGGTTACCAGGGCATGCGCAGAACTCTCAAGTTTCCAGCGGCCAATGGTTGAGAAGGCCATATTCAGTCCCGTCTCCCCCCCCCCCCTCTCCCCCTTTGGATTGTTGATTTTTCTTCCCAGTTTGTGAAATGCAGAAACACTACAAGTCCCAGAATTCCAAGCAAAAACAGGACGGGGTGGCCTTCCCACACATAGCACCGGGAAAAGGCGAGACTGTTGCTGCGGCTGGCGTCCACGTCAATCCCCTCCCCCAGTGCCTGCCTGTGCCCTTTGGCCCCAGGGCTGTTTTCAGTGACCAGTTTACCCCGCCTGCCTTTGGGTTGCTTTCAATTGGTGCGCGTGCTGGTGTCGGGAGTTGATGTGACGGCCCGTGCCTTTCAGCCGGAGCACAGCCAGCTCTTAACCCGACCGATGCTTCCCCCTCGCGTCACGTTTTGATAGCGCCTTGATGCTGGACTCGAACCATTTCTAAGCGCTGTGTGATAATGGTCGGTTCTCCGCCCTCCCCCAAGCCGCACACGCAGACAGACTGGCCACAAACGCTGCTGTACTTGCTCCCCGTCGACCTCGGGAGGGAGAAGCCGGCTATGGCGCTGTGATTCCGAACTGCCCTAGCAGGATCAACAGCGATGTCTGCTGCGTGGGCTTCCCTGGCAGAGCCGCCCGATATCGCCGGTCCTGTACAGTAAGCTGTGCCCCAGAGTTTTCCCACCCAGCGGATGTGTCCAGTGGGTGCATGACTCCCGCCACAGCGCATAGAAAACATGTGCCTACGCCGACGTGCCTATTTGAGATTACTGCCCTTATGTTTTCGGGGGCTGGAATAAAGCAGGGCTAGGCAAAGCATGCGAGCTCTTGAGTGGAAGTGGTGAGCGGCTCTTAAAAGAGCCTTTGGGTTTTTGTGTGTGCGGGGAGCTGTGCCGCAGAGGGCTGTGGCTGCCCTCTCACTTGGCGCTGGTGTACTTGGTGACGGCCTTGGTGCCCTCGGACACGGCATGCTTGGCCAGCTCACCAGGCAGCAGGAGTCGCACTGCGGTCTGGATCTCCCTGGAGGTGATGGTCCTGCGCTTGTTGTAGTGGGCCAGGCGGGAGGCTTCCCCGGCGATGCGCTCGAAGATGTCATTGACAAACGAGTTCATGATGCCCATGGCCTTGGAAGAGATGCCGGTGTCGGGGTGCACCTGCTTCATCACCTTGTAGATGTAAATGGCATAGCTCTCTTTCCTGCTCCTCTTGCGCTTCTTCCCGTCCTTCTTGGGCGGCTTGGAGAGCGCTTTCTTGGAGCCCTTCTTGGGCGCTGGAGCGGACTTGGCTGGCTCAGGCATGGTCTGCGGCTGACGTCCACGCTGCGAGGAGTGGGAGAAATGAGTAGCCACCGCCCCCGACCCCCTCTCTTTTATAGGCTGTCTGTGCTAAACAGCTGCTGCCAGTCCCTGTCCGCTATTGGCCCGTAACGGTTCTGTAGCTACTCTGTTGTGGTGGGTGTGCCCAGCACAGGGCTCCGATTGGCTGGCAGCAGCATCGTTCCCCCTCCAATGGATGTGCACGCCAGCCTAGGTTTCGTCCAATGAGAGAGCCTCCCCCGTGTCTTTATATGCCGGCCCTCTCGTGCTCGGGTCATTGCTTTCTCTTTGAACGTAGGACGAGCGAGCTCCCACTTTACGGCGAACCATGTCTGGACGAGGAAAGCAAGGAGGGAAGGCCCGCGCTAAGGCCAAGACTCGCTCCTCCCGGGCAGGCTTGCAGTTCCCAGTCGGCCGTGTGCATCGGCTGCTGCGGAAGGGGAGCTACGCTGAGCGGGTGGGTGCCGGAGCCCCCGTCTATCTGGCTGTCGTGCTCGAGTACCTGACTGCTGAGATCCTCGAGCTGGCCGGCAACGCCGCCCGGGACAACAAGAAGACCCGCATCATCCCCAGACACCTGCAGCTCGCCATCCGCAACGACGAGGAGCTCAACAAGCTGCTGGGCAAAGTCACCATCGCCCAGGGTGGTGTCCTGCCCAACATCCAGGCCGTGCTGCTGCCCAAGAAGACAGAGGGCCACAAGGCAGGGGGCAAAGCCAGCAAGTAACAGCCCAAGTTACACACTCCCCAACAAAAAAAACACAAAGGCTCTTTTAAGAGCCGCTCACACACTCCGACAAAGAGCTCAGCACCTTGGCAAGCAGCACTATACACTTGTCTATCGGCGTGTTATAAATGCCTTGTCGTATATATCAATCATATATCATATCGTAGCAGCAGCACTTGGAGCTGGCACAGCGGCCCCCTTTTAATTCTGAGCGAGCACCTTTAGTCTTTGCCCGACAAAACCAAGCCATGCTAAAGCTTGGCAAATGCAGGGCGCTCTCCTTCGCCTCTCGCAAAGCCTATTCGGCTCGCCTCCCCTCCCCAACAGCCGTACGTGGCGTTTGCGAAAAGACCGATGCCCTGCAACCCCGATGCAGTAACGCTTGGGTGAGCAGGCTAGGTCGCCCCCACAAGCATGCTGTAAGGAGTTCATGTCTGGACTTCGGCCGTTGGGTAATTCCTGCCACAGACCCCCAGGTATCAAAACCCCCCCCCCCCCCGACCGACCCCACACAACGCCCCCACCCCCGCCATTTTGTCTTTGCAGATAATCCCACGTGGCAAGGGGACAGAGGGGCGGGGGGGGGGGGGGGTTGGCAAGGGGTAGGCTCCAACAGAGTATGTGCTTGCGTCGGAGAAAAGAGAGGCTGCAGCGCAAATTGCTCGTAACCCATGTAGAATGAAGGCCATACTCCCGACCCCGATGCAAAGTTCTGGGTGCAGGGGCAAAGTAGGGCGCGAATGCGAGGCGCACAAAGGAGTCCATTGGAGGAGGGGAGGGCAGGGGGAGGGGTGCGTGTGCGCGCACGCGCCCTCTCTCAGAAAGGCAGCGGCCTTTGTACACAAGAGCAAGCTCTTTCCTTTAGCAAGTCCTGAGAGAACAAAGGCCCTCCGGGGCAACGGCTGGAAAGCGCGGGCATTTTGAAATGCTGCGCTCCCGCCCACGCTGCCCTGCGCACTGGAGCGGACACCCGCCGCGCTCCCCATGGTCCGCCCTCTGTCCATATAAGCAGCCGGTCCCTGTCTGCCGGCACACACAGTCTCAGTCAGCTCCCCCGTGACGACGACGAGGAGAAGTAGAAGTGCAGCCGCCATGTCTGGACGAGGCAAAGGAGGGAAAGGTCTCGGCAAGGGAGGTGCCAAGAGGCACAGGAAAGTGCTCAGGGACAACATCCAGGGCATTACCAAGCCTGCCATCCGCCGCCTGGCCCGCCGTGGTGGAGTCAAGCGCATCTCCGGCCTCATCTACGAGGAGACCCGCGGTGTGCTCAAGGTCTTCCTGGAAAACGTGATCCGGGACGCCGTCACCTACACTGAGCACGCCAAGAGGGAGACCGTCACCGCCATGGATGTGGTGTATGCCCTGAAGCGCCAGGGACGCACTCTTTATGGATTCGGGGGTTGAGGATCACCTGCCTGCCTGCCTGCCTGCCTGCCTGCCCGCCTGCCTACCTTCCGCAGCATCAGCGCGCAAACCCAAAGGCTCTTTTAAGAGCCGCCCACACCATCAATAACAGAGCTGCTCGATTGTACTCCGCTTTCTTGGAAGGCTGACAACAACCACCCCCACCCTGCCCCGTGCAGTCCCTGTGCGGCAGTGCCATTCCAGAATCCTTTCTTAGCACACATTTACATGAACGGCGCCTTCTGTGAGAATGGGGAAATGCGTCAAAAGAAATTGGGTCCCCTTTAGCATTCCACTTGATGGCCCTTTGTTTCGGCTCAGACCGTGCCGACAAGAGAACACATGCCCGTTTATTTTATTGTTTGCTTGTTAGGCGCTTGTAAAATAAGAACATACTGTTTCAAAGCGCCCACAGGGCAAGGGAGGGAGGAGGAGTGGGAAATACATTAAAAACACAATACATAAGAGCAGTGGGGTGGGGGGATGGGGAGAGTAAAGCAGGACGGGCCTACTATGCCTTGTGAGTCTTCCGAACGTGCAAGTGCAGCAGGGAAGAAGGAAGCAGGGGGTACGTGCTGTGCTGTGGAGTCTGAGCTCATGGGCGGGCCAGAGATGAAGTGCTAGGAATGTTGAATGCTACACGGCCTGGAGCCGTGAGGGGTGCGAGTGCGAGCGACCGGGGCGTTTGGGTGTGAGTGCAATTGCAGATAGATAGATAGACAGGAGCTGGGCCGATTGGGTGCGGGAGGTCAGGGCCCCGAGGATGCATAAGGGCCCAGGACACCCATCGCAGCAACTGTGGGATTAGCAAGGGAGAGAAGAAGCGAAGGAGGAGGTAAAGAGGAGAGTCTTAGGCTAAGTAGTGTGGGCACCCGAGCTCTCCCTCATGCCCCTATTTAGTAACAAACTCCACATACCATTCTTTGTGGAAAACAATTTTTGGCCGTAGGCATTTACTTCTTATTGACAATCATAATAAACATAACGATAACAAAAGGTGTGCTTTTGGGCACACCGTGTCCAAGGTGAGTGATGCCTCGTTTCCATGGCAAGTCTGTTCCTTTGCGTGCCTGCAAGCCGGACCTTCCGCCTCTATTTTGCTGGTTCCTTTCTTTCAGTCCAATTGGCATCCTCTCCTTAGACACGTGCCGCCGCCTACGACTTTGCTGGGTACCGAACCTGCCAGCCAGCGTTCCATGCCCTTTTTGTACCTCCTTTTTCTGGGTGGGTTGGGTGAGAAAATGAAAAACACGGTCCTTCTCCTTCCTCTGGAAGCTTTACCCGAGGCAGTTGTGCTTTCTTTTCGTTGGTGCCTCTCCCTTCCTAGAGGCTCCTTATATTCCGCCCGCCCCCTTCACCTTTGTCATTCCATTGGGGGCTGGGCCCTTCCCGGCGCCTGCTGATTTCCTTCTCACCTCCCTGTGTTTTTGGCCAGGTTGTCATGACAATTAACAGTGGAGGCGCCTTGCAGCTGCCCTCCCACGGCGTGAGCCTCTTCTCTGCCCCCCACCCTGTGCCTAACCCCCCCCCCATGCCCTCTATCGTGCCGGCCCGGGGCCTGTGGCCTAAGGAGCTTCCGGAATTTAAGAAGATCCTGCTCAAGGCGCAGAGGAAGGGAGCCAGCTGAGGAAAGCGAACCACCACCTGACCTCTGTTTAGCAAAAGGCTTTACACACAGAGAGTTAGAGCCAGAGGAGCGCAGTGGTCTAGAGGGAGAGTATTTAGTCATTTTGTATTTACAAATGGGCACACACCCCCGGCCCCCCCTCTTCCCTTCTGGTAACCTGACTCCACGCTCATGTGGAATCTAAGAGCACCCCGATGCCCTCTTGTAACGACAGAAGGTACTGCGGCCTAGGTGGAGCTGGCTGGGAAAGGTGGGATTATGCTGATAACTCCCAGAAGAACCCAGCTGCAGACCAGGCGGGCGGCACAACAACTCGGGGGACAGACACGCCACTCTAGCCATCCCAATGAGGCTCTAAGCAGGCTTCGAGAACTCTCGGGGTGCCCGGCACAGTGCACCGTTCGCCGAGAAGCCAGGGGTCAAAGCACACTCTGAGTAACAAGTGCCTGCAGGTACGCCCTGTTTTCCTGCCTATAGAACCTGGCCGTTCGGGGCCTCGGGGCCAGCCCGGAGCGTGGTGGTATTTGCTCCACTCTCTGCAGGCCCCGGAGATGGCCAGGGGGGTGGCATTTGTTCCACTCTCGGCGGGCAGGAGCGTGGCCTTTGCTCCACGGGCCAGCCCCGGAGCATGGCATTTGCTCCACTCTCGGCTGGGCCCTGAGATGGGCAGGAGCGTGGCATTTGCTCCACTCTCCGCTGGCCATTGGGACAGGCGGGCGGGCGGACCAGGCCCAGGCCCAGCCCCCTTTTCTCTCCTTGCAGCCATCAGGTCTGTCGGGCCAACATCATACATGCCAACAATATCCATTCCAGTCTGGGGATGCAAGTGCAGTCCTGGTTTTAACTTTGCATTCTGAGGCTTGAAGTCCTGGCCTTCGCCCTCATAAATCCAGCAGGACACATCCCTGAGCGAGCGCAAGGTTATGTAACGAAGGTGCTGAATCCGTGCCAGACAGGAGGGGCGGGGGCGCACCTACCAATTGGGTGGGATAGGCTGGGCCACATAGGATGGAACGGATGGAGCAGATGGAAAAAGTGGATGGAGTGGAAGCGAAGGATAGTGTGAATGGAAAGGACAGAGTGGGTGGAGTGCATATCTCTCTATATACCATACCTCTGTACATCCTATTTATGCTATGTACCTGTTTTCCCATGGTACCTGCATCGCATGTTTATCCTATGCATCCTGTCGCTTTATGTACGTATGCCGCTATGTACGCCCCCTGTCCGACTCTCGTGCTTGGTCGCAGGCGCTTTCCCGATAACCACCATATCACACTACTACGCTTACTCTGGCCTATACACCATCATTCAACTAGAAGACAGCTATACTATGACACATTCGGCCTAGCTGTTCTCATACTACCATGACCCCACGAACACCTCATCATCCTAATACAACACAGCTAGCTGAGCACATACCGGCTATCTTAAGCGTCTCCTCGGGCCTAACGCAGCCAGAACTCAGGCTGGGTGTCCACCCTCCAGACTGAACACATCCAACTGATTTCCACAGCACCACACCTACCGCTAAAGAAGCAGCTATCATGCAACAACCACACCAGCTGCACACATATCCGGTGCGCCCACGCACCGTACGACACTCTGTCTCTCTACTGACCTGAACTGCGGTTCCCGAGGGCGTTCAACCTACCAGCGCTTGAGGTCATACCAATGACACATAAGGCGCTATAAAAATGCCAAGTAACATAACATAACATAGTGCGCCCAGTTAGTCAGAAAACTGGGTAAGTGCTGAGCGATGCCATTCTCATGGGTCATTGACCAAGTGCAGTAGCAATGAGGCAAGTGCAGGCCCCGAGGCAAGTGCTGGAGGACTGGCGAGGGTGCCAGGGACCTGTGAGACTCTGAGGTATGCCTGCCCTCCAGTCGGCATGTTGTGTGGAGAAGGAGGGAGAGAGGGATAGAGCAGAGAAGAGGTCAGCAGGGCAGAGGGAGAGAGTAGGAAGAGGAGAAGAGGAATGTCTTTAGGAGTTTCCGGAGGCAAAGGAGGTTGTGTATCCCGACTGCCCAAAGAATGTAGGGGGGGGGGGAGGGAGAGAGAGAGAGAGAGAGAGAGAGAGGTTACCAGGGCATGCGCAGAACTCTCAAGTTTCCAGCGGCCAATGGTTGAGAAGGCCATATTCAGTCCCGTCTCCCCCCCCCCCCTCTCCCCCTTTGGATTGTTGATTTTTCTTCCCAGTTTGTGAAATGCAGAAACACTACAAGTCCCAGAATTCCAAGCAAAAACAGGACGGGGTGGCCTTCCCACACATAGCACCGGGAAAAGGCGAGACTGTTGCTGCGGCTGGCGTCCACGTCAATCCCCTCCCCCAGTGCCTGCCTGTGCCCTTTGGCCCCAGGGCTGTTTTCAGTGACCAGTTTACCCCGCCTGCCTTTGGGTTGCTTTCAATTGGTGCGCGTGCTGGTGTCGGGAGTTGATGTGACGGCCCGTGCCTTTCAGCCGGAGCACAGCCAGCTCTTAACCCGACCGATGCTTCCCCCTCGCGTCACGTTTTGATAGCGCCTTGATGCTGGACTCGAACCATTTCTAAGCGCTGTGTGATAATGGTCGGTTCTCCGCCCTCCCCCAAGCCGCACACGCAGACAGACTGGCCACAAACGCTGCTGTACTTGCTCCCCGTCGACCTCGGGAGGGAGAAGCCGGCTATGGCGCTGTGATTCCGAACTGCCCTAGCAGGATCAACAGCGATGTCTGCTGCGTGGGCTTCCCTGGCCGAGCCGCCCGATATCGCCGGTCCTGTACAGTAAGCTGTGCCCCAGAGTTTTCCCACCCAGCGGATGTGTCCAGTGGGTGCATGACTCCCGCCACAGCGCATAGAAAACATGTGCCTACGCCGACGTGCCTATTTGAGATTACTGCCCTTATGTTTTCGGGGGCTGGAATAAAGCAGGGCTAGGCAAAGCATGCGAGCTCTTGAGTGGAAGTGGTGAGCGGCTCTTAAAAGAGCCTTTGGGTTTTTGTGTGTGCGGGGAGCTGTGCCGCAGAGGGCTGTGGCTGCCCTCTCACTTGGCGCTGGTGTACTTGGTGACCGCCTTGGTGCCCTCGGACACGGCATGCTTGGCCAGCTCACCAGGCAGCAGGAGTCGCACTGCGGTCTGGATCTCCCTGGAGGTGATGGTCCTGCGCTTGTTGTAGTGGGCCAGGCGGGAGGCTTCCCCGGCGATGCGCTCGAAGATGTCATTGACAAACGAGTTCATGATGCCCATGGCCTTGGAAGAGATGCCGGTGTCGGGGTGCACCTGCTTCATCACCTTGTAGATGTAAATGGCATAGCTCTCTTTCCTGCTCCTCTTGCGCTTCTTCCCGTCCTTCTTGGGCGGCTTGGAGAGCGCTTTCTTGGAGCCCTTCTTGGGCGCTGGAGCGGACTTGGCTGGCTCAGGCATGGTCTGCGGCTGACGTCCACGCTGCGAGGAGTGGGAGAAATGAGTAGCCCCCGACCCCCTCTCTTTTATAGGCTGTCTGTGCTAAACAGCTGCTGCCAGTCCCTGTCCGCTATTGGCCCGTAACGGTTCTGTAGCTACTCTGTTGTGGTGGGTGTGCCCAGCACAGGGCTCCGATTGGCTGGCAGCAGCATCGTTCCCCCTCCAATGGATGTGCACGCCAGCCTAGGTTTCGTCCAATGAGAGAGCCTCCCCCGTGTCTTTATATGCCGGCCCTCTCGTGCTCGGGTCATTGCTTTCTCTTTGAACGTAGGACGAGCGAGCTCCCACTTTACGGCGAACCATGTCTGGACGAGGAAAGCAAGGAGGGAAGGCCCGCGCTAAGGCCAAGACTCGCTCCTCCCGGGCAGGCTTGCAGTTCCCAGTCGGCCGTGTGCATCGGCTGCTGCGGAAGGGGAGCTACGCTGAGCGGGTGGGTGCCGGAGCCCCCGTCTATCTGGCTGCCGTGCTCGAGTACCTGACTGCTGAGATCCTCGAGCTGGCCGGCAACGCCGCCCGGGACAACAAGAAGACCCGCATCATCCCCAGACACCTGCAGCTCGCCATCCGCAACGACGAGGAGCTCAACAAGCTGCTGGGCAAAGTCACCATCGCCCAGGGTGGTGTCCTGCCCAACATCCAGGCCGTGCTGCTGCCCAAGAAGACAGAGGGCCACAAGGCAGGGGGCAAAGCCAGCAAGTAACAGCCCAAGTTACACACTCCCCAACAAAAAAAACACAAATGCTCTTTTAAGAGCCGCTCACACACTCCGACAAAGAGCTCAGCACCTTGGCAAGCAGCACTATACACTTGTCTATCGGCGTGTTATAAATGCCTTGTCGTATATATCAATCATATATCATATCGTAGCAGCAGCACTTGGAGCTGGCACAGCGGCCCCCTTTTAATTCTGAGCGAGCACCTTTAGTCTTTGCCCGACAAAACCAAGCCATGCTAAAGCTTGGCAAATGCAGGGCGCTCTCCTTCGCCTCTCGCAAAGCCTATTCGGCTCGCCTCCCCTCCCCAACAGCCGTACGTGGCGTTTGCGAAAAGACCGATGCCCTGCAACCCCGATGCAGTAACGCTTGGGTGAGCAGGCTAGGTCGCCCCCACAAGCATGCTGTAAGGAGTTCATGTCTGGACTTCGGCCATTGGGTAATTCCTGCCACAGACCCCCAGGTATCTCCCCCCCCCCCCGACCGACCCCACACAACGCCCCCACCCCCGCCATTTTGTCTTTGCAGATAATCCCACGTGGCAAGGGGACAGAGGGGCGGGGGGGGGGGGGGTTGGCAAGGGGTAGGCTCCAACAGAGTATGTGCTTGCGTCGGAGAAAAGAGAGGCTGCAGCGCAAATTGCTCGTAACCCATGTAGAATGAAGGCCATACTCCCGACCCCGATGCAAAGTTCTGGGTGCAGGGGCAAAGTAGGGCGCGAATGCGAGGCGCACAAAGGAGTCCATTGGAGGAGGGGAGGGCAGGGGGAGGGGTGCGTGTGCGCGCACGCGCCCTCTCTCAGAAAGGCAGCGGCCTTTGTACACAAGAGCAAGCTCTTTCCTTTAGCAAGTCCTGAGAGAACAAAGGCCCTCCGGGGCAACGGCTGGAAAGCGCGGGCATTTTGAAATGCTGCGCTCCCGCCCACGCTGCCCTGCGCACTGGAGCGGACACCCGCCGCGCTCCCCATGGTCCGCCCTCTGTCCATATAAGCAGCCGGTCCCTGTCTGCCGGCACACACAGTCTCAGTCAGCTCCCCCGTGACGACGACGAGGAGAAGTAGAAGTGCAGCCGCCATGTCTGGACGAGGCAAAGGAGGGAAAGGTCTCGGCAAGGGAGGTGCCAAGAGGCACAGGAAAGTGCTCAGGGACAACATCCAGGGCATTACCAAGCCTGCCATCCGCCGCCTGGCCCGCCGTGGTGGAGTCAAGCGCATCTCCGGCCTCATCTACGAGGAGACCCGCGGTGTGCTCAAGGTCTTCCTGGAAAACGTGATCCGGGACGCCGTCACCTACACTGAGCACGCCAAGAGGAAGACCGTCACCGCCATGGATGTGGTGTATGCCCTGAAGCGCCAGGGACTCACTCTTTATGGATTCGGGGGTTGAGGATCACCTGCCTGCCTGCCTGCCTGCCCGCCTGCCTACCTACCGCAGCATCAGCGCGCAAACCCAAAGGCTCTTTTAAGAGCCGCCCACACCATCAATAACAGAGCTGCTCGATTGTACTCCGCTTTCTTGGAAGGCTGACAACAACCACCCCCACCCTGCCCCGTGCAGTCCCTGTGCGGCAGTGCCATTCCAGAATCCTTTCTTAGCACACATTTACATGAACGGCGCCTTCTGTGAGAATGGGGAAATGCGTCAAAAGAAATTGGGTCCCCTTTAGCATTCCACTTGATGGCCCTTTGTTTCGGCTCAGACCGTGCCGACAAGAGAACACATGCCCGTTTATTTTATTGTTTGCTTGTTAGGCGCTTGTAAAATAAGAACATACTGTTTCAAAGCGCCCACAGGGCAAGGGAGGGAGGAGGAGTGGGAAATAAATTAAAAACACAATACATAAGAGCAGTGGGGTGGGGGGATGGGGAGAGTAAAGCAGGACGGGCCTACTATGCCTTGTGAGTCTTCCGAACGTGCAAGTGCAGCAGGGAAGAAGGAAGCAGGGGGTACGTGCTGTGCTGTGGAGCCTGAGCTCATGGGCGGGCCAGAGATGAAGTGCTAGGAATGTTGAATGCTACACGGCCTGGAGCCGTGAGGGGTGCGAGTGCGAGCGACCGGGGCGTTTGGGTGTGAGTGCAATTGCAGATAGATAGATAGACAGGAGCTGGGCCGATTGGGTGCGGGAGGTCAGGGCCCCGAGGATGCATAAGGGCCCAGGACACCCATCGCAGCAACTGTGGGATTAGCAAGGGAGAGAAGAAGCGAAGGAGGAGGTAAAGAGGAGAGTCTTAGGCTAAGTAGTGTGGGCACCCGAGCTCTCCCTCATGCCCCTATTTAGTAACAAACTCCACATACCATTCTTTGTGGAAAACAATTTTTGGCCGTAGGCATTTACTTCTTATTGACAATCATAATAAACATAACGATAACAAAAGGTGTGCTTTTGGGCACACCGTGTCCAAGGTGAGTGATGCCTCGTTTCCATGGCAAGTCTGTTCCTTTGCGTGCCTGCAAGCCGGACCTTCCGCCTCTATTTTGCTGGTTCCTTTCTTTCAGTCCAATTGGCATCCTCTCCTTAGACACGTGCCGCCGCCTACGACTTTGCCGGGTACCGAACCTGCCAGCCAGCGTTCCATGCCCTTTTTGTACCTCCTTTTTCTGGGTGGGTTGGGTGAGAAAATGAAAAACACGGTCCTTCTCCTTCCTCTGGAAGCTTTACCCGAGGCAGTTGTGCTTTCTTTTCGTTGGTGCCTCTCCCTTCCTAGAGGCTCCTTATATTCCGCCCGCCCCCTTCACCTTTGTCATTCCATTGGGGGCTGGGCCCTTCCCGGCGCCTGCTGATTTCCTTCTCACCTCCCTGTGTTTTTGGCCAGGTTGTCATGACAATTAACAGTGGAGGCGCCTTGCAGCTGCCCTCCCACGGCGTGAGCCTCTTCTCTGCCCCCCACCCTGTGCCTAACCCCCCCCCCATGCCCTCTATCGTGCCGGCCCGGGGCCTGTGGCCTAAGGAGCTTCCGGAATTTAAGAAGATCCTGCTCAAGGCGCAGAGGAAGGGAGCCAGCTGAGGAAAGCGAACCACCACCTGACCTCTGTTTAGCAAAAGGCTTTACACACAGAGAGTTAGAGCCAGAGGAGCGCAGTGGTCTAGAGGGAGAGTATTTAGTCATTTTGTATTTACAAATGGGCACACACCCCCGGCCCCCCCTCTTCCCTTCTGGTAACCTGACTCCACGCTCATGTGGAATCTAAGAGCACCCCGATGCCCTCTTGTAACGACAGAAGGTACTGCGGCCTAGGTGGAGCTGGCTGGGAAAGGCGGGATTATGCTGATAACTCCCAGAAGAACCCAGCTGCAGACCAGGCGGGCGGCACAACAACTCGGGGGACAGACACGCCACTCTAGCCATCCCAATGAGGCTCTAAGCAGGCTTCGAGAACTCTCGGGGTGCCCGGCACAGTGCACCGTTCGCCGAGAAGCCAGGGGTCAAAGCACACTCTGAGTAACAAGTGCCTGCAGGTACGCCCTGTTTTCCTGCCTATAGAACCTGGCCGTTCGGGGCCTAGGGGCCAGCCCGGAGCGTGGTGGTATTTGCTCCACTCTCTGCAGGCCCCGGAGATGGCCAGGGGGGTGGCATTTGTTCCACTCTCGGCGGGCAGGAGCGTGGCCTTTGCTCCACGGGCCAGCCCCGGAGCATGGCATTTGCTCCACTCTCGGCTGGGCCCTGAGATGGGCAGGAGCGTGGCATTTGCTCCACTCTCCGCTGGCCATTGGGACAGGCGGGCGGGCGGACCAGGCCCAGGCCCAGCCCCCTTTTCTCTCCTTGCAGCCATCAGGTCTGTCGGGCCAACATCATACATGCCAACAATATCCATTCCAGTCTGGGGATGCAAGTGCAGTCCTGGTTTTAACTTTGCATTCTGAGGCTTGAAGTCCTGGCCTTCGCCCTCATAAATCCAGCAGGACACATCCCTGAGCGAGCGCAAGGTTATGTAACGAAGGTGCTGAATCCGTGCCAGACAGGAGGGGCGGGGGCGCACCTACCAATTGGGTGGGATAGGCTGGGCCACATAGGATGGAACGGATGGAGCAGATGGAAAAAGTGGATGGAGTGGAAGCGAAGGATAGTGTGAATGGAAAGGACAGAGTGGGTGGAGTGCATATCTCTCTATATACCATACCTCTGTACATCCTATTTATGCTATGTACCTGTTTTCCCATGGTACCTGCATCGCATGTTTATCCTATGCATCCTGTCGCTTTATGTACGTATGCCGCTATGTACGCCCCCTGTCCGACTCTCGTGCTTGGTCGCAGGCGCTTTCCCGATAACCACCATATCACACTACTACGCTTACTCTGGCCTATACACCATCATTCAACTAGAAGACAGCTATACTATGACACATTCGGCCTAGCTGTTCTCATACTACCATGACCCCACGAACACCTCATCATCCTAATACAACACAGCTAGCTGAGCACATACCGGCTATCTTAAGCGTCTCCTCGGGCCTAACGCAGCCAGAACTCAGGCTGGGTGTCCACCCTCCAGACTGAACACATCCAACTGATTTCCACAGCACCACACCTACCGCTAAAGAAGCAGCTATCATGCAACAACCACACCAGCTGCACACATATCCGGTGCGCCCACGCACCGTACGACACTCTGTCTCTCTACTGACCTGAACTGCGGTTCCCGAGGGCGTTCAACCTACCAGCGCTTGAGGTCATACCAATGACACATAAGGCGCTATAAAAATGCCAAGTAACATAACATAACATAGTGCGCCCAGTTAGTCAGAAAACTGGGTAAGTGCTGAGCGATGCCATTCTCATGGGTCATTGACCAAGTGCAGTAGCAATGAGGCAAGTGCAGGCCCCGAGGCAAGTGCTGGAGGACTGGCGAGGGTGCCAGGGACCTGTGAGACTCTGAGGTATGCCTGCCCTCCAGTCGGCATGTTGTGTGGAGAAGGAGGGAGAGAGGGATAGAGCAGAGAAGAGGTCAGCAGGGCAGAGGGAGAGAGTAGGAAGAGGAGAAGAGGAATGTCTTTAGGAGTTTCCGGAGGCAAAGGAGGTTGTGTATCCCGACTGCCCAAAGAATGTAGGGGGGGGGGGGGGGAGAGAGAGAGAGAGAGAGAGAGAGAGGTTACCAGGGCATGCGCAGAACTCTCAAGTTTCCAGCGGCCAATGGTTGAGAAGGCCATATTCAGTCCCGTCTCCCCCCCCCCCCTCTCCCCCTTTGGATTGTTGATTTTTCTTCCCAGTTTGTGAAATGCAGAAACACTACAAGTCCCAGAATTCCAAGCAAAAACAGGACGGGGTGGCCTTCCCACACATAGCACCGGGAAAAGGCGAGACTGTTGCTGCGGCTGGCGTCCACGTCAATCCCCTCCCCCAGTGCCTGCCTGTGCCCTTTGGCCCCAGGGCTGTTTTCAGTGACCAGTTTACCCCGCCTGCCTTTGGGTTGCTTTCAATTGGTGCGCGTGCTGGTGTCGGGAGTTGATGTGACGGCCCGTGCCTTTCAGCCGGAGCACAGCCAGCTCTTAACCCGACCGATGCTTCCCCCTCGCGTCACGTTTTGATAGCGCCTTGATGCTGGACTCGAACCATTTCTAAGCGCTGTGTGATAATGGTCGGTTCTCCGCCCTCCCCCAAGCCGCACACGCAGACAGACTGGCCACAAACGCTGCTGTACTTGCTCCCCGTCGACCTCGGGAGGGAGAAGCCGGCTATGGCGCTGTGATTCCGAACTGCCCTAGCAGGATCAACAGCGATGTCTGCTGCGTGGGCTTCCCTGGCAGAGCCGCCCGATATCGCCGGTCCTGTACAGTAAGCTGTGCCCCAGAGTTTTCCCACCCAGCGGATGTGTCCAGTGGGTGCATGACTCCCGCCACAGCGCATAGAAAACATGTGCCTACGCCGACGTGCCTATTTGAGATTACTGCCCTTATGTTTTCGGGGGCTGGAATAAAGCAGGGCTAGGCAAAGCATGCGAGCTCTTGAGTGGAAGTGGTGAGCGGCTCTTAAAAGAGCCTTTGGGTTTTTGTGTGTGCGGGGAGCTGTGCCGCAGAGGGCTGTGGCTGCCCTCTCACTTGGCGCTGGTGTACTTGGTGACGGCCTTGGTGCCCTCGGACACGGCATGCTTGGCCAGCTCACCAGGCAGCAGGAGTCGCACTGCGGTCTGGATCTCCCTGGAGGTGATGGTCCTGCGCTTGTTGTAGTGGGCCAGGCGGGAGGCTTCCCCGGCGATGCGCTCGAAGATGTCATTGACAAACGAGTTCATGATGCCCATGGCCTTGGAAGAGATGCCGGTGTCGGGGTGCACCTGCTTCATCACCTTGTAGATGTAAATGGCATAGCTCTCTTTCCTGCTCCTCTTGCGCTTCTTCCCGTCCTTCTTGGGCGGCTTGGAGAGCGCTTTCTTGGAGCCCTTCTTGGGCGCTGGAGCGGACTTGGCTGGCTCAGGCATGGTCTGCGGCTGACGTCCACGCTGCGAGGAGTGGGAGAAATGAGTAGCCACCGCCCCCGACCCCCTCTCTTTTATAGGCTGTCTGTGCTAAACAGCTGCTGCCAGTCCCTGTCCGCTATTGGCCCGTAACGGTTCTGTAGCTACTCTGTTGTGGTGGGTGTGCCCAGCACAGGGCTCCGATTGGCTGGCAGCAGCATCGTTCCCCCTCCAATGGATGTGCACGCCAGCCTAGGTTTCGTCCAATGAGAGAGCCTCCCCCGTGTCTTTATATGCCGGCCCTCTCGTGCTCGGGTCATTGCTTTCTCTTTGAACGTAGGACGAGCGAGCTCCCACTTTACGGCGAACCATGTCTGGACGAGGAAAGCAAGGAGGGAAGGCCCGCGCTAAGGCCAAGACTCGCTCCTCCCGGGCAGGCTTGCAGTTCCCAGTCGGCCGTGTGCATCGGCTGCTGCGGAAGGGGAGCTACGCTGAGCGGGTGGGTGCCGGAGCCCCCGTCTATCTGGCTGTCGTGCTCGAGTACCTGACTGCTGAGATCCTCGAGCTGGCCGGCAACGCCGCCCGGGACAACAAGAAGACCCGCATCATCCCCAGACACCTGCAGCTCGCCATCCGCAACGACGAGGAGCTCAACAAGCTGCTGGGCAAAGTCACCATCGCCCAGGGTGGTGTCCTGCCCAACATCCAGGCCGTGCTGCTGCCCAAGAAGACAGAGGGCCACAAGGCAGGGGGCAAAGCCAGCAAGTAACAGCCCAAGTTACACACTCCCCAACAAAAAAAACACAAAGGCTCTTTTAAGAGCCGCTCACACACTCCGACAAAGAGCTCAGCACCTTGGCAAGCAGCACTATACACTTGTCTATCGGCGTGTTATAAATGCCTTGTCGTATATATCAATCATATATCATATCGTAGCAGCAGCACTTGGAGCTGGCACAGCGGCCCCCTTTTAATTCTGAGCGAGCACCTTTAGTCTTTGCCCGACAAAACCAAGCCATGCTAAAGCTTGGCAAATGCAGGGCGCTCTCCTTCGCCTCTCGCAAAGCCTATTCGGCTCGCCTCCCCTCCCCAACAGCCGTACGTGGCGTTTGCGAAAAGACCGATGCCCTGCAACCCCGATGCAGTAACGCTTGGGTGAGCAGGCTAGGTCGCCCCCACAAGCATGCTGTAAGGAGTTCATGTCTGGACTTCGGCCGTTGGGTAATTCCTGCCACAGACCCCCAGGTATCAAAACCCCCCCCCCCCCCGACCGACCCCACACAACGCCCCCACCCCCGCCATTTTGTCTTTGCAGATAATCCCACGTGGCAAGGGGACAGAGGGGCGGGGGGGGGGGGGGGTTGGCAAGGGGTAGGCTCCAACAGAGTATGTGCTTGCGTCGGAGAAAAGAGAGGCTGCAGCGCAAATTGCTCGTAACCCATGTAGAATGAAGGCCATACTCCCGACCCCGATGCAAAGTTCTGGGTGCAGGGGCAAAGTAGGGCGCGAATGCGAGGCGCACAAAGGAGTCCATTGGAGGAGGGGAGGGCAGGGGGAGGGGTGCGTGTGCGCGCACGCGCCCTCTCTCAGAAAGGCAGCGGCCTTTGTACACAAGAGCAAGCTCTTTCCTTTAGCAAGTCCTGAGAGAACAAAGGCCCTCCGGGGCAACGGCTGGAAAGCGCGGGCATTTTGAAATGCTGCGCTCCCGCCCACGCTGCCCTGCGCACTGGAGCGGACACCCGCCGCGCTCCCCATGGTCCGCCCTCTGTCCATATAAGCAGCCGGTCCCTGTCTGCCGGCACACACAGTCTCAGTCAGCTCCCCCGTGACGACGACGAGGAGAAGTAGAAGTGCAGCCGCCATGTCTGGACGAGGCAAAGGAGGGAAAGGTCTCGGCAAGGGAGGTGCCAAGAGGCACAGGAAAGTGCTCAGGGACAACATCCAGGGCATTACCAAGCCTGCCATCCGCCGCCTGGCCCGCCGTGGTGGAGTCAAGCGCATCTCCGGCCTCATCTACGAGGAGACCCGCGGTGTGCTCAAGGTCTTCCTGGAAAACGTGATCCGGGACGCCGTCACCTACACTGAGCACGCCAAGAGGGAGACCGTCACCGCCATGGATGTGGTGTATGCCCTGAAGCGCCAGGGACGCACTCTTTATGGATTCGGGGGTTGAGGATCACCTGCCTGCCTGCCTGCCTGCCTGCCTGCCCGCCTGCCTACCTTCCGCAGCATCAGCGCGCAAACCCAAAGGCTCTTTTAAGAGCCGCCCACACCATCAATAACAGAGCTGCTCGATTGTACTCCGCTTTCTTGGAAGGCTGACAACAACCACCCCCACCCTGCCCCGTGCAGTCCCTGTGCGGCAGTGCCATTCCAGAATCCTTTCTTAGCACACATTTACATGAACGGCGCCTTCTGTGAGAATGGGGAAATGCGTCAAAAGAAATTGGGTCCCCTTTAGCATTCCACTTGATGGCCCTTTGTTTCGGCTCAGACCGTGCCGACAAGAGAACACATGCCCGTTTATTTTATTGTTTGCTTGTTAGGCGCTTGTAAAATAAGAACATACTGTTTCAAAGCGCCCACAGGGCAAGGGAGGGAGGAGGAGTGGGAAATACATTAAAAACACAATACATAAGAGCAGTGGGGTGGGGGGATGGGGAGAGTAAAGCAGGACGGGCCTACTATGCCTTGTGAGTCTTCCGAACGTGCAAGTGCAGCAGGGAAGAAGGAAGCAGGGGGTACGTGCTGTGCTGTGGAGTCTGAGCTCATGGGCGGGCCAGAGATGAAGTGCTAGGAATGTTGAATGCTACACGGCCTGGAGCCGTGAGGGGTGCGAGTGCGAGCGACCGGGGCGTTTGGGTGTGAGTGCAATTGCAGATAGATAGATAGACAGGAGCTGGGCCGATTGGGTGCGGGAGGTCAGGGCCCCGAGGATGCATAAGGGCCCAGGACACCCATCGCAGCAACTGTGGGATTAGCAAGGGAGAGAAGAAGCGAAGGAGGAGGTAAAGAGGAGAGTCTTAGGCTAAGTAGTGTGGGCACCCGAGCTCTCCCTCATGCCCCTATTTAGTAACAAACTCCACATACCATTCTTTGTGGAAAACAATTTTTGGCCGTAGGCATTTACTTCTTATTGACAATCATAATAAACATAACGATAACAAAAGGTGTGCTTTTGGGCACACCGTGTCCAAGGTGAGTGATGCCTCGTTTCCATGGCAAGTCTGTTCCTTTGCGTGCCTGCAAGCCGGACCTTCCGCCTCTATTTTGCTGGTTCCTTTCTTTCAGTCCAATTGGCATCCTCTCCTTAGACACGTGCCGCCGCCTACGACTTTGCTGGGTACCGAACCTGCCAGCCAGCGTTCCATGCCCTTTTTGTACCTCCTTTTTCTGGGTGGGTTGGGTGAGAAAATGAAAAACACGGTCCTTCTCCTTCCTCTGGAAGCTTTACCCGAGGCAGTTGTGCTTTCTTTTCGTTGGTGCCTCTCCCTTCCTAGAGGCTCCTTATATTCCGCCCGCCCCCTTCACCTTTGTCATTCCATTGGGGGCTGGGCCCTTCCCGGCGCCTGCTGATTTCCTTCTCACCTCCCTGTGTTTTTGGCCAGGTTGTCATGACAATTAACAGTGGAGGCGCCTTGCAGCTGCCCTCCCACGGCGTGAGCCTCTTCTCTGCCCCCCACCCTGTGCCTAACCCCCCCCCCATGCCCTCTATCGTGCCGGCCCGGGGCCTGTGGCCTAAGGAGCTTCCGGAATTTAAGAAGATCCTGCTCAAGGCGCAGAGGAAGGGAGCCAGCTGAGGAAAGCGAACCACCACCTGACCTCTGTTTAGCAAAAGGCTTTACACACAGAGAGTTAGAGCCAGAGGAGCGCAGTGGTCTAGAGGGAGAGTATTTAGTCATTTTGTATTTACAAATGGGCACACACCCCCGGCCCCCCCTCTTCCCTTCTGGTAACCTGACTCCACGCTCATGTGGAATCTAAGAGCACCCCGATGCCCTCTTGTAACGACAGAAGGTACTGCGGCCTAGGTGGAGCTGGCTGGGAAAGGTGGGATTATGCTGATAACTCCCAGAAGAACCCAGCTGCAGACCAGGCGGGCGGCACAACAACTCGGGGGACAGACACGCCACTCTAGCCATCCCAATGAGGCTCTAAGCAGGCTTCGAGAACTCTCGGGGTGCCCGGCACAGTGCACCGTTCGCCGAGAAGCCAGGGGTCAAAGCACACTCTGAGTAACAAGTGCCTGCAGGTACGCCCTGTTTTCCTGCCTATAGAACCTGGCCGTTCGGGGCCTCGGGGCCAGCCCGGAGCGTGGTGGTATTTGCTCCACTCTCTGCAGGCCCCGGAGATGGCCAGGGGGGTGGCATTTGTTCCACTCTCGGCGGGCAGGAGCGTGGCCTTTGCTCCACGGGCCAGCCCCGGAGCATGGCATTTGCTCCACTCTCGGCTGGGCCCTGAGATGGGCAGGAGCGTGGCATTTGCTCCACTCTCCGCTGGCCATTGGGACAGGCGGGCGGGCGGACCAGGCCCAGGCCCAGCCCCCTTTTCTCTCCTTGCAGCCATCAGGTCTGTCGGGCCAACATCATACATGCCAACAATATCCATTCCAGTCTGGGGATGCAAGTGCAGTCCTGGTTTTAACTTTGCATTCTGAGGCTTGAAGTCCTGGCCTTCGCCCTCATAAATCCAGCAGGACACATCCCTGAGCGAGCGCAAGGTTATGTAACGAAGGTGCTGAATCCGTGCCAGACAGGAGGGGCGGGGGCGCACCTACCAATTGGGTGGGATAGGCTGGGCCACATAGGATGGAACGGATGGAGCAGATGGAAAAAGTGGATGGAGTGGAAGCGAAGGATAGTGTGAATGGAAAGGACAGAGTGGGTGGAGTGCATATCTCTCTATATACCATACCTCTGTACATCCTATTTATGCTATGTACCTGTTTTCCCATGGTACCTGCATCGCATGTTTATCCTATGCATCCTGTCGCTTTATGTACGTATGCCGCTATGTACGCCCCCTGTCCGACTCTCGTGCTTGGTCGCAGGCGCTTTCCCGATAACCACCATATCACACTACTACGCTTACTCTGGCCTATACACCATCATTCAACTAGAAGACAGCTATACTATGACACATTCGGCCTAGCTGTTCTCATACTACCATGACCCCACGAACACCTCATCATCCTAATACAACACAGCTAGCTGAGCACATACCGGCTATCTTAAGCGTCTCCTCGGGCCTAACGCAGCCAGAACTCAGGCTGGGTGTCCACCCTCCAGACTGAACACATCCAACTGATTTCCACAGCACCACACCTACCGCTAAAGAAGCAGCTATCATGCAACAACCACACCAGCTGCACACATATCCGGTGCGCCCACGCACCGTACGACACTCTGTCTCTCTACTGACCTGAACTGCGGTTCCCGAGGGCGTTCAACCTACCAGCGCTTGAGGTCATACCAATGACACATAAGGCGCTATAAAAATGCCAAGTAACATAACATAACATAGTGCGCCCAGTTAGTCAGAAAACTGGGTAAGTGCTGAGCGATGCCATTCTCATGGGTCATTGACCAAGTGCAGTAGCAATGAGGCAAGTGCAGGCCCCGAGGCAAGTGCTGGAGGACTGGCGAGGGTGCCAGGGACCTGTGAGACTCTGAGGTATGCCTGCCCTCCAGTCGGCATGTTGTGTGGAGAAGGAGGGAGAGAGGGATAGAGCAGAGAAGAGGTCAGCAGGGCAGAGGGAGAGAGTAGGAAGAGGAGAAGAGGAATGTCTTTAGGAGTTTCCGGAGGCAAAGGAGGTTGTGTATCCCGACTGCCCAAAGAATGTAGGGGGGGGGGGAGGGAGAGAGAGAGAGAGAGAGAGAGAGAGGTTACCAGGGCATGCGCAGAACTCTCAAGTTTCCAGCGGCCAATGGTTGAGAAGGCCATATTCAGTCCCGTCTCCCCCCCCCCCCTCTCCCCCTTTGGATTGTTGATTTTTCTTCCCAGTTTGTGAAATGCAGAAACACTACAAGTCCCAGAATTCCAAGCAAAAACAGGACGGGGTGGCCTTCCCACACATAGCACCGGGAAAAGGCGAGACTGTTGCTGCGGCTGGCGTCCACGTCAATCCCCTCCCCCAGTGCCTGCCTGTGCCCTTTGGCCCCAGGGCTGTTTTCAGTGACCAGTTTACCCCGCCTGCCTTTGGGTTGCTTTCAATTGGTGCGCGTGCTGGTGTCGGGAGTTGATGTGACGGCCCGTGCCTTTCAGCCGGAGCACAGCCAGCTCTTAACCCGACCGATGCTTCCCCCTCGCGTCACGTTTTGATAGCGCCTTGATGCTGGACTCGAACCATTTCTAAGCGCTGTGTGATAATGGTCGGTTCTCCGCCCTCCCCCAAGCCGCACACGCAGACAGACTGGCCACAAACGCTGCTGTACTTGCTCCCCGTCGACCTCGGGAGGGAGAAGCCGGCTATGGCGCTGTGATTCCGAACTGCCCTAGCAGGATCAACAGCGATGTCTGCTGCGTGGGCTTCCCTGGCCGAGCCGCCCGATATCGCCGGTCCTGTACAGTAAGCTGTGCCCCAGAGTTTTCCCACCCAGCGGATGTGTCCAGTGGGTGCATGACTCCCGCCACAGCGCATAGAAAACATGTGCCTACGCCGACGTGCCTATTTGAGATTACTGCCCTTATGTTTTCGGGGGCTGGAATAAAGCAGGGCTAGGCAAAGCATGCGAGCTCTTGAGTGGAAGTGGTGAGCGGCTCTTAAAAGAGCCTTTGGGTTTTTGTGTGTGCGGGGAGCTGTGCCGCAGAGGGCTGTGGCTGCCCTCTCACTTGGCGCTGGTGTACTTGGTGACCGCCTTGGTGCCCTCGGACACGGCATGCTTGGCCAGCTCACCAGGCAGCAGGAGTCGCACTGCGGTCTGGATCTCCCTGGAGGTGATGGTCCTGCGCTTGTTGTAGTGGGCCAGGCGGGAGGCTTCCCCGGCGATGCGCTCGAAGATGTCATTGACAAACGAGTTCATGATGCCCATGGCCTTGGAAGAGATGCCGGTGTCGGGGTGCACCTGCTTCATCACCTTGTAGATGTAAATGGCATAGCTCTCTTTCCTGCTCCTCTTGCGCTTCTTCCCGTCCTTCTTGGGCGGCTTGGAGAGCGCTTTCTTGGAGCCCTTCTTGGGCGCTGGAGCGGACTTGGCTGGCTCAGGCATGGTCTGCGGCTGACGTCCACGCTGCGAGGAGTGGGAGAAATGAGTAGCCCCCGACCCCCTCTCTTTTATAGGCTGTCTGTGCTAAACAGCTGCTGCCAGTCCCTGTCCGCTATTGGCCCGTAACGGTTCTGTAGCTACTCTGTTGTGGTGGGTGTGCCCAGCACAGGGCTCCGATTGGCTGGCAGCAGCATCGTTCCCCCTCCAATGGATGTGCACGCCAGCCTAGGTTTCGTCCAATGAGAGAGCCTCCCCCGTGTCTTTATATGCCGGCCCTCTCGTGCTCGGGTCATTGCTTTCTCTTTGAACGTAGGACGAGCGAGCTCCCACTTTACGGCGAACCATGTCTGGACGAGGAAAGCAAGGAGGGAAGGCCCGCGCTAAGGCCAAGACTCGCTCCTCCCGGGCAGGCTTGCAGTTCCCAGTCGGCCGTGTGCATCGGCTGCTGCGGAAGGGGAGCTACGCTGAGCGGGTGGGTGCCGGAGCCCCCGTCTATCTGGCTGCCGTGCTCGAGTACCTGACTGCTGAGATCCTCGAGCTGGCCGGCAACGCCGCCCGGGACAACAAGAAGACCCGCATCATCCCCAGACACCTGCAGCTCGCCATCCGCAACGACGAGGAGCTCAACAAGCTGCTGGGCAAAGTCACCATCGCCCAGGGTGGTGTCCTGCCCAACATCCAGGCCGTGCTGCTGCCCAAGAAGACAGAGGGCCACAAGGCAGGGGGCAAAGCCAGCAAGTAACAGCCCAAGTTACACACTCCCCAACAAAAAAAACACAAATGCTCTTTTAAGAGCCGCTCACACACTCCGACAAAGAGCTCAGCACCTTGGCAAGCAGCACTATACACTTGTCTATCGGCGTGTTATAAATGCCTTGTCGTATATATCAATCATATATCATATCGTAGCAGCAGCACTTGGAGCTGGCACAGCGGCCCCCTTTTAATTCTGAGCGAGCACCTTTAGTCTTTGCCCGACAAAACCAAGCCATGCTAAAGCTTGGCAAATGCAGGGCGCTCTCCTTCGCCTCTCGCAAAGCCTATTCGGCTCGCCTCCCCTCCCCAACAGCCGTACGTGGCGTTTGCGAAAAGACCGATGCCCTGCAACCCCGATGCAGTAACGCTTGGGTGAGCAGGCTAGGTCGCCCCCACAAGCATGCTGTAAGGAGTTCATGTCTGGACTTCGGCCATTGGGTAATTCCTGCCACAGACCCCCAGGTATCTCCCCCCCCCCCCGACCGACCCCACACAACGCCCCCACCCCCGCCATTTTGTCTTTGCAGATAATCCCACGTGGCAAGGGGACAGAGGGGCGGGGGGGGGGGGGGGTTGGCAAGGGGTAGGCTCCAACAGAGTATGTGCTTGCGTCGGAGAAAAGAGAGGCTG
Organism: Ambystoma mexicanum; assembly: GCF_040938575.1. NCBI lineage: Eukaryota > Metazoa > Chordata > Amphibia > Caudata > Ambystomatidae > Ambystoma > Ambystoma mexicanum. The sequence continues at coordinate 1,398,220 of NW_027182380.1, forward strand.
CAGCGCAAATTGCTCGTAACCCATGTAGAATGAAGGCCATACTCCCGACCCCGATGCAAAGTTCTGGGTGCAGGGGCAAAGTAGGGCGCGAATGCGAGGCGCACAAAGGAGTCCATTGGAGGAGGGGAGGGCAGGGGGAGGGGTGCGTGTGCGCGCACGCGCCCTCTCTCAGAAAGGCAGCGGCCTTTGTACACAAGAGCAAGCTCTTTCCTTTAGCAAGTCCTGAGAGAACAAAGGCCCTCCGGGGCAACGGCTGGAAAGCGCGGGCATTTTGAAATGCTGCGCTCCCGCCCACGCTGCCCTGCGCACTGGAGCGGACACCCGCCGCGCTCCCCATGGTCCGCCCTCTGTCCATATAAGCAGCCGGTCCCTGTCTGCCGGCACACACAGTCTCAGTCAGCTCCCCCGTGACGACGACGAGGAGAAGTAGAAGTGCAGCCGCCATGTCTGGACGAGGCAAAGGAGGGAAAGGTCTCGGCAAGGGAGGTGCCAAGAGGCACAGGAAAGTGCTCAGGGACAACATCCAGGGCATTACCAAGCCTGCCATCCGCCGCCTGGCCCGCCGTGGTGGAGTCAAGCGCATCTCCGGCCTCATCTACGAGGAGACCCGCGGTGTGCTCAAGGTCTTCCTGGAAAACGTGATCCGGGACGCCGTCACCTACACTGAGCACGCCAAGAGGAAGACCGTCACCGCCATGGATGTGGTGTATGCCCTGAAGCGCCAGGGACTCACTCTTTATGGATTCGGGGGTTGAGGATCACCTGCCTGCCTGCCTGCCTGCCCGCCTGCCTACCTACCGCAGCATCAGCGCGCAAACCCAAAGGCTCTTTTAAGAGCCGCCCACACCATCAATAACAGAGCTGCTCGATTGTACTCCGCTTTCTTGGAAGGCTGACAACAACCACCCCCACCCTGCCCCGTGCAGTCCCTGTGCGGCAGTGCCATTCCAGAATCCTTTCTTAGCACACATTTACATGAACGGCGCCTTCTGTGAGAATGGGGAAATGCGTCAAAAGAAATTGGGTCCCCTTTAGCATTCCACTTGATGGCCCTTTGTTTCGGCTCAGACCGTGCCGACAAGAGAACACATGCCCGTTTATTTTATTGTTTGCTTGTTAGGCGCTTGTAAAATAAGAACATACTGTTTCAAAGCGCCCACAGGGCAAGGGAGGGAGGAGGAGTGGGAAATAAATTAAAAACACAATACATAAGAGCAGTGGGGTGGGGGGATGGGGAGAGTAAAGCAGGACGGGCCTACTATGCCTTGTGAGTCTTCCGAACGTGCAAGTGCAGCAGGGAAGAAGGAAGCAGGGGGTACGTGCTGTGCTGTGGAGCCTGAGCTCATGGGCGGGCCAGAGATGAAGTGCTAGGAATGTTGAATGCTACACGGCCTGGAGCCGTGAGGGGTGCGAGTGCGAGCGACCGGGGCGTTTGGGTGTGAGTGCAATTGCAGATAGATAGATAGACAGGAGCTGGGCCGATTGGGTGCGGGAGGTCAGGGCCCCGAGGATGCATAAGGGCCCAGGACACCCATCGCAGCAACTGTGGGATTAGCAAGGGAGAGAAGAAGCGAAGGAGGAGGTAAAGAGGAGAGTCTTAGGCTAAGTAGTGTGGGCACCCGAGCTCTCCCTCATGCCCCTATTTAGTAACAAACTCCACATACCATTCTTTGTGGAAAACAATTTTTGGCCGTAGGCATTTACTTCTTATTGACAATCATAATAAACATAACGATAACAAAAGGTGTGCTTTTGGGCACACCGTGTCCAAGGTGAGTGATGCCTCGTTTCCATGGCAAGTCTGTTCCTTTGCGTGCCTGCAAGCCGGACCTTCCGCCTCTATTTTGCTGGTTCCTTTCTTTCAGTCCAATTGGCATCCTCTCCTTAGACACGTGCCGCCGCCTACGACTTTGCCGGGTACCGAACCTGCCAGCCAGCGTTCCATGCCCTTTTTGTACCTCCTTTTTCTGGGTGGGTTGGGTGAGAAAATGAAAAACACGGTCCTTCTCCTTCCTCTGGAAGCTTTACCCGAGGCAGTTGTGCTTTCTTTTCGTTGGTGCCTCTCCCTTCCTAGAGGCTCCTTATATTCCGCCCGCCCCCTTCACCTTTGTCATTCCATTGGGGGCTGGGCCCTTCCCGGCGCCTGCTGATTTCCTTCTCACCTCCCTGTGTTTTTGGCCAGGTTGTCATGACAATTAACAGTGGAGGCGCCTTGCAGCTGCCCTCCCACGGCGTGAGCCTCTTCTCTGCCCCCCACCCTGTGCCTAACCCCCCCCCCATGCCCTCTATCGTGCCGGCCCGGGGCCTGTGGCCTAAGGAGCTTCCGGAATTTAAGAAGATCCTGCTCAAGGCGCAGAGGAAGGGAGCCAGCTGAGGAAAGCGAACCACCACCTGACCTCTGTTTAGCAAAAGGCTTTACACACAGAGAGTTAGAGCCAGAGGAGCGCAGTGGTCTAGAGGGAGAGTATTTAGTCATTTTGTATTTACAAATGGGCACACACCCCCGGCCCCCCCTCTTCCCTTCTGGTAACCTGACTCCACGCTCATGTGGAATCTAAGAGCACCCCGATGCCCTCTTGTAACGACAGAAGGTACTGCGGCCTAGGTGGAGCTGGCTGGGAAAGGCGGGATTATGCTGATAACTCCCAGAAGAACCCAGCTGCAGACCAGGCGGGCGGCACAACAACTCGGGGGACAGACACGCCACTCTAGCCATCCCAATGAGGCTCTAAGCAGGCTTCGAGAACTCTCGGGGTGCCCGGCACAGTGCACCGTTCGCCGAGAAGCCAGGGGTCAAAGCACACTCTGAGTAACAAGTGCCTGCAGGTACGCCCTGTTTTCCTGCCTATAGAACCTGGCCGTTCGGGGCCTAGGGGCCAGCCCGGAGCGTGGTGGTATTTGCTCCACTCTCTGCAGGCCCCGGAGATGGCCAGGGGGGTGGCATTTGTTCCACTCTCGGCGGGCAGGAGCGTGGCCTTTGCTCCACGGGCCAGCCCCGGAGCATGGCATTTGCTCCACTCTCGGCTGGGCCCTGAGATGGGCAGGAGCGTGGCATTTGCTCCACTCTCCGCTGGCCATTGGGACAGGCGGGCGGGCGGACCAGGCCCAGGCCCAGCCCCCTTTTCTCTCCTTGCAGCCATCAGGTCTGTCGGGCCAACATCATACATGCCAACAATATCCATTCCAGTCTGGGGATGCAAGTGCAGTCCTGGTTTTAACTTTGCATTCTGAGGCTTGAAGTCCTGGCCTTCGCCCTCATAAATCCAGCAGGACACATCCCTGAGCGAGCGCAAGGTTATGTAACGAAGGTGCTGAATCCGTGCCAGACAGGAGGGGCGGGGGCGCACCTACCAATTGGGTGGGATAGGCTGGGCCACATAGGATGGAACGGATGGAGCAGATGGAAAAAGTGGATGGAGTGGAAGCGAAGGATAGTGTGAATGGAAAGGACAGAGTGGGTGGAGTGCATATCTCTCTATATACCATACCTCTGTACATCCTATTTATGCTATGTACCTGTTTTCCCATGGTACCTGCATCGCATGTTTATCCTATGCATCCTGTCACTTTATGTACGTATGCCGCTATGTACGCCCCCTGTCCGACTCTCGTGCTTGGTCGCAGGCGCTTTCCCGATAACCACCATATCACACTACTACGCTTACTCTGGCCTATACACCATCATTCAACTAGAAGACAGCTATACTATGACACATTCGGCCTAGCTGTTCTCATACTACCATGACCCCACGAACACCTCATCATCCTAATACAACACAGCTAGCTGAGCACATACCGGCTATCTTAAGCGTCTCCTCGGGCCTAATGCAGCCAGAACTCAGGCTGGGTGTCCACCCTCCAGACTGAACACATCCAACTGATTTCCACAGCACCACACCTACCGCTAAAGAAGCAGCTATCATGCAACAACCACACCAGCTGCACACATATCCGGTGCGCCCACGCACCGTACGACACTCTGTCTCTCTACTGACCTGAACTGCGGTTCCCGAGGGCGTTCAACCTACCAGCGCTTGAGGTCATACCAATGACACATAAGGCGCTATAAAAATGCCAAGTAACATAACATAACATAGTGCGCCCAGTTAGTCAGAAAACTGGGTAAGTGCTGAGCGATGCCATTCTCATGGGTCATTGACCAAGTGCAGTAGCAATGAGGCAAGTGCAGGCCCTGAGGCAAGTGCTGGAGGACTGGCGAGGGTGCCAGGGACCTGTGAGACTCTGAGGTATGCCTGCCCTCCAGTCGGCATGTTGTGTGGAGAAGGAGGGAGAGAGGGATAGAGCAGAGAAGAGGTCAGCAGGGCAGAGGGAGAGAGTAGGAAGAGGAGAAGAGGAATGTCTTTAGGAGTTTCCGGAGGCAAAGGAGGTTGTGTATCCCGACTGCCCAAAGAATGTAGGGGGGGGGGGAGGGAGAGAGAGAGAGAGAGAGGTTACCAGGGCATGCGCAGAACTCTCAAGTTTCCAGCGGCCAATGGTTGAGAAGGCCATATTCAGTCCCGTCTCCCCCCCCCCCCCCTCTCCCCCTTTGGATTGTTGATTTTTCTTCCCAGTTTGTGAAATGCAGAAACACTACAAGTCCCAGAATTCCAAGCAAAAACAGGACGGGGTGGCCTTCCCACACATAGCACCGGGAAAAGGCGAGACTGTTGCTGCGGCTGGCGTCCACGTCAATCCCCTCCCCCAGTGCCTGCCTGTGCCCTTTGGCCCCAGGGCTGTTTTCAGTGACCAGTTTACCCCGCCTGCCTTTGGGTTGCTTTCAATTGGTGCGCGTGCTGGTGTCGGGAGTTGATGTGACGGCCCGTGCCTTTCAGCCGGAGCACAGCCAGCTCTTAACCCGACCGATGCTTCCCCCTCGCGTCACGTTTTGATAGCGCCTTGATGCTGGACTCGAACCATTTCTAAGCGCTGTGTGATAATGGTCGGTTCTCCGCCCTCCCCCAAGCCGCACACGCAGACAGACTGGCCACAAACGCTGCTGTACTTGCTCCCCGTCGACCTCGGGAGGGAGAAGCCGGCTATGGCGCTGTGATTCCGAACTGCCCTAGCAGGATCAACAGCGATGTCTGCTGCGTGGGCTTCCCTGGCAGAGCCGCCCGATATCGCCGGTCCTGTACAGTAAGCTGTGCCCCAGAGTTTTCCCACCCAGCGGATGTGTCCAGTGGGTGCACGACTCCCGCCACAGCGCATAGAAAACATGTGCCTACGCCGACGTGCCTATTTGAGATTACTGCCCTTATGTTTTCGGGGGCTGGAATAAAGCAGGGCTAGGCAAAGCATGCGAGCTCTTGAGTGGAAGTGGTGAGCGGCTCTTAAAAGAGCCTTTGGGTTTTTGTGTGTGCGGGGAGCTGTGCCGCAGAGGGCTGTGGCTGCCCTCTCACTTGGCGCTGGTGTACTTGGTGACGGCCTTGGTGCCCTCGGACACGGCATGCTTGGCCAGCTCACCAGGCAGCAGGAGTCGCACTGCGGTCTGGATCTCCCTGGAGGTGATGGTCCTGCGCTTGTTGTAGTGGGCCAGGCGGGAGGCTTCCCCGGCGATGCGCTCGAAGATGTCATTGACAAACGAGTTCATGATGCCCATGGCCTTGGAAGAGATGCCGGTGTCGGGGTGCACCTGCTTCATCACCTTGTAGATGTAAATGGCATAGCTCTCTTTCCTGCTCCTCTTGCGCTTCTTCCCGTCCTTCTTGGGCGGCTTGGAGAGCGCTTTCTTGGAGCCCTTCTTGGGCGCTGGAGCGGACTTGGCTGGCTCAGGCATGGTCTGCGGCTGACGTCCACGCTGCGAGGAGTGGGAGAAATGAGTAGCCACGGCCCCCGACCCCCTCTCTTTTATAGGCTGTCTGTGCTAAACAGCTGCTGCCAGTCCGTGTCCGCTATTGGCCCGTAACGGTTCTGTAGCTACTCTGTTGTGGTGGGTGTGCCCAGCACAGGGCTCCGATTGGCTGGCAGCAGCATCGTTCCCCCTCCAATGGATGTGCACGCCAGCCTAGGTTTCGTCCAATGAGAGAGCCTCCCCCGTGTCTTTATATGCCGGCCCTCTCGTGCTCGGGTCATTGCTTTCTCTTTGAACGTAGGACGAGCGAGCTCCCACTTTACGGCGAACCATGTCTGGACGAGGAAAGCAAGGAGGGAAGGCCCGCGCTAAGGCCAAGACTCGCTCCTCCCGGGCAGGCTTGCAGTTCCCAGTCGGCCGTGTGCATCGGCTGCTGCGGAAGGGGAGCTACGCTGAGCGGGTGGGTGCCGGAGCCCCCGTCTATCTGGCTGCCGTGCTCGAGTACCTGACTGCTGAGATCCTCGAGCTGGCCGGCAACGCCGCCCGGGACAACAAGAAGACCCGCATCATCCCCAGACACCTGCAGCTCGCCATCCGCAACGACGAGGAGCTCAACAAGCTGCTGGGCAAAGTCACCATCGCCCAGGGTGGTGTCCTGCCCAACATCCAGGCCGTGCTGCTGCCCAAGAAGACAGAGGGCCACAAGGCAGGGGGCAAAGCCAGCAAGTAACAGCCCAAGTTACACACTCCCCAACAAAAAAAACACAAAGGCTCTTTTAAGAGCCGCTCACACACTCCGACAAAGAGCTCAGCACCTTGGCAAGCAGCACTATACACTTGTCTATCGGCGTGTTATAAATGCCTTGTCGTATATATCAATCATATATCATATCGTAGCAGCAGCACTTGGAGCTGGCACAGCGGCCCCCTTTTAATTCTGAGCGAGCACCTTTAGTCTTTGCCCGACAAAACCAAGCCATGCTAAAGCTTGGCAAATGCAGGGCGCTCTCCTTCGCCTCTCGCAAAGCCTATTCGGCTCGCCTCCCCTCCCCAACAGCCGTACGTGGCGTTTGCGAAAAGACCGATGCCCTGCAACCCCGATGCAGTAACGCTTGGGTGAGCAGGCTAGGTCGCCCCCACAAGCATGCTGTAAGGAGTTCATGTCTGGACTTCGGCCGTTGGGTAATTCCTGCCACAGACCCCCAGGTATCTCCCCCCCGACCGACCCCACACAACGCCCCCACCCCCGCCATTTTGTCTTTGCAGATAATCCCACGTGGCAAGGGGACAGAGGGGCGGGGGGGGGGGGGGGGGGTTGGCAAGGGGTAGGCTCCAACAGAGTATGTGCTTGCGTCGGAGAAAAGAGAGGCTGCAGCGCAAATTGCTCGTAACCCATGTAGAATGAAGGCCATACTCCCGACCCCGATGCAAAGTTCTGAGTGCAGGGGCAAAGTAGGGCGCGAATGCGAGGCGCACAAAGGAGTCCATTGGAGGAGGGGAGGGCAGGGGGAGGGGTGCGTGTGCGCGCACGCGCCCTCTCTCAGAAAGGCAGCGGCCTTTGTACACAAGAGCAAGCTCTTTCCTTTAGCAAGTCCTGAGAGAACAAAGGCCCTCCGGGGCAACGGCTGGAAAGCGCGGGCATTTTGAAATGCTGCGCTCCCGCCCACGCTGCCCTGCGCACTGGAGCGGACACCCGCCGCGCTCCCCATGGTCCGCCCTCTGTCCATATAAGCAGCCGGTCCCTGTCTGCCGGCACACACAGTCTCAGTCAGCTCCCCCGTGACGACGACGACGAGGAGAAGTAGAAGTGCAGCCGCCATGTCTGGACGAGGCAAAGGAGGGAAAGGTCTCGGCAAGGGAGGTGCCAAGAGGCACAGGAAAGTGCTCAGGGACAACATCCAGGGCATTACCAAGCCTGCCATCCGCCGCCTGGCCCGCCGTGGTGGAGTCAAGCGCATCTCCGGCCTCATCTACGAGGAGACCCGCGGTGTGCTCAAGGTCTTCCTGGAAAACGTGATCCGGGACGCCGTCACCTACACTGAGCACGCCAAGAGGAAGACCGTCACCGCCATGGATGTGGTGTATGCCCTGAAGCGCCAGGGACGCACTCTTTATGGATTCGGGGGTTGAGGATCACCTGCCTGCCTGCCTGCCCGCCTGCCTACCTACCGCAGCATCAGCGCGCAAACCCAAAGGCTCTTTTAAGAGCCGCCCACACCATCAATAACAGAGCTGCTCGATTGTACTCCGCTTTCTTGGAAGGCTGACAACAACCACCCCCACCCTGCCCCGTGCAGTCCCTGTGCGGCAGTGCCATTCCAGAATCCTTTCTTAGCACACATTTACATGAACGGCGCCTTCTGTGAGAATGGGGAAATGCGTCAAAAGAAATTGGGTCCCCTTTAGCATTCCACTTGATGGCCCTTTGTTTCGGCTCAGACCGTGCCGACAAGAGAACACATGCCCGTTTATTTTATTGTTTGCTTGTTAGGCGCTTGTAAAATAAGAACATACTGTTTCAAAGCGCCCACAGGGCAAGGGAGGGAGGAGGAGTGGGAAATACATTAAAAACACAATACATAAGAGCAGTGGGGTGGGGGGATGGGGAGAGTAAAGCAGGACGGGCCTACTATGCCTTGTGAGTCTTCCGAACGTGCAAGTGCAGCAGGGAAGAAGGAAGCAGGGGGTACGTGCTGTGCTGTGGAGTCTGAGCTCATGGGCGGGCCAGAGATGAAGTGCTAGGAATGTTGAATGCTACACGGCCTGGAGCCGTGAGGGGTGCGAGCGACCGGGGCGTTTGGGTGTGAGTGCAATTGCAGATAGATAGATAGACAGGAGCTGGGCCGATTGGGTGCGGGAGGTCAGGGCCCCGAGGATGCATAAGGGCCCAGGACACCCATCGCAGCAACTGTGGGATTAGCAAGGGAGAGAAGAAGCGAAGGAGGAGGTAAAGAGGAGAGTCTTAGGCTAAGTAGTGTGGGCACCCGAGCTCTCCCTCATGCCCCTATTTAGTAACAAACTCCACATACCATTCTTTGTGGAAAACAATTTTTGGCCGTAGGCATTTACTTCTTATTGACAATCATAATAAACATAACGATAACAAAAGGTGTGCTTTTGGGCACACCGTGTCCAAGGTGAGTGATGCCTCGTTTCCATGGCAAGTCTGTTCCTTTGCGTGCCTGCAAGCCGGACCTTCCGCCTCTATTTTGCTGGTTCCTTTCTTTCAGTCCAATTGGCATCCTCTCCTTAGACACGTGCCGCCGCCTACGACTTTGCCGGGTACCGAACCTGCCAGCCAGCGTTCCATGCCCTTTTTGTACCTCCTTTTTCTGGGTGGGTTGGGTGAGAAAATGAAAAACACGGTCCTTCTCCTTCCTCTGGAAGCTTTACCCGAGGCAGTTGTGCTTTCTTTTCGTTGGTGCCTCTCCCTTCCTAGAGGCTCCTTATATTCCGCCCGCCCCCTTCACCTTTGTCATTCCATTGGGGGCTGGGCCCTTCCCGGCGCCTGCTGATTTCCTTCTCACCTCCCTGTGTTTTTGGCCAGGTTGTCATGACAATTAACAGTGGAGGCGCCTTGCAGCTGCCCTCCCACGGCGTGAGCCTCTTCTCTGCCCCCACCCTGTGCCTAACCCCCCCCCCATGCCCTCTATCGTGCCGGCCCGGGGCCTGTGGCCTAAGGAGCTTCCGGAATTTAAGAAGATCCTGCTCAAGGCGCAGAGGAAGGGAGCCAGCTGAGGAAAGCGAACCACCACCTGACCTCTGTTTAGCAAAAGGCTTTACACACAGAGAGTTAGAGCCAGAGGAGCGCAGTGGTCTAGAGGGAGAGTATTTAGTCATTTTGTATTTACAAATGGGCACACACCCCCGGCCCCCCCTCTTCCCTTCTGGTAACCTGACTCCACGCTCATGTGGAATCTAAGAGCACCCCGATGCCCTCTTGTAACGACAGAAGGTACTGCGGCCTAGGTGGAGCTGGCTGGGAAAGGCGGGATTATGCTGATAACTCCCAGAAGAACCCAGCTGCAGACCAGGCGGGCGGCACAACAACTCGGGGGACAGACACGCCACTCTAGCCATCCCAATGAGGCTCTAAGCAGGCTTCGAGAACTCTCGGGGTGCCCGGCACAGTGCACCGTTCGCCGAGAAGCCAGGGGTCAAAGCACACTCTGAGTAACAAGTGCCTGCAGGTACGCCCTGTTTTCCTGCCTATAGAACCTGGCCGTTCGGGGCCTAGGGGCCAGCCCGGAGCGTGGTGGTATTTGCTCCACTCTCTGCAGGCCCCGGAGATGGCCAGGGGGGTGGCATTTGTTCCACTCTCGGCGGGCAGGAGCGTGGCCTTTGCTCCACGGGCCAGCCCCGGAGCATGGCATTTGCTCCACTCTCGGCTGGGCCCTGAGATGGGCAGGAGCGTGGCATTTGCTCCACTCTCCGCTGGCCATTGGGACAGGCGGGCGGGCGGACCAGGCCCAGGCCCAGCCCCCTTTTCTCTCCTTGCAGCCATCAGGTCTGTCGGGCCAACATCATACATGCCAACAATATCCATTCCAGTCTGGGGATGCAAGTGCAGTCCTGGTTTTAACTTTGCATTCTGAGGCTTGAAGTCCTGGCCTTCGCCCTCATAAATCCAGCAGGACACATCCCTGAGCGAGCGCAAGGTTATGTAACGAAGGTGCTGAATCCGTGCCAGACAGGAGGGGCGGGGGCGCACCTACCAATTGGGTGGGATAGGCTGGGCCACATAGGATGGAACGGATGGAGCAGATGGAAAAAGTGGATGGAGTGGAAGCGAAGGATAGTGTGAATGGAAAGGACAGAGTGGGTGGAGTGCATATCTCTCTATATACCATACCTCTGTACATCCTATTTATGCTATGTACCTGTTTTCCCATGGTACCTGCATCGCATGTTTATCCTATGCATCCTGTCGCTTTATGTACGTATGCCGCTATGTACGCCCCCTGTCCGACTCTCGTGCTTGGTCGCAGGCGCTTTCCCGATAACCACCATATCACACTACTACGCTTACTCTGGCCTATACACCATCATTCAACTAGAAGACAGCTATACTATGACACATTCGGCCTAGCTGTTCTCATACTACCATGACCCCACGAACACCTCATCATCCTAATACAACACAGCTAGCTGAGCACATACCGGCTATCTTAAGCGTCTCCTCGGGCCTAACGCAGCCAGAACTCAGGCTGGGTGTCCACCCTCCAGACTGAACACATCCAACTGATTTCCACAGCACCACACCTACCGCTAAAGAAGCAGCTATCATGCAACAACCACACCAGCTGCACACATATCCGGTGCGCCCACGCACCGTACGACACTCTGTCTCTCTACTGACCTGAACTGCGGTTCCCGAGGGCGTTCAACCTACCAGCGCTTGAGGTCATACCAATGACACATAAGGCGCTATAAAAATGCCAAGTAACATAACATAACATAGTGCGCCCAGTTAGTCAGAAAACTGGGTAAGTGCTGAGCGATGCCATTCTCATGGGTCATTGACCAAGTGCAGTAGCAATGAGGCAAGTGCAGGCCCTGAGGCAAGTGCTGGAGGACTGGCGAGGGTGCCAGGGACCTGTGAGACTCTGAGGTATGCCTGCCCTCCAGTCGGCATGTTGTGTGGAGAAGGAGGGAGAGAGGGATAGAGCAGAGAAGAGGTCAGCAGGGCAGAGGGAGAGAGTAGGAAGAGGAGAAGAGGAATGTCTTTAGGAGTTTCCGGAGGCAAAGGAGGTTGTGTATCCCGACTGCCCAAAGAATGTAGGGGGGGGGGAGGGAGAGAGAGAGAGAGAGAGGTTACCAGGGCATGCGCAGAACTCTCAAGTTTCCAGCGGCCAATGGTTGAGAAGGCCATATTCAGTCCCGTCTCCCCCCCCCCCCCTCTCCCCCTTTGGATTGTTGATTTTTCTTCCCAGTTTGTGAAATGCAGAAACACTACAAGTCCCAGAATTCCAAGCAAAAACAGGACGGGGTGGCCTTCCCACACATAGCACCGGGAAAAGGCGAGACTGTTGCTGCGGCTGGCGTCCACGTCAATCCCCTCCCCCAGTGCCTGCCTGTGCCCTTTGGCCCCAGGGCTGTTTTCAGTGACCAGTTTACCCCGCCTGCCTTTGGGTTGCTTTCAATTGGTGCGCGTGCTGGTGTCGGGAGTTGATGTGACGGCCCGTGCCTTTCAGCCGGAGCACAGCCAGCTCTTAACCCGACCGATGCTTCCCCCTCGCGTCACGTTTTGATAGCGCCTTGATGCTGGACTCGAACCATTTCTAAGCGCTGTGTGATAATGGTCGGTTCTCCGCCCTCCCCCAAGCCGCACACGCAGACAGACTGGCCACAAACGCTGCTGTACTTGCTCCCCGTCGACCTCGGGAGGGAGAAGCCGGCTATGGCGCTGTGATTCCGAACTGCCCTAGCAGGATCAACAGCGATGTCTGCTGCGTGGGCTTCCCTGGCAGAGCCGCCCGATATCGCCGGTCCTGTACAGTAAGCTGTGCCCCAGAGTTTTCCCACCCAGCGGATGTGTCCAGTGGGTGCATGACTCCCGCCACAGCGCATAGAAAACATGTGCCTACGCCGACGTGCCTATTTGAGATTACTGCCCTTATGTTTTCGGGGGCTGGAATAAAGCAGGGCTAGGCAAAGCATGCGAGCTCTTGAGTGGAAGTGGTGAGCGGCTCTTAAAAGAGCCTTTGGGTTTTTGTGTGTGCGGGGAGCTGTGCCGCAGAGGGCTGTGGCTGCCCTCTCACTTGGCGCTGGTGTACTTGGTGACGGCCTTGGTGCCCTCGGACACGGCATGCTTGGCCAGCTCACCAGGCAGCAGGAGTCGCACTGCGGTCTGGATCTCCCTGGAGGTGATGGTCCTGCGCTTGTTGTAGTGGGCCAGGCGGGAGGCTTCCCCGGCGATGCGCTCGAAGATGTCATTGACAAACGAGTTCATGATGCCCATGGCCTTGGAAGAGATGCCGGTGTCGGGGTGCACCTGCTTCATCACCTTGTAGATGTAAATGGCATAGCTCTCTTTCCTGCTCCTCTTGCGCTTCTTCCCGTCCTTCTTGGGCGGCTTGGAGAGCGCTTTCTTGGAGCCCTTCTTGGGCGCTGGAGCGGACTTGGCTGGCTCAGGCATGGTCTGCGGCTGACGTCCACGCTGCGAGGAGTGGGAGAAATGAGTAGCCACCGCCCCCGACCCCCTCTCTTTTATAGGCTGTCTGTGCTAAACAGCTGCTGCCAGTCCCTGTCCGCTATTGGCCCGTAACGGTTCTGTAGCTACTCTGTTGTGGTGGGTGTGCCCAGCACAGGGCTCCGATTGGCTGGCAGCAGCATCGTTCCCCCTCCAATGGATGTGCACGCCAGCCTAGGTTTCGTCCAATGAGAGAGCCTCCCCCGTGTCTTTATATGCCGGCCCTCTCGTGCTCGGGTCAGTTGAGAAGCAGTTGAGAAGTACCTTGAGAAGTAGAGAAGTTGAGAAGTACCTTGCAGATCACGGAACCGGGCTGGGAGCAGAAGACATCAAGGAGTGCACAAGCTCTGAGGTAGCAGGACTTGCAGAAAAGCTGGCGAACGGCAAGGCACCGGGGAGCGACGGAATAACCAACCTGGCAATCAAGAACCTCCCACCAGCATCAATGGAACATCTCACAGAGATCTTCAATGCATGCATGAGGCTCCAGCACTTCCCGAGTTCCTGGAAAGAAGCAAGGGTCATCGTTTTTCCAAAGGCCGGCAAACCACTGAGGGATCCAGCAAACTACCGCCCCATCAGCCTGCTTTCTGGATTATCGAAGCTCCTGGAGAAGGTCCTCCTCGCTCGACTCAGCGACTTCACCTCCGAAAGAAATCTACTAGCAAAGGAACAGTTTGGATTTCGAAAGGAGCATGCAACGACTCATCAGCTACTGAGAGTGGTGGACACCATCAGCCACGGATTCAACATCAAGAAGTCCACAGGAATCGTCTTCCTGGATGTCGCCAAAGCATTCGACCGAGTCTGGCACAAGGGACTGCTGCACAAGATGATTGGCCTGGGATTTCCGAACTACCTGGTGAAGACGATTGCAAGCTACCTGGGAGGCCGCACCTTCCATGTCGCCATGCGGTCTGAGATGTCCTCTTCACATCCCATCCGAGCAGGCGTGCCACAGGGATCGAACCTCGGACCCTTCCTGTTCAACCTCTTCACCAACGACATCCCGACAGATCTCCACAAGACGAACCTGGCGCTGTATGCAGACGATGTTGCAGTAATCTCCCAGTCTTTCAGCGAAAAGGAAGTGGCGAAGAACCTGCAAGCTTCATTGGATACCATCGCAAAGTGGTACAGCGACTGGCGGATAGAACTCAACACCAGCAAGACAACTGCAACGCTGTTCACCAGAAAGAAGATCAAGGAGCACCCACACATCAGCCTCAACGGGGAGACCATCAAATGGGAGAGCAGCAGCCGCTACCTCGGTGTGACCCTGGACAGCAAACTCAACTGGGAAAGCCACATCGAGAATACTCAGCAGAAGGCAACAGGAAAGATGGCAGCGCTGTACCCACTCCTGAAGAGCAAGTCCATGCCCCTCCGGACAAAGATCAACGTCTACAAGGCGATCATCAGACCAACCCTGACTTATGCCTCACCAGCATGGATGACCTGCCATGAGCGACACCGGAAGAGTCTTCAGATAGTCCAGAACAAGGCCCTGCGGATATCATCTGGAGCTCCAATCTTCACAAGGATAGCAGACCTTCACAGAGACCTGGACATCGAGATGTTGGATGAACATCTAGCGAAGCTGAGTAAGAACTTCTGCCAAGAACTGGATCAGAACCCGAACCCTCTGATCAGAAGACTCACTGCCACCACAGCAAACCCCTTCGACCGCTACCCGCGGCCCATCACTGCGAAGACCCAGTGAAACCAGCCCTACTGTGACAAGACCACACAGACCAAGAAGAATACAAACCCATGACTACACACTCAACCCGAGAAGATGGAGTAATGAGGCTCAAGCCTCGGTATCCAAAAAATCACCGCTGATGGATAAAAATCTATCAGCAAGAAGAAGAACAAGCGCTCGGGTCATTGCTTTCTCTTTGAACGTAGGACGAGCGAGCTCCCACTTTACGGCGAACCATGTCTGGACGAGGAAAGCAAGGAGGGAAGGCCCGCGCTAAGGCCAAGACTCGCTCCTCCCGGGCAGGCTTGCAGTTCCCAGTCGGCCGTGTGCATCGGCTGCTGCGGAAGGGGAGCTACGCTGAGCGGGTGGGTGCCGGAGCCCCCGTCTATCTGGCTGCCGTGCTCGAGTACCTGACTGCTGAGATCCTCGAGCTGGCCGGCAACGCCGCCCGGGACAACAAGAAGACCCGCATCATCCCCAGACACCTGCAGCTCGCCATCCGCAACGACGAGGAGCTCAACAAGCTGCTGGGCAAAGTCACCATCGCCCAGGGTGGTGTCCTGCCCAACATCCAGGCCGTGCTGCTGCCCAAGAAGACAGAGGGCCACAAGGCAGGGGGCAAAGCCAGCAAGTAACAGCCCAAGTTACACACTCCCCAACAAAAAAAACACAAAGGCTCTTTTAAGAGCCGCTCACACACTCCGACAAAGAGCTCAGCACCTTGGCAAGCAGCACTATACACTTGTCTATCGGCGTGTTATAAATGCCTTGTCGTATATATCAATCATATATCATATCGTAGCAGCAGCACTTGGAGCTGGCACAGCGGCCCCCTTTTAATTCTGAGCGAGCACCTTTAGTCTTTGCCCGACAAAACCAAGCCATGCTAAAGCTTGGCAAATGCAGGGCGCTCTCCTTCGCCTCTCGCAAAGCCTATTCGGCTCGCCTCCCCTCCCCAACAGCCGTATGTGGCGTTTGCGAAAAGACCGATGCCCTGCAACCCCGATGCAGTAACGCTTGGGTGAGCAGGCTAGGTCGCCCCCACAAGCATGCTGTAAGGAGTTCATGTCTGGACTTCGGCCGTTGGGTAATTCCTGCCACAGACCCCCAGGTATCTCCCCCCCGACCGACCCCACACAACGCCCCCACCCCCGCCATTTTGTCTTTGCAGATAATCCCACGTGGCAAGGGGACAGAGGGGGGGGGGGGGGGGGGGGTTGGCAAGGGGTAGGCTCCAACAGAGTATGTGCTTGCGTCGGAGAAAAGAGAGGCTGCAGCGCAAATTGCTCGTAACCCATGTAGAATGAAGGCCATACTCCCGACCCCGATGCAAAGTTCTGGGTGCAGGGGCAAAGTAGGGCGCGAATGCGAGGCGCACAAAGGAGTCCATTGGAGGAGGGGAGGGCAGGGGGAGGGGTGCGTGTGCGCGCACGCGCCCTCTCTCAGAAAGGCAGCGGCCTTTGTACACAAGAGCAAGCTCTTTCCTTTAGCAAGTCCTGAGAGAACAAAGGCCCTCCGGGGCAACGGCTGGAAAGCGCGGGCATTTTGAAATGCTGCGCTCCCGCCCACGCTGCCCTGCGCACTGGAGCGGACACCCGCCGCGCTCCCCATGGTCCGCCCTCTGTCCATATAAGCAGCCGGTCCCTGTCTGCCGGCACACACAGTCTCAGTCAGCTCCCCCGTGACGACGACGACGAGGAGAAGTAGAAGTGCAGCCGCCATGTCTGGACGAGGCAAAGGAGGGAAAGGTCTCGGCAAGGGAGGTGCCAAGAGGCACAGGAAAGTGCTCAGGGACAACATCCAGGGCATTACCAAGCCTGCCATCCGCCGCCTGGCCCGCCGTGGTGGAGTCAAGCGCATCTCCGGCCTCATCTACGAGGAGACCCGCGGTGTGCTCAAGGTCTTCCTGGAAAACGTGATCCGGGACGCCGTCACCTACACTGAGCACGCCAAGAGGAAGACTGTCACCGCCATGGATGTGGTGTATGCCCTGAAGCGCCAGGGACGCACTCTTTATGGATTCGGGGGTTGAGGATCACCTGCCTGCCTGCCTGCCTGCCTGCCTGCCTGCCCGCCTGCCTACCTACCGCAGCATCAGCGCGCAAACCCAAAGGCTCTTTTAAGAGCCGCCCACACCATCAATAACAGAGCTGCTCGATTGTACTCCGCTTTCTTGGAAGGCTGACAACAACCACCCCCACCCTGCCCCGTGCAGTCCCTGTGCGGCAGTGCCATTCCAGAATCCTTTCTTAGCACACATTTACATGAACGGCGCCTTCTGTGAGAATGGGGAAATGCGTCAAAAGAAATTGGGTCCCCTTTAGCATTCCACTTGATGGCCCTTTGTTTCGGCTCAGACCGTGCCGACAAGAGAACACATGCCCGTTTATTTTATTGTTTGCTTGTTAGGCGCTTGTAAAATAAGAACATACTGTTTCAAAGCGCCCACAGGGCAAGGGAGGGAGGAGGAGTGGGAAATACATTAAAAACACAATACATAAGAGCAGTGGGGTGGGGGGATGGGGAGAGTAAAGCAGGACGGGCCTACTATGCCTTGTGAGTCTTCCAAACGTGCAAGTGCAGCAGGGAAGAAGGAAGCAGGGGGTACGTGCTGTGCTGTGGAGTCTGAGCTCATGGGCGGGCCAGAGATGAAGTGCTAGGAATGTTGAATGCTACACGGCCTGGAGCCGTGAGGGGTGCGAGTGCGAGCGACCGGGGCGTTTGGGTGTGAGTGCAATTGCAGATAGATAGATAGACAGGAGCTGGGCCGATTGGGTGCGGGAGGTCAGGGCCCCGAGGATGCATAAGGGCCCAGGACACCCATCGCAGCAACTGTGGGATTAGCAAGGGAGAGAAGAAGCGAAGGCGGAGGTAAAGAGGAGAGTCTTAGGCTAAGTAGTGTGGGCACCCGAGCTCTCCCTCATGCCCCTATTTAGTAACAAACTCCACATACCATTCTTTGTGGAAAACAATTTTTTGCCGTAGGCATTTACTTCTTATTGACAATCATAATAAACATAACGATAACAAAAGGTGTGCTTTTGGGCACACCGTGTCCAAGGTGAGTGATGCCTCGTTTCCATGGCAAGTCTGTTCCTTTGCGTGCCTGCAAGCCGGACCTTCCGCCTCTATTTTGCTGGTTCCTTTCTTTCAGTCCAATTGGCATCCTCTCCTTAGACACGTGCCGCCGCCTACGACTTTGCCGGGTACCGAACCTGCCAGCCAGCGTTCCATGCCCTTTTTGTACCTCCTTTTTCTGGGTGGGTTGGGTGAGAAAATGAAAAACACGGTCCTTCTCCTTCCTCTGGAAGCTTTACCCGAGGCAGTTGTGCTTTCTTTTCGTTGGTGCCTCTCCCTTCCTAGAGGCTCCTTATATTCCGCCCGCCCCCTTCACCTTTGTCATTCCATTGGGGGCTGGGCCCTTCCCGGCGCCTGCTGATTTCCTTCTCACCTCCCTGTGTTTTTGGCCAGGTTGTCATGACAATTAACAGTGGAGGCGCCTTGCAGCTGCCCTCCCACGGCGTGAGCCTCTTCTCTGCCCCCCACCCTGTGCCTAACCCCCCCCCCCATGCCCTCTATCTTGCCGGCCCGGGGCCTGTGGCCTAAGGAGCTTCCGGAATTTAAGAAGATCCTGCTCAAGGCGCAGAGGAAGGGAGCCAGCTGAGGAAAGCGAACCACCACCTGACCTCTGTTTAGCAAAAGGCTTTACACACAGAGAGTTAGAGCCAGAGGAGCGCAGTGGTCTAGAGGGAGAGTATTTAGTCATTTTGTATTTACAAATGGGCACACACCCCCGGCCCCCCCTCTTCCCTTCTGGTAACCTGACTCCACGCTCATGTGGAATCTAAGAGCACCCCGATGCCCTCTTGTAACGACAGAAGGTACTGCGGCCTAGGTGGAGCTGGCTGGGAAAGGCGGGATTATGCTGATAACTCCCAGAAGAACCCAGCTGCAGACCAGGCGGGCGGCACAACAACTCGGGGGACAGACACGCCACTCTAGCCATCCCAATGAGGCTCTAAGCAGGCTTCGAGAACTCTCGGGGTGCCCGGCACAGTGCACCGTTCGCCGAGAAGCCAGGGGTCAAAGCACACTCTGAGTAACAAGTGCCTGCAGGTACGCCCTGTTTTCCTGCCTATAGAACCTGGCCGTTCGTGGCCGTTCGGGGCCAGCCCGGAGCGTGGTGGTATTTGCTCCACTCTCTGCAGGCCCCGGAGATGGCCAGGGGGGTGGCATTTGTTCCACTCTCGGCGGGCAGGAGCGTGGCCTTTGCTCCACGGGCCAGCCCCGGAGCATGGCATTTGCTCCACTCTCGGCTGGGCCCTGAGATGGGCAGGAGCGTGGCATTTGCTCCACTCTCCGCTGGCCATTGGGACAGGCGGGCGGGCGGACCAGGCCCAGGCCCAGCCCCCTTTTCTCTCCTTGCAGCCATCAGGTCTGTCGGGCCAACATCATACATGCCAACAATATCCATTCCAGTCTGGGGATGCAAGTGCAGTCCTGGTTTTAACTTTGCATTCTGAGGCTTGAAGTCCTGGCCTTCGCCCTCATAAATCCAGCAGGACACATCCCTGAGCGAGCGCAAGGTTATGTAACGAAGGTGCTGAATCCGTGCCAGACAGGAGGGGCGGGGGCGCACCTACCAATTGGGTGGGATAGGCTGGGCCACATAGGATGGAACGGATGGAGCAGATGGAAAAAGTGGATGGAGTGGAAGCGAAGGATAGTGTGAATGGAAAGGACAGAGTGGGTGGAGTGCATATCTCTCTATATACCATACCTCTGTACATCCTATTTATGCTATGTACCTGTTTTCCCATGGTACCTGCATCGCATGTTTATCCTATGCATCCTGTCGCTTTATGTACGTATGCCGCTATGTACGCCCCCTGTCCGACTCTCGTGCTTGGTCGCAGGCGCTTTCCCGATAACCACCATATCACACTACTACGCTTACTCTGGCCTATACACCATCATTCAACTAGAAGACAGCTATACTATGACACATTCGGCCTAGCTGTTCTCATACTACCATGACCCCACGAACACCTCATCATCCTAATACAACACAGCTAGCTGAGCACATACCGGCTATCTTAAGCGTCTCCTCGGGCCTAACGCAGCCAGAACTCAGGCTGGGTGTCCACCCTCCAGACTGAACACATCCAACTGATTTCCACAGCACCACACCTACCGCTAAAGAAGCAGCTATCATGCAACAACCACACCAGCTGCACACATATCCGGTGCGCCCACGCACCGTACGACACTCTGTCTCTCTACTGACCTGAACTGCGGTTCCCGAGGGCGTTCAACCTACCAGCGCTTGAGGTCATACCAATGACACATAAGGCGCTATAAAAATGCCAAGTAACATAACATAACATAGTGCGCCCAGTTAGTCAGAAAACTGGGTAAGTGCTGAGCGATGCCATTCTCATGGGTCATTGACCAAGTGCAGTAGCAATGAGGCAAGTGCAGGCCCTGAGGCAAGTGCTGGAGGACTGGCGAGGGTGCCAGGGACCTGTGAGACTCTGAGGTATGCCTGCCCTCCAGTCGGCATGTTGTGTGGAGAAGGAGGGAGAGAGGGATAGAGCAGAGAAGAGGTCAGCAGGGCAGAGGGAGAGAGTAGGAAGAGGAGAAGAGGAATGTCTTTAGGAGTTTCCGGAGGCAAAGGAGGTTGTGTATCCCGACTGCCCAAAGAATGTAGGGGGGGGGGAGGGAGAGAGAGAGAGAGAGAGGTTACCAGGGCATGCGCAGAACTCTCAAGTTTCCAGCGGCCAATGGTTGAGAAGGCCATATTCAGTCCCGTCTCCCCCCCCCCCCCTCTCCCCCTTTGGATTGTTGATTTTTCTTCCCAGTTTGTGAAATGCAGAAACACTACAAGTCCCAGAATTCCAAGCAAAAACAGGACGGGGTGGCCTTCCCACACATAGCACCGGGAAAAGGCGAGACTGTTGCTGCGGCTGGCGTCCACGTCAATCCCCTCCCCCAGTGCCTGCCTGTGCCCTTTGGCCCCAGGGCTGTTTTCAGTGACCAGTTTACCCCGCCTGCCTTTGGGTTGCTTTCAATTGGTGCGCGTGCTGGTGTCGGGAGTTGATGTGACGGCCCGTGCCTTTCAGCCGGAGCACAGCCAGCTCTTAACCCGACCGATGCTTCCCCCTCGCGTCACGTTTTGATAGCGCCTTGATGCTGGACTCGAACCATTTCTAAGCGCTGTGTGATAATGGTCGGTTCTCCGCCCTCCCCCAAGCCGCACACGCAGACAGACTGGCCACAAACGCTGCTGTACTTGCTCCCCGTCGACCTCGGGAGGGAGAAGCCGGCTATGGCGCTGTGATTCCGAACTGCCCTAGCAGGATCAACAGCGATGTCTGCTGCGTGGGCTTCCCTGGCAGAGCCGCCCGATATCGCCGGTCCTGTACAGTAAGCTGTGCCCCAGAGTTTTCCCACCCAGCGGATGTGTCCAGTGGGTGCATGACTCCCGCCACAGCGCATAGAAAACATGTGCCTACGCCGACGTGCCTATTTGAGATTACTGCCCTTATGTTTTCGGGGGCTGGAATAAAGCAGGGCTAGGCAAAGCATGCGAGCTCTTGAGTGGAAGTGGTGAGCGGCTCTTAAAAGAGCCTTTGGGTTTTTCTGTGTGCGGGGAGCTGTGCCGCAGAGGGCTGTGGCTGCCCTCTCACTTGGCGCTGGTGTACTTGGTGACGGCCTTGGTGCCCTCGGACACGGCATGCTTGGCCAGCTCACCAGGCAGCAGGAGTCGCACTGCGGTCTGGATCTCCCTGGAGGTGATGGTCCTGCGCTTGTTGTAGTGGGCCAGGCGGGAGGCTTCCCCGGCGATGCGCTCGAAGATGTCATTGACAAACGAGTTCATGATGCCCATGGCCTTGGAAGAGATGCCGGTGTCGGGGTGCACCTGCTTCATCACCTTGTAGATGTAAATGGCATAGCTCTCTTTCCTGCTCCTCTTGCGCTTCTTCCCGTCCTTCTTGGGCGGCTTGGAGAGCGCTTTCTTGGAGCCCTTCTTGGGCGCTGGAGCGGACTTGGCTGGCTCAGGCATGGTCTGCGGCTGACGTCCACGCTGCGAGGAGTGGGAGAAATGAGTAGCCACCGCCCCCGACCCCCTCTCTTTTATAGGCTGTCTGTGCTAAACAGCTGCTGCCAGTCCCTGTCCGCTATTGGCCCGTAACGGTTCTGTAGCTACTCTGTTGTGGTGGGTGTGCCCAGCACAGGGCTCCGATTGGCTGGCAGCAGCATCGTTCCCCCTCCAATGGATGTGCACGCCAGCCTAGGTTTCGTCCAATGAGAGAGCCTCCCCCGTGTCTTTATATGCCGGCCCTCTCGTGCTCGGGTCAGTTGAGAAGCAGTTGAGAAGTACCTTGAGAAGTAGAGAAGTTGAGAAGTACCTTGCAGATCACGGAACCGGGCTGGGAGCAGAAGACATCAAGGAGTGCACAAGCTCTGAGGTAGCAGGACTTGCAGAAAAGCTGGCGAACGGCAAGGCACCGGGGAGCGACGGAATAACCAACCTGGCAATCAAGAACCTCCCACCAGCATCAATGGAACATCTCACAGAGATCTTCAATGCATGCATGAGGCTCCAGCACTTCCCGAGTTCCTGGAAAGAAGCAAGGGTCATCGTTTTTCCAAAGGCCGGCAAACCACTGAGGGATCCAGCAAACTACCGCCCCATCAGCCTGCTTTCTGGATTATCGAAGCTCCTGGAGAAGGTCCTCCTCGCTCGACTCAGCGACTTCACCTCCGAAAGAAATCTACTAGCAAAGGAACAGTTTGGATTTCGAAAGGAGCATGCAACGACTCATCAGCTACTGAGAGTGGTGGACACCATCAGCCACGGATTCAACATCAAGAAGTCCACAGGAATCGTCTTCCTGGATGTCGCCAAAGCATTCGACCGAGTCTGGCACAAGGGACTGCTGCACAAGATGATTGGCCTGGGATTTCCGAACTACCTGGTGAAGACGATTGCAAGCTACCTGGGAGGCCGCACCTTCCATGTCGCCATGCGGTCTGAGATGTCCTCTTCACATCCCATCCGAGCAGGCGTGCCACAGGGATCGAACCTCGGACCCTTCCTGTTCAACCTCTTCACCAACGACATCCCGACAGATCTCCACAAGACGAACCTGGCGCTGTATGCAGACGATGTTGCAGTAATCTCCCAGTCTTTCAGCGAAAAGGAAGTGGCGAAGAACCTGCAAGCTTCATTGGATACCATCGCAAAGTGGTACAGCGACTGGCGGATAGAACTCAACACCAGCAAGACAACTGCAACGCTGTTCACCAGAAAGAAGATCAAGGAGCACCCACACATCAGCCTCAACGGGGAGACCATCAAATGGGAGAGCAGCAGCCGCTACCTCGGTGTGACCCTGGACAGCAAACTCAACTGGGAAAGCCACATCGAGAATACTCAGCAGAAGGCAACAGGAAAGATGGCAGCGCTGTACCCACTCCTGAAGAGCAAGTCCATGCCCCTCCGGACAAAGATCAACGTCTACAAGGCGATCATCAGACCAACCCTGACTTATGCCTCACCAGCATGGATGACCTGCCATGAGCGACACCGGAAGAGTCTTCAGATAGTCCAGAACAAGGCCCTGCGGATATCATCTGGAGCTCCAATCTTCACAAGGATAGCAGACCTTCACAGAGACCTGGACATCGAGATGTTGGATGAACATCTAGCGAAGCTGAGTAAGAACTTCTGCCAAGAACTGGATCAGAACCCGAACCCTCTGATCAGAAGACTCACTGCCACCACAGCAAACCCCTTCGACCGCTACCCGCGGCCCATCACTGCGAAGACCCAGTGAAACCAGCCCTACTGTGACAAGACCACACAGACCAAGAAGAATACAAACCCATGACTACACACTCAACCCGAGAAGATGGAGTAATGAGGCTCAAGCCTCGGTATCCAAAAAATCACCGCTGATGGATAAAAATCTATCAGCAAGAAGAAGAACAAGCGCTCGGGTCATTGCTTTCTCTTTGAACGTAGGACGAGCGAGCTCCCACTTTACGGCGAACCATGTCTGGACGAGGAAAGCAAGGAGGGAAGGCCCGCGCTAAGGCCAAGACTCGCTCCTCCCGGGCAGGCTTGCAGTTCCCAGTCGGCCGTGTGCATCGGCTGCTGCGGAAGGGGAGCTACGCTGAGCGGGTGGGTGCCGGAGCCCCCGTCTATCTGGCTGCCGTGCTCGAGTACCTGACTGCTGAGATCCTCGAGCTGGCCGGCAACGCCGCCCGGGACAACAAGAAGACCCGCATCATCCCCAGACACCTGCAGCTCGCCATCCGCAACGACGAGGAGCTCAACAAGCTGCTGGGCAAAGTCACCATCGCCCAGGGTGGTGTCCTGCCCAACATCCAGGCCGTGCTGCTGCCCAAGAAGACAGAGGGCCACAAGGCAGGGGGCAAAGCCAGCAAGTAACAGCCCAAGTTACACACTCCCCAACAAAAAAAACACAAAGGCTCTTTTAAGAGCCGCTCACACACTCCGACAAAGAGCTCAGCACCTTGGCAAGCAGCACTATACACTTGTCTATCGGCGTGTTATAAATGCCTTGTCGTATATATCAATCATATATCATATCGTAGCAGCAGCACTTGGAGCTGGCACAGCGGCCCCCTTTTAATTCTGAGCGAGCACCTTTAGTCTTTGCCCGACAAAACCAAGCCATGCTAAAGCTTGGCAAATGCAGGGCGCTCTCCTTCGCCTCTCGCAAAGCCTATTCGGCTCGCCTCCCCTCCCCAACAGCCGTACGTGGCGTTTGCGAAAAGACCGATGCCCTGCAACCCCGATGCAGTAACGCTTGGGTGAGCAGGCTAGGTCGCCCCCACAAGCATGCTGTAAGGAGTTCATGTCTGGACTTCGGCCGTTGGGTAATTCCTGCCACAGACCCCCAGGTATCTCCCCCCCGACCGACCCCACACAACGCCCCCACCCCCGCCATTTTGTCTTTGCAGATAATCCCACGTGGCAAGGGGACAGAGGGGCGGGGGGGGGGGGGGTTGGCAAGGGGTAGGCTCCAACAGAGTATGTGCTTGCGTCGGAGAAAAGAGAGGCTGCAGCGCAAATTGCTCGTAACCCATGTAGAATGAAGGCCATACTCCCGACCCCGATGCAAAGTTCTGGGTGCAGGGGCAAAGTAGGGCGCGAATGCGAGGCGCACAAAGGAGTCCATTGGAGGAGGGGAGGGCAGGGGGAGGGGTGCGTGTGCGCGCACGCGCCCTCTCTCAGAAAGGCAGCGGCCTTTGTACACAAGAGCAAGCTCTTTCCTTTAGCAAGTCCTGAGAGAACAAAGGCCCTCCGGGGCAACGGCTGGAAAGCGCGGGCATTTTGAAATGCTGCGCTCCCGCCCACGCTGCCCTGCGCACTGGAGCGGACACCCGCCGCGCTCCCCATGGTCCGCCCTCTGTCCATATAAGCAGCCGGTCCCTGTCTGCCGGCACACACAGTCTCAGTCAGCTCCCCCGTGACGACGACGACGAGGAGAAGTAGAAGTGCAGCCGCCATGTCTGGACGAGGCAAAGGAGGGAAAGGTCTCGGCAAGGGAGGTGCCAAGAGGCACAGGAAAGTGCTCAGGGACAACATCCAGGGCATTACCAAGCCTGCCATCCGCCGCCTGGCCCGCCGTGGTGGAGTCAAGCGCATCTCCGGCCTCATCTACGAGGAGACCCGCGGTGTGCTCAAGGTCTTCCTGGAAAACGTGATCCGGGACGCCGTCACCTACACTGAGCACGCCAAGAGGAAGACTGTCACCGCCATGGATGTGGTGTATGCCCTGAAGCGCCAGGGACGCACTCTTTATGGATTCGGGGGTTGAGGATCACCTGCCTGCCTGCCTGCCTGCCTGCCCGCCTGCCTACCTACCGCAGCATCAGCGCGCAAACCCAAAGGCTCTTTTAAGAGCCGCCCACACCATCAATAACAGAGCTGCTCGATTGTACTCCGCTTTCTTGGAAGGCTGACAACAACCACCCCCACCCTGCCCCGTGCAGTCCCTGTGCGGCAGTGCCATTCCAGAATCCTTTCTTAGCACACATTTACATGAACGGCGCCTTCTGTGAGAATGGGGAAATGCGTCAAAAGAAATTGGGTCCCCTTTAGCATTCCACTTGATGGCCCTTTGTTTCGGCTCAGACCGTGCCGACAAGAGAACACATGCCCGTTTATTTTATTGTTTGCTTGTTAGGCGCTTGTAAAATAAGAACATACTGTTTCAAAGCGCCCACAGGGCAAGGGAGGGAGGAGGAGTGGGAAATACATTAAAAACACAATACATAAGAGCAGTGGGGTGGGGGGATGGGGAGAGTAAAGCAGGACGGGCCTACTATGCCTTGTGAGTCTTCCAAACGTGCAAGTGCAGCAGGGAAGAAGGAAGCAGGGGGTACGTGCTGTGCTGTGGAGTCTGAGCTCATGGGCGGGCCAGAGATGAAGTGCTAGGAATGTTGAATGCTACACGGCCTGGAGCCGTGAGGGGTGCGAGTGCGAGCGACCGGGGCGTTTGGGTGTGAGTGCAATTGCAGATAGATAGATAGACAGGAGCTGGGCCGATTGGGTGCGGGAGGTCAGGGCCCCGAGGATGCATAAGGGCCCAGGACACCCATCGCAGCAACTGTGGGATTAGCAAGGGAGAGAAGAAGCGAAGGCGGAGGTAAAGAGGAGAGTCTTAGGCTAAGTAGTGTGGGCACCCGAGCTCTCCCTCATGCCCCTATTTAGTAACAAACTCCACATACCATTCTTTGTGGAAAACAATTTTTTGCCGTAGGCATTTACTTCTTATTGACAATCATAATAAACATAACGATAACAAAAGGTGTGCTTTTGGGCACACCGTGTCCAAGGTGAGTGATGCCTCGTTTCCATGGCAAGTCTGTTCCTTTGCGTGCCTGCAAGCCGGACCTTCCGCCTCTATTTTGCTGGTTCCTTTCTTTCAGTCCAATTGGCATCCTCTCCTTAGACACGTGCCGCCGCCTACGACTTTGCCGGGTACCGAACCTGCCAGCCAGCGTTCCATGCCCTTTTTGTACCTCCTTTTTCTGGGTGGGTTGGGTGAGAAAATGAAAAACACGGTCCTTCTCCTTCCTCTGGAAGCTTTACCCGAGGCAGTTGTGCTTTCTTTTCGTTGGTGCCTCTCCCTTCCTAGAGGCTCCTTATATTCCGCCCGCCCCCTTCACCTTTGTCATTCCATTGGGGGCTGGGCCCTTCCCGGCGCCTGCTGATTTCCTTCTCACCTCCCTGTGTTTTTGGCCAGGTTGTCATGACAATTAACAGTGGAGGCGCCTTGCAGCTGCCCTCCCACGGCGTGAGCCTCTTCTCTGCCCCCCACCCTGTGCCTAACCCCCCCCCCATGCCCTCTATCTTGCCGGCCCGGGGCCTGTGGCCTAAGGAGCTTCCGGAATTTAAGAAGATCCTGCTCAAGGCGCAGAGGAAGGGAGCCAGCTGAGGAAAGCGAACCACCACCTGACCTCTGTTTAGCAAAAGGCTTTACACACAGAGAGTTAGAGCCAGAGGAGCGCAGTGGTCTAGAGGGAGAGTATTTAGTCATTTTGTATTTACAAATGGGCACACACCCCCGGCCCCCCCTCTTCCCTTCTGGTAACCTGACTCCACGCTCATGTGGAATCTAAGAGCACCCCGATGCCCTCTTGTAACGACAGAAGGTACTGCGGCCTAGGTGGAGCTGGCTGGGAAAGGCGGGATTATGCTGATAACTCCCAGAAGAACCCAGCTGCAGACCAGGCGGGCGGCACAACAACTCGGGGGACAGACACGCCACTCTAGCCATCCCAATGAGGCTCTAAGCAGGCTTCGAGAACTCTCGGGGTGCCCGGCACAGTGCACCGTTCGCCGAGAAGCCAGGGGTCAAAGCACACTCTGAGTAACAAGTGCCTGCAGGTACGCCCTGTTTTCCTGCCTATAGAACCTGGCCGTTCGTGGCCGTTCGGGGCCAGCCCGGAGCGTGGTGGTATTTGCTCCACTCTCTGCAGGCCCCGGAGATGGCCAGGGGGGTGGCATTTGTTCCACTCTCGGCGGGCAGGAGCGTGGCCTTTGCTCCACGGGCCAGCCCCGGAGCATGGCATTTGCTCCACTCTCGGCTGGGCCCTGAGATGGGCAGGAGCGTGGCATTTGCTCCACTCTCCGCTGGCCATTGGGACAGGCGGGCGGGCGGACCAGGCCCAGCCCCCTTTTCTCTCCTTGCAGCCATCAGGTCTGTCGGGCCAACATCATACATGCCAACAATATCCATTCCAGTCTGGGGATGCAAGTGCAGTCCTGGTTTTAACTTTGCATTCTGAGGCTTGAAGTCCTGGCCTTCGCCCTCATAAATCCAGCAGGACACATCCCTGAGCGAGCGCAAGGTTATGTAACGAAGGTGCTGAATCCGTGCCAGACAGGAGGGGCGGGGGCGCACCTACCAATTGGGTGGGATAGGCTGGGCCACATAGGATGGAACGGATGGAGCAGATGGAAAAAGTGGATGGAGTGGAAGCGAAGGATAGTGTGAATGGAAAGGACAGAGTGGGTGGAGTGCATATCTCTCTATATACCATACCTCTGTACATCCTATTTATGCTATGTACCTGTTTTCCCATGGTACCTGCATCGCATGTTTATCCTATGCATCCTGTCGCTTTATGTACGTATGCCGCTATGTACGCCCCCTGTCCGACTCTCGTGCTTGGTCGCAGGCGCTTTCCCGATAACCACCATATCACACTACTACGCTTACTCTGGCCTATACACCATCATTCAACTAGAAGACAGCTATACTATGACACATTCGGCCTAGCTGTTCTCATACTACCATGACCCCACGAACACCTCATCATCCTAATACAACACAGCTAGCTGAGCACATACCGGCTATCTTAAGCGTCTCCTCGGGCCTAACGCAGCCAGAACTCAGGCTGGGTGTCCACCCTCCAGACTGAACACATCCAACTGATTTCCACAGCACCACACCTACCGCTAAAGAAGCAGCTATCATGCAACAACCACACCAGCTGCACACATATCCGGTGCGCCCACGCACCGTACGACACTCTGTCTCTCTACTGACCTGAACTGCGGTTCCCGAGGGCGTTCAACCTACCAGCGCTTGAGGTCATACCAATGACACATAAGGCGCTATAAAAATGCCAAGTAACATAACATAACATAGTGCGCCCAGTTAGTCAGAAAACTGGGTAAGTGCTGAGCGATGCCATTCTCATGGGTCATTGACCAAGTGCAGTAGCAATGAGGCAAGTGCAGGCCCTGAGGCAAGTGCTGGAGGACTGGCGAGGGTGCCAGGGACCTGTGAGACTCTGAGGTATGCCTGCCCTCCAGTCGGCATGTTGTGTGGAGAAGGAGGGAGAGAGGGATAGAGCAGAGAAGAGGTCAGCAGGGCAGAGGGAGAGAGTAGGAAGAGGAGAAGAGGAATGTCTTTAGGAGTTTCCGGAGGCAAAGGAGGTTGTGTATCCCGACTGCCCAAAGAATGTAGGGGGGGGGGAGGGAGAGAGAGAGAGAGAGAGGTTACCAGGGCATGCGCAGAACTCTCAAGTTTCCAGCGGCCAATGGTTGAGAAGGCCATATTCAGTCCCGTCTCCCCCCCCCCCCTCTCCCCCTTTGGATTGTTGATTTTTCTTCCCAGTTTGTGAAATGCAGAAACACTACAAGTCCCAGAATTCCAAGCAAAAACAGGACGGGGTGGCCTTCCCACACATAGCACCGGGAAAAGGCGAGACTGTTGCTGCGGCTGGCGTCCACGTCAATCCCCTCCCCCAGTGCCTGCCTGTGCCCTTTGGCCCCAGGGCTGTTTTCAGTGACCAGTTTACCCCGCCTGCCTTTGGGTTGCTTTCAATTGGTGCGCGTGCTGGTGTCGGGAGTTGATGTGACGGCCCGTGCCTTTCAGCCGGAGCACAGCCAGCTCTTAACCCGACCGATGCTTCCCCCTCGCGTCACGTTTTGATAGCGCCTTGATGCTGGACTCGAACCATTTCTAAGCGCTGTGTGATAATGGTCGGTTCTCCGCCCTCCCCCAAGCCGCACACGCAGACAGACTGGCCACAAACGCTGCTGTACTTGCTCCCCGTCGACCTCGGGAGGGAGAAGCCGGCTATGGCGCTGTGATTCCGAACTGCCCTAGCAGGATCAACAGCGATGTCTGCTGCGTGGGCTTCCCTGGCAGAGCCGCCCGATATCGCCGGTCCTGTACAGTAAGCTGTGCCCCAGAGTTTTCCCACCCAGCGGATGTGTCCAGTGGGTGCATGACTCCCGCCACAGCGCATAGAAAACATGTGCCTACGCCGACGTGCCTATTTGAGATTACTGCCCTTATGTTTTCGGGGGCTGGAATAAAGCAGGGCTAGGCAAAGCATGCGAGCTCTTGAGTGGAAGTGGTGAGCGGCTCTTAAAAGAGCCTTTGGGTTTTTGTGTGTGCGGGGAGCTGTGCCGCAGAGGGCTGTGGCTGCCCTCTCACTTGGCGCTGGTGTACTTGGTGACGGCCTTGGTGCCCTCGGACACGGCATGCTTGGCCAGCTCACCAGGCAGCAGGAGTCGCACTGCGGTCTGGATCTCCCTGGAGGTGATGGTCCTGCGCTTGTTGTAGTGGGCCAGGCGGGAGGCTTCCCCGGCGATGCGCTCGAAGATGTCATTGACAAACGAGTTCATGATGCCCATGGCCTTGGAAGAGATGCCGGTGTCGGGGTGCACCTGCTTCATCACCTTGTAGATGTAAATGGCATAGCTCTCTTTCCTGCTCCTCTTGCGCTTCTTCCCGTCCTTCTTGGGCGGCTTGGAGAGCGCTTTCTTGGAGCCCTTCTTGGGCGCTGGAGCGGACTTGGCTGGCTCAGGCATGGTCTGCGGCTGACGTCCACGCTGCGAGGAGTGGGAGAAATGAGTAGCCACCGCCCCCGACCCCCTCTCTTTTATAGGCTGTCTGTGCTAAACAGCTGCTGCCAGTCCCTGTCCGCTATTGGCCCGTAACGGTTCTGTAGCTACTCTGTTGTGGTGGGTGTGCCCAGCACAGGGCTCCGATTGGCTGGCAGCAGCATCGTTCCCCCTCCAATGGATGTGCACGCCAGCCTAGGTTTCGTCCAATGAGAGAGCCTCCCCCGTGTCTTTATATGCCGGCCCTCTCGTGCTCGGGTCAGTTGAGAAGCAGTTGAGAAGTACCTTGAGAAGTAGAGAAGTTGAGAAGTACCTTGCAGATCACGGAACCGGGCTGGGAGCAGAAGACATCAAGGAGTGCACAAGCTCTGAGGTAGCAGGACTTGCAGAAAAGCTGGCGAACGGCAAGGCACCGGGGAGCGACGGAATAACCAACCTGGCAATCAAGAACCTCCCACCAGCATCAATGGAACATCTCACAGAGATCTTCAATGCATGCATGAGGCTCCAGCACTTCCCGAGTTCCTGGAAAGAAGCAAGGGTCATCGTTTTTCCAAAGGCCGGCAAACCACTGAGGGATCCAGCAAACTACCGCCCCATCAGCCTGCTTTCTGGATTATCGAAGCTCCTGGAGAAGGTCCTCCTCGCTCGACTCAGCGACTTCACCTCCGAAAGAAATCTACTAGCAAAGGAACAGTTTGGATTTCGAAAGGAGCATGCAACGACTCATCAGCTACTGAGAGTGGTGGACACCATCAGCCACGGATTCAACATCAAGAAGTCCACAGGAATCGTCTTCCTGGATGTCGCCAAAGCATTCGACCGAGTCTGGCACAAGGGACTGCTGCACAAGATGATTGGCCTGGGATTTCCGAACTACCTGGTGAAGACGATTGCAAGCTACCTGGGAGGCCGCACCTTCCATGTCGCCATGCGGTCTGAGATGTCCTCTTCACATCCCATCCGAGCAGGCGTGCCACAGGGATCGAACCTCGGACCCTTCCTGTTCAACCTCTTCACCAACGACATCCCGACAGATCTCCACAAGACGAACCTGGCGCTGTATGCAGACGATGTTGCAGTAATCTCCCAGTCTTTCAGCGAAAAGGAAGTGGCGAAGAACCTGCAAGCTTCATTGGATACCATCGCAAAGTGGTACAGCGACTGGCGGATAGAACTCAACACCAGCAAGACAACTGCAACGCTGTTCACCAGAAAGAAGATCAAGGAGCACCCACACATCAGCCTCAACGGGGAGACCATCAAATGGGAGAGCAGCAGCCGCTACCTCGGTGTGACCCTGGACAGCAAACTCAACTGGGAAAGCCACATCGAGAATACTCAGCAGAAGGCAACAGGAAAGATGGCAGCGCTGTACCCACTCCTGAAGAGCAAGTCCATGCCCCTCCGGACAAAGATCAACGTCTACAAGGCGATCATCAGACCAACCCTGACTTATGCCTCACCAGCATGGATGACCTGCCATGAGCGACACCGGAAGAGTCTTCAGATAGTCCAGAACAAGGCCCTGCGGATATCATCTGGAGCTCCAATCTTCACAAGGATAGCAGACCTTCACAGAGACCTGGACATCGAGATGTTGGATGAACATCTAGCGAAGCTGAGTAAGAACTTCTGCCAAGAACTGGATCAGAACCCGAACCCTCTGATCAGAAGACTCACTGCCACCACAGCAAACCCCTTCGACCGCTACCCGCGGCCCATCACTGCGAAGACCCAGTGAAACCAGCCCTACTGTGACAAGACCACACAGACCAAGAAGAATACAAACCCATGACTACACACTCAACCCGAGAAGATGGAGTAATGAGGCTCAAGCCTCGGTATCCAAAAAATCACCGCTGATGGATAAAAATCTATCAGCAAGAAGAAGAACAAGCGCTCGGGTCATTGCTTTCTCTTTGAACGTAGGACGAGCGAGCTCCCACTTTACGGCGAACCATGTCTGGACGAGGAAAGCAAGGAGGGAAGGCCCGCGCTAAGGCCAAGACTCGCTCCTCCCGGGCAGGCTTGCAGTTCCCAGTCGGCCGTGTGCATCGGCTGCTGCGGAAGGGGAGCTACGCTGAGCGGGTGGGTGCCGGAGCCCCCGTCTATCTGGCTGCCGTGCTCGAGTACCTGACTGCTGAGATCCTCGAGCTGGCCGGCAACGCCGCCCGGGACAACAAGAAGACCCGCATCATCCCCAGACACCTGCAGCTCGCCATCCGCAACGACGAGGAGCTCAACAAGCTGCTGGGCAAAGTCACCATCGCCCAGGGTGGTGTCCTGCCCAACATCCAGGCCGTGCTGCTGCCCAAGAAGACAGAGGGCCACAAGGCAGGGGGCAAAGCCAGCAAGTAACAGCCCAAGTTACACACTCCCCAACAAAAAAAACACAAAGGCTCTTTTAAGAGCCGCTCACACACTCCGACAAAGAGCTCAGCACCTTGGCAAGCAGCACTATACACTTGTCTATCGGCGTGTTATAAATGCCTTGTCGTATATATCAATCATATATCATATCGTAGCAGCAGCACTTGGAGCTGGCACAGCGGCCCCCTTTTAATTCTGAGCGAGCACCTTTAGTCTTTGCCCGACAAAACCAAGCCATGCTAAAGCTTGGCAAATGCAGGGCGCTCTCCTTCGCCTCTCGCAAAGCCTATTCGGCTCGCCTCCCCTCCCCAACAGCCGTACGTGGCGTTTGCGAAAAGACCGATGCCCTGCAACCCCGATGCAGTAACGCTTGGGTGAGCAGGCTAGGTCGCCCCCACAAGCATGCTGTAAGGAGTTCATGTCTGGACTTCGGCCGTTGGGTAATTCCTGCCACAGACCCCCAGGTATCTCCCCCCCGACCGACCCCACACAACGCCCCCACCCCCGCCATTTTGTCTTTGCAGATAATCCCACGTGGCAAGGGGACAGAGGGGCGGGGGGGGGGGGGTTGGCAAGGGGTAGGCTCCAACAGAGTATGTGCTTGCGTCGGAGAAAAGAGAGGCTGCAGCGCAAATTGCTCGTAACCCATGTAGAATGAAGGCCATACTCCCGACCCCGATGCAAAGTTCTGGGTGCAGGGGCAAAGTAGGGCGCGAATGCGAGGCGCACAAAGGAGTCCATTGGAGGAGGGGAGGGCAGGGGGAGGGGTGCGTGTGCGCGCACGCGCCCTCTCTCAGAAAGGCAGCGGCCTTTGTACACAAGAGCAAGCTCTTTCCTTTAGCAAGTCCTGAGAGAACAAAGGCCCTCCGGGGCAACGGCTGGAAAGCGCGGGCATTTTGAAATGCTGCGCTCCCGCCCACGCTGCCCTGCGCACTGGAGCGGACACCCGCCGCGCTCCCCATGGTCCGCCCTCTGTCCATATAAGCAGCCGGTCCCTGTCTGCCGGCACACACAGTCTCAGTCAGCTCCCCCGTGACGACGACGACGAGGAGAAGTAGAAGTGCAGCCGCCATGTCTGGACGAGGCAAAGGAGGGAAAGGTCTCGGCAAGGGAGGTGCCAAGAGGCACAGGAAAGTGCTCAGGGACAACATCCAGGGCATTACCAAGCCTGCCATCCGCCGCCTGGCCCGCCGTGGTGGAGTCAAGCGCATCTCCGGCCTCATCTACGAGGAGACCCGCGGTGTGCTCAAGGTCTTCCTGGAAAACGTGATCCGGGACGCCGTCACCTACACTGAGCACGCCAAGAGGAAGACTGTCACCGCCATGGATGTGGTGTATGCCCTGAAGCGCCAGGGACGCACTCTTTATGGATTCGGGGGTTGAGGATCACCTGCCTGCCTGCCTGCCTGCCTGCCTGCCTGCCCGCCTGCCTACCGCAGCATCAGCGCGCAAACCCAAAGGCTCTTTTAAGAGCCGCCCACACCATCAATAACAGAGCTGCTCGATTGTACTCCGCTTTCTTGGAAGGCTGACAACAACCACCCCCACCCTGCCCCGTGCAGTCCCTGTGCGGCAGTGCCATTCCAGAATCCTTTCTTAGCACACATTTACATGAACGGCGCCTTCTGTGAGAATGGGGAAATGCGTCAAAAGAAATTGGGTCCCCTTTAGCATTCCACTTGATGGCCCTTTGTTTCGGCTCAGACCGTGCCGACAAGAGAACACATGCCCGTTTATTTTATTGTTTGCTTGTTAGGCGCTTGTAAAATAAGAACATACTGTTTCAAAGCGCCCACAGGGCAAGGGAGGGAGGAGGAGTGGGAAATACATTAAAAACACAATACATAAGAGCAGTGGGGTGGGGGGATGGGGAGAGTAAAGCAGGACGGGCCTACTATGCCTTGTGAGTCTTCCAAACGTGCAAGTGCAGCAGGGAAGAAGGAAGCAGGGGGTACGTGCTGTGCTGTGGAGTCTGAGCTCATGGGCGGGCCAGAGATGAAGTGCTAGGAATGTTGAATGCTACACGGCCTGGAGCCGTGAGGGGTGCGAGTGCGAGCGACCGGGGCGTTTGGGTGTGAGTGCAATTGCAGATAGATAGATAGACAGGAGCTGGGCCGATTGGGTGCGGGAGGTCAGGGCCCCGAGGATGCATAAGGGCCCAGGACACCCATCGCAGCAACTGTGGGATTAGCAAGGGAGAGAAGAAGCGAAGGCGGAGGTAAAGAGGAGAGTCTTAGGCTAAGTAGTGTGGGCACCCGAGCTCTCCCTCATGCCCCTATTTAGTAACAAACTCCACATACCATTCTTTGTGGAAAACAATTTTTGGCCGTAGGCATTTACTTCTTATTGACAATCATAATAAACATAACGATAACAAAAGGTGTGCTTTTGGGCACACCGTGTCCAAGGTGAGTGATGCCTCGTTTCCATGGCAAGTCTGTTCCTTTGCGTGCCTGCAAGCCGGACCTTCCGCCTCTATTTTGCTGGTTCCTTTCTTTCAGTCCAATTGGCATCCTCTCCTTAGACACGTGCCGCCGCCTACGACTTTGCCGGGTACCGAACCTGCCAGCCAGCGTTCCATGCCCTTTTTGTACCTCCTTTTTCTGGGTGGGTTGGGTGAGAAAATGAAAAACACGGTCCTTCTCCTTCCTCTGGAAGCTTTACCCGAGGCAGTTGTGCTTTCTTTTCGTTGGTGCCTCTCCCTTCCTAGAGGCTCCTTATATTCCGCCCGCCCCCTTCACCTTTGTCATTCCATTGGGGGCTGGGCCCTTCCCGGCGCCTGCTGATTTCCTTCTCACCTCCCTGTGTTTTTGGCCAGGTTGTCATGACAATTAACAGTGGAGGCGCCTTGCAGCTGCCCTCCCACGGCGTGAGCCTCTTCTCTGCCCCCCACCCTGTGCCTAACCCCCCCCCCCATGCCCTCTATCTTGCCGGCCCGGGGCCTGTGGCCTAAGGAGCTTCCGGAATTTAAGAAGATCCTGCTCAAGGCGCAGAGGAAGGGAGCCAGCTGAGGAAAGCGAACCACCACCTGACCTCTGTTTAGCAAAAGGCTTTACACACAGAGAGTTAGAGCCAGAGGAGCGCAGTGGTCTAGAGGGAGAGTATTTAGTCATTTTGTATTTACAAATGGGCACACACCCCCGGCCCCCCCCTCTTCCCTTCTGGTAACCTGACTCCACGCTCATGTGGAATCTAAGAGCACCCCGATGCCCTCTTGTAACGACAGAAGGTACTGCGGCCTAGGTGGAGCTGGCTGGGAAAGGCGGGATTATGCTGATAACTCCCAGAAGAACCCAGCTGCAGACCAGGCGGGCGGCACAACAACTCGGGGGACAGACACACCACTCTAGCCATCCCAATGAGGCTCTAAGCAGGCTTCGAGAACTCTCGGGGTGCCCGGCACAGTGCACCGTTCGCCGAGAAGCCAGGGGTCAAAGCACACTCTGAGTAACAAGTGCCTGCAGGTACGCCCTGTTTTCCTGCCTATAGAACCTGGCCGTTCGTGGCCGTTCGGGGCCAGCCCGGAGCGTGGTGGTATTTGCTCCACTCTCTGCAGGCCCCGGAGATGGCCAGGGGGGTGGCATTTGTTCCACTCTCGGCGGGCAGGAGCGTGGCCTTTGCTCCACGGGCCAGCCCCGGAGCATGGCATTTGCTCCACTCTCGGCTGGGCCCTGAGATGGGCAGGAGCGTGGCATTTGCTCCACTCTCCGCTGGCCATTGGGACAGGCGGGCGGGCGGACCAGGCCCAGGCCCCTTTTCTCTCCTTGCAGCCATCAGGTCTGTCGGGCCAACATCATACATGCCAACAATATCCATTCCAGTCTGGGGATGCAAGTGCAGTCCTGGTTTTAACTTTGCATTCTGAGGCTTGAAGTCCTGGCCTTCGCCCTCATAAATCCAGCAGGACACATCCCTGAGCGAGCGCAAGGTTATGTAACGAAGGTGCTGAATCCGTGCCAGACAGGAGGGGCGGGGGCGCACCTACCAATTGGGTGGGATAGGCTGGGCCACATAGGATGGAACGGATGGAGCAGATGGAAAAAGTGGATGGAGTGGAAGCGAAGGATAGTGTGAATGGAAAGGACAGAGTGGATGGAGTGCATATCTCTCTATATACCATACCTCTGTACATCCTATTTATGCTATGTACCTGTTTTCCCATGGTACCTGCATCGCATGTTTATCCTATGCATCCTGTCGCTTTATGTACGTATGCCGCTATGTACGCCCCCTGTCCGACTCTCGTGCTTGGTCGCAGGCGCTTTCCCCATAACCACCATATCACACTACTACGCTTACTCTGGCCTATACACCATCATTCAACTAGAAGACAGCTATACTATGACACATTCGGCCTAGCTGTTCTCATACTACCATGACCCCACGAACACCTCATCATCCTAATACAACACAGCCAGCTGAGCACATACCGGCTATCTTAAGCGTCTCCTCGGGCCTAACGCAGCCAGAACTCAGGCTGGGTGTCCACCCTCCAGACTGAACACATCCAACTGATTTCCACAGCACCACACCTACCGCTAAAGAAGCAGCTATCATGCAACAACCACACCAGCTGCACACATATCCGGTGCGCCCACGCACCGTACGACACTCTGTCTCTCTACTGACCTGAACTGCGGTTCCCGAGGGCGTTCAACCTACCAGCGCTTGAGGTCATACCAATGACACATAAGGCGCTATAAAAATGCCAAGTAACATAACATAACATAGTGCGCCCAGTTAGTCAGAAAACTGGGTAAGTGCTGAGCGATGCCATTCTCATGGGTCATTGACCAAGTGCAGTAGCAATGAGGCAAGTGCAGGCCCTGAGGCAAGTGCTGGA
Source organism: Ambystoma mexicanum (assembly GCF_040938575.1). Lineage (NCBI taxonomy): Eukaryota > Metazoa > Chordata > Amphibia > Caudata > Ambystomatidae > Ambystoma > Ambystoma mexicanum. The sequence goes on from NW_027182380.1 coordinate 1,436,031, forward strand.
GGACTGGCGAGGGTGCCAGGGACCTGTGAGACTCTGAGGTATGCCTGCCCTCCAGTCGGCATGTTGTGTGGAGAAGGAGGGAGAGAGGGATAGAGCAGAGAAGAGGTCAGCAGGGCAGAGGGAGAGAGTAGGAAGAGGAGAAGAGGAATGTCTTTAGGAGTTTCCGGAGGCAAAGGAGGTTGTGTATCCCGACTGCCCAAAGAATGTAGGGGGGGGGGGAGGGAGAGAGAGAGAGAGAGAGAGGTTACCAGGGCATGCGCAGAACTCTCAAGTTTCCAGCGGCCAATGGTTGAGAAGGCCATATTCAGTCCCGTCTCCCCCCCCCCCCTCTCCCCCTTTGGATTGTTGATTTTTCTTCCCAGTTTGTGAAATGCAGAAACACTACAAGTCCCAGAATTCCAAGCAAAAACTCAGGCATGGTCTGCGGCTGACGTCCACGCTGCGAGGAGTGGGAGAAATGAGTAGCCACCGCCCCCGACCCCCTCTCTTTTATAGGCTGTCTGTGCTAAACAGCTGCTGCCAGTCCCTGTCCGCTATTGGCCCGTAACGGTTCTGTAGCTACTCTGTTGTGGTGTGGCTGGCAGCAGCATCGTTCCCCCTCCAATGGATGTGCACGCCAGCCTAGGTTTCGTCCAATGAGAGAGCCTCCCCCGTGTCTTTATATGCCGGCCCTCTCGTGCTCGGGTCATTGCTTTCTCTTTGAACGTAGGACGAGCGAGCTCCCACTTTACGGCGAACCATGTCTGGACGAGGAAAGCAAGGAGGGAAGGCCCGCGCTAAGGCCAAGACTCGCTCCTCCCGGGCAGGCTTGCAGTTCCCAGTAGGCCGTGTGCATCGGCTGCTGCGGAAGGGGAGCTACGCTGAGCGGGTGGGTGCTGGAGCCCCCGTCTATCTGGCTGCCGTGCTCGAGTACCTGACTGCCGAGATCCTCGAGCTGGCCGGCAACGCCGCCCGGGACAACAAGAAGACCCGCATCATCCCCAGACACCTGCAGCTCGCCATCCGCAACGACGAGGAGCTCAACAAGCTGCTGGGCAAAGTCACCATCGCCCAGGGTGGTGTCCTGCCCAACATCCAGGCCGTGCTGCTGCCCAAGAAGACAGAGGGCCACAAGGCAGGGGGCAAAGCCAGCAAGTAACAGCCCAAGTTACACACTCCCCAACAAAAAAAACACAAAGGCTCTTTTAAGAGCCGCTCACACACTCCGACAAAGAGCTCAGCACCTTGGCAAGCAGCACTATACACTTGTCTATCGGCGTGTTATAAATGCCTTGTCGTATATATCAATCATATCGTAGCAGCAGCACTTGGAGCTGGCACAGCGGCCCCCTTTTAATTCTGAGCGAGCACCTTTAGTCTTTGCCCGACAAAACCAAGCCATGCTAAAGCTTGGCAAATGCAGGGCGCTCTCCTTCGCCTCTCGCAAAGCCTATTCGGCTCGCCTCCCCTCCCCAACAGCCGTACGTGGCGTTTGCGAAAAGACCGATGCCCTGCAACCCCGATGCAGTAACGCTTGGGTGAGCAGGCTAGGTCGCCCCCACAAGCATGCTGTAAGGAGTTCATGTCTGGACTTCGGCCATTGGGTAATTCCTGCCACAGACCCCCAGGTATCTCCCCCCCCCCCCGACCGACCCCACACAACGCCCCCACCCCCGCCATTTTGTCTTTGCAGATAATCCCACGTGGCAAGGGGACAGAGGGGCGGGGGGGGGGGGGTTGGCAAGGGGTAGGCTCCAACAGAGTATGTGCTTGCGTCGGAGAAAAGAGAGGCTGCAGCGCAAATTGCTCGTAACCCATGTAGAATGAAGGCCATACTCCCGACCCCGATGCAAAGTTCTGGGTGCAGGGGCAAAGTAGGGCGCGAATGCGAGGCGCACAAAGGAGTCCATTGGAGGAGGGGAGGGCAGGGGGAGGGGTGCGTGTGCGCGCACGCGCCCTCTCTCAGAAAGGCAGCGGCCTTTGTACACAAGAGCAAGCTCTTTCCTTTAGCAAGTCCTGAGAGAACAAAGGCCCTCCGGGGCAACGGCTGGAAAGCGCGGGCATTTTGAAATGCTGCGCTCCCGCCCACGCTGCCCTGCGCACTGGAGCGGACACCCGCCGCGCTCCCCATGGTCCGCCCTCTGTCCATATAAGCAGCCGGTCCCTGTCTGCCGGCACACCCACTGGACACATCCGCTGGGTGGGAAAACTCTGGGGCACAGCTTACTGTACAGGACCGGCGATATCGGGCGGCTCTGCCAGGGAAGCCCACGCAGCAGACATCGCTGTTGATCCTGCTAGGGCAGTTCGGAATCACAGCGCCATAGCCGGCTTCTCCCTCCCGAGGTCGACGGGGAGCAAGTACAGCAGCGTTTGTGGCCAGTCTGTCTGCGTGTGCGGCTTGGGGGAGGGCGGAGAACCGACCATTATCACACAGCGCTTAGAAATGGTTCGAGTCCAGCATCAAGGCGCTATCAAAACGTGACGCGAGGGGGAAGCATCGGTCGGGTTAAGAGCTGGCTGTGCTCCGGCTGAAAGGCACGGGCCGTCACATCAACTCCCGACACCAGCACGCGCACCAATTGAAAGCAACCCAAAGGCAGGCGGGGTAAACTGGTCACTGAAAACAGCCCTGGGGCCAAAGGGCACAGGCAGGCACTGGGGGAGGGGATTGACGTGGACGCCAGCCGCAGCAACAGTCTCGCCTTTTCCCGGTGCTATGTGTGGGAAGGCCACCCCGTCCTGTTTTTGCTTGGAATTCTGGGACTTGTAGTGTTTCTGCATTTCACAAACTGGGAAGAAAAATCAACAATCCAAAGGGGGAGAGGGGGGGGGGGGAGACGGGACTGAATATGGCCTTCTCAACCATTGGCCGCTGGAAACTTGAGAGTTCTGCGCATGCCCTGGTAACCTCTCTCTCTCTCTCCCTCCCCCCCCCCCTACATTCTTTGGGCAGTCGGGATACACAACCTCCTTTGCCTCCGGAAACTCCTAAAGACATTCCTCTTCTCCTCTTCCTACTCTCTCCCTCTGCCCTGCTGACCTCTTCTCTGCTCTATCCCTCTCTCCCTCCTTCTCCACACAACATGCCGACTGGAGGGCAGGCATACCTCAGAGTCTCACAGGTCCCTGGCACCCTCGCCAGTCCTCCAGCACTTGCCTCAGGGCCTGCACTTGCCTCATTGCTACTGCACTTGGTCAATGACCCATGAGAATGGCATCGCTCAGCACTTACCCAGTTTTCTGACTAACTGGGCGCACTATGTTATGTTATGTTACTTGGCATTTTTATAGCGCCTTATGTGTCATTGGTATGACCTCAAGCGCTGGTAGGTTGAACGCCCTCGGGAACCGCAGTTCAGGTCAGTAGAGAGACAGAGTGTCGTACGGTGCGTGGGCGCACCGGATATGTGTGCAGCTGGTGTGGTTGTTGCATGATAGCTGCTTCTTTAGCGGTAGGTGTGGTGCTGTGGAAATCAGTTGGATGTGTTCAGTCTGGAGGGTGGACACCCAGCCTGAGTTCTGGCTGCGTTAGGCCCGAGGAGACGCTTAAGATAGCCGGTATGTGCTCAGCTAGCTGTGTTGTATTAGGATGATGAGGTGTTCGTGGGGCCATGTAGAATGAAGGGAGTATGGCCTTCATTCTACATGGGTTACGAGCAATTTGCGCTGCAGCCTCTCTTTTCTCCGACGCAAGCACATACTCTGTTGGAGCCTACCCCTTGCCAACCCCCCCCCCCCCCCGCCCCTCTGTCCCCTTGCCACGTGGGATTATCTGCAAAGACAAAATGGCGGGGGTGGGGGCGTTGTGTGGGGTCGGTCGGCGCTTGTTCTTCTTCTTGCTGATAGATTTTTATCCATCAGCGGTGATTTTTTGGATACCGAGGCTTGAGCCTCATTACTCCATCTTCTCGGGTTGAGTGTGTAGTCGTGGGTTTGTATTCTTCTTGGTCTGTGTGGTCTTGTCACAGTAGGGCTGGTTTCACTGGGTCTTCGCAGTGATGGGCCGCGGGTAGCGGTCGAAGGGGTTTGCAGTGGTGGCAGTGAGTCTTCTGATCAGAGGGTTCGGGTTCTGATCCAGTTCTTGGCAGAAGTTCTTACTCAGCTTTGCTAGATGTTCATCCAACATCTCGATGTCCAGGTCTCTGTGAAGGTCTGCTATCCTTGTGAAGATTGGAGCTCCAGATGATATCCGCAGGGCCTTGTTCTGGACTATCTGAAGACTCTTCCGGTGTCGCTCATGGCAGGTCATCCATGCTGGTGAGGCATAAGTCAGGGTTGGTCTGATGATCGCCTTGTAGACGTTGATCTTTGTCCGGAGGGGCATGGACTTGCTCTTCAGGAGTGGGTACAGCGCTGCCATCTTTCCTGTTGCCTTCTGCTGAGTATTCTCGATGTGGCTTTCCCAGTTGAGTTTGCTGTCCAGGGTCACACCGAGGTAGCGGCTGCTGCTCTCCCATTTGATGGTCTCCCCGTTGAGGCTGATGTGTGGGTGCTCCTTGATCTTCTTTCTGGTGAACAGCGTTGCAGTTGTCTTGCTGGTGTTGAGTTCTATCCGCCAGTCGCTGTACCACTTTGCGATGGTATCCAATGAAGCTTGCAGGTTCTTCGCCACTTCCTTTTCGCTGAAAGACTGGGAGATTACTGCAACATCGTCTGCATACAGTGCCAGGTTCGTCTTGTGGAGATCTGTCGGGATGTCGTTGGTGAAGAGGTTGAACAGGAAGGGTCCGAGGTTCGATCCCTGTGGCACGCCTGCTCGGATGGGATGTGAAGAGGACATCTCAGACCGCATGGCGACATGGAAGGTGCGGCCTCCCAGGTAGCTTGCAATCGTCTTCACCAGGTAGTTCGGAAATCCCAGGCCAATCATCTTGTGCAGCAGTCCCTTGTGCCAGACTCGGTCGAATGCTTTGGCTACATCCAGGAAGACGATTCCTGTGGACTTCTTGATGTTGAATCCGTGGCTGATGGTGTCCACCACTCTCAGTAGCTGATGAGTCGTTGCATGCTCCTTTCGAAATCCAAACTGTTCCTTTGCTAGTAGATTTCTTTCGGAGGTGAAGTCGCTGAGTCGAGCGAGGAGGACCTTCTCCAGGAGCTTCGATAATCCAGAAAGCAGGCTGATGGGGCGGTAGTTTGCTGGATCCCTCAGTGGTTTGCCGGCCTTTGGAAAAACGATGACCCTTGCTTCTTTCCAGGAACTCGGGAAGTGCTGGAGCCTCATGCATGCATTGAAGATCTCTGTGAGATGTTCCATTGATGCTGGTGGGAGGTTCTTGATTGCCAGGTTGGTTATTCCGTCGCTCCCAGTCAGGCGACGAGTCATTCTCCACACCGAGTTGTCTGCCTCCTTCAGCTTGGCTGTTGCAGACTCCCACTTCTCTCCACGGTGCTGTCGGATCTGTTCCCGCAGGAGTCTTGCGAGCGTGTTGTACTTCTGCAGGAGATCAGGTGTGCGGAGCTTCTGCCACTGGCGTCGGGCGCGGTTCTTGTCGGCGATTGACTGTTGGATGCCTCTCGGTAGGTCGTAGATGGAACATCTGGTTGTCTTCTGCTTTGGAACACTGCTCTTGATTGCCTCCTGGACTGCTGTCGTGAAGTCTTCCACGGCCCTGTTGATATCATCCATGGTGCTCAGCGGGGTTGGAGTGACCATTCTGTTCAGCTCTTCTTTGAAGCGGTTCCAGTCAGCTCTTCTGAAGTTGTACTTCTCGGCCTGCTGGTAGGGTTCCATCTCATCTCCCACAGTGATTGCTACTGGATTGTGGTCCGAGGTCAGCTCCACCAGTGTTTCCAGCTCCACAGAGTGTTGCAGGTTCTTCAGTAGCACGATGTCCAGCACATCTGGGTTGTGGCTTGCTACACCTGGGTAGTGCGTGGGCTCAGTCGGGCCTGCTACCACGCAGTCGTTCTTCCTGGAATACGCCAGCAGTGTCCGTCCCCTCTGGTTGGCAGTCCTGGAGTTCCAGCATCGGTGCTTGGCGTTGAGGTCTCCCCCGATGAGTGTTGGAACCGTCGAATCCAGCAAAGCATCCAGGTCTCGGAGATCCAGCTTTGCTTTCGGGGGGCAGTAGGTTGCAATCAGTCGGAGTGGTCCTGTAGCGGTCTTGACTTGTACTCCAGTGGCTTCAATGCTTCTGAGGGGTGGGAGTGCAATCTCATGGTGGTCGATCGTCGTCTTCACTATCACTGCGGTCCCCCCTCCTTTGGCTCCTGCAGGTCGGTCGGTCCGGTACACTCTGTGGTTCGCCAGGCTCAGCTTCTGGTTTCCTTGCAGGTGGGTCTCTGAAAGCAAAGCAGCACTCACCCTTCTCGTTTCCATCAGGTGGAGGAGTTCGTCTGTCTTCTTCTGAATACCGTTGGCATTCCACATCACGATGGCGCAGCTGGGTTTAGATGCCATGTTGTTTTCTTCCTTCGCCCGCGAATAGGCTCAGGACGAGCCCTGCCACCATCGTCATGGTGGGGTCGATATTCAGCTCTGCAACAAAGGCTGCGATCTTCACTATGATGGTCTTCCAGTCGATTGAGCTCGCTGTTCCCTCTTCCTGTGCTGAGGTGGTTGCTTGCGGCGGGTTCGGTGGTGGATTTAGGACTGCAGCGTAGCTCAGCCCGGATGTTGTGGGTGTCGTCTGGGTCTTCGCAGGGCCATGGCCTGTTGGTGGGCGAGGAGGGTGGGTCCTCTGTGCGGCCGCTGTTGGTTTTGGCTCCTGACGATGTGCAGGTCTTTGGTTTGGTTGGCGTTGTCCGCTGCTCCTCTGAGAGTCATTTGTAGTAGTTTGTGGGTTCCGTGGAGCTTGCAGTGGTTGTTGTGGTGCCCTCCTCTGCTGCTCATCCTGTTTAGCTTTCATAAGGGCTGGGCATCCGCGGTAGCTGGCAGGGTGAGGTCCCCTGCAGTTGGCGCAGGTTGCCGGATCTGTTCGGGCTCGGGTGCAGTTTTTCGATGTGTGGTTCTCTCCACATCGCACGCAGCGTGGGTCTTGGTGGCAGAAGGCAGATGTGTGGCCGATCCGCTGGCAGTTGAAACACATGATAGGTCCTCTTCTGGCCTTCGGTGCTTCAGTGGTAACTGTACAGCTGCACAGCCGTGTGATCTTTGTCAGGTCCGCTGGTTTTCCATCGCTGGTTTGTGCAAGGGTGGCAACAAATAGCGGGAATTTCTTGTTCTTGTCGGCTGGCGAGGTCAGCTGGACAACACTCTTCACTGGGAGACCCTGTTCTGCAAGTTGATCTGTGATGTCTTCCACGCTGGCGTTAGTCGGCAGGCCACGGACCACAAACCTCAGACCTCACTCGCTCCAGTGGGAATGTGTAGTACTGCAGTTTCTGTACGGTGAAGGCATCTGTCACGCTCTTGTAGTCCTCTACTGTGGTGAGCGAGATCTTCATATGCTCACCATGAGGCTTGGTGGTGAAGGTTGGTTTGGCGCACAGGTGTTTCAGCATGTCAACCAGGTCCTTGTGGGTCTCCAAGCTCTTCACAAACACTGGGGGGATCCGGATCTTCTTTGGTGGTGGGGTTGTCTGCTTGTCCGCTGTGTTGTCAGGTTCTGTGGTCAGCTGTTCGTGCTCCAGAACGCCATACTTGTTGCTGGTGCTCACACCTGTTGCAGATGGTTCAGTCAGCGTCTTCTTCCACTTCTGATTTGATGCACCTGGTGACGCACTTTCACTGGTCTTTCGCTTGTGAGAGACTGGTTCGAACCCTTCCATCTCGACCTCAGTGTCCAGGAGGTGGGATGTTTCTGACATCTGGGCCGTCATGATGATCAATCTAGGAGAAAAGGGGGAGAAAATTGGAGAGAAAACAGGAAAGAATAGGAGTAAAGAGGGAGAAAATGTAGAGTGCTCTTATCAGAGCAGTTTCTTTTTAAATCCAAACAGTTCTTTGTAAGAACCAGCTCAGCAGGTGTGCCCTAAAAAGGACAGTTTTGGGGTGCACACGGTGTGCAAAAAGCTCCTTTGCAGATTGTTAGACCGACTCCTGAAGATTGCTCTTCAGTGGGGAAATCGGACTAATCAAGCGCCACTTGCCGCCACAAGGTGGAGGCAAAGACTGCTTAAACGGCCCTTCTGTTTAGAAAAGGCCCGGCTCACTGCAGCTGTCGCAGCATCGCTCGATGCTGCATCTCGGTACACAAGGTCTAAGCAGCTGTGAGGAGCGGGAGAAAATTAGGTCCTAACAGCCATTGCTGTTACCGCCTAATCGCTCATCCACCTCAACTCAAGCTGCCGTCCACGATGCGAGGAGCGGAAGAAATAGACTCCGGCGCTTGTTCTTCTTCTTGCTGATAGATTTTTATCCATCAGCGGTGATTTTTTGGATACCGAGGCTTGAGCCTCATTACTCCATCTTCTCGGGTTGAGTGTGTAGTCGTGGGTTTGTATTCTTCTTGGTCTGTGTGGTCTTGTCACAGTAGGGCTGGTTTCACTGGGTCTTCGCAGTGATGGGCCGCGGGTAGCGGTCGAAGGGGTTTGCAGTGGTGGCAGTGAGTCTTCTGATCAGAGGGTTCGGGTTCTGATCCAGTTCTTGGCAGAAGTTCTTACTCAGCTTCGCTAGATGTTCATCCAACATCTCGATGTCCAGGTCTCTGTGAAGGTCTGCTATCCTTGTGAAGATTGGAGCTCCAGACGATATCCGCAGGGCCTTGTTCTGGACTAACTGAAGACTCTTCCGGTGTCGCTCATGGCAGGTCATCCATGCTGGGGAGGCATAAGTCAGGGTTGGTCTGATGATCGCCTTGTAGACGTTGATCTTTGTCCGGAGGGGCATGGACTTGCTCTTCAGGAGTGGGTACAGCGCTGCCATCTTTCCTGTTGCCTTCTGCTGAGTATTCTCGATGTGGCTTTCCCAGTTGAGTTTGCTGTCCAGGGTCACACCGAGGTAGCGGCTGCTGCTCTCCCATTTGATGGTCTCCCCGTTGAGGCTGATGTGTGGGTGCTCCTTGATCTTCTTTCTGGTGAACAGCGTTGCAGTTGTCTTGCTGGTGTTGAGTTCTATCCGCCAGTCGCTGTACCACTTTGCGATGGTATCCAATGAAGCTTGCAGGTTCTTCGCCACTTCCTTTTCGCTGAATGTCTGGGAGATGACTGCAACATCGTCTGCATACAGCGCCAGGTTCGTCTTGTGGAGATCTGTCGGGATGTCGTTGGTGAAGAGGTTGAACAGGAAGGGTCCGAGGTTCGATCCCTGTGGCACGTCTGCTCGGATGGGATGTGAAGAGGACATCTCAGACCGCATGGCGACATGGAAGGTGCGGCCTCCCAGGTAGCTTGCAATCGTCTTCACCAGGTAGTTCGGAAATCCCAGGCCAATCATCTTGTGCAGCAGTCCCTTGTGCCAGACTCGGTCGAATGCTTTGGCTACATCCAGGAAGATGATTCCTGTGGACTTCTTGATGTTGAATCCGTGGCTGATGGTGTCCACCACTCTCAGTAGCTGATGAGTCGTTGCATGCTCCTTTCGAAATCCAAACTGTTCCTTTGCTAGTAGATTTCTTTCGGAGGTGAAGTCGCTGAGTCGAGCGAGGAGGACCTTCTCCAGGAGCTTCGATAATCCAGAAAGCAGGCTGATGGGGCGGTAGTTTGCTGGATCCCTCAGTGGTTTGCCGGCCTTTGGAAAAACGATGACCCTTGCTTCTTTCCAGGAACTCGGGAAGTGCTGGAGCCTCATGCATGCATTGAAGATCTCTGTGAGATGTTCCATTGATGCTGGTGGGAGGTTCTTGATTGCCAGGTTGGTTATTCCGTCGCTCCCCGGTGCCTTGCCGTTCGCCAGCTTTTCTGCAAGTCCTGCTACCTCAGAGCTTGTGCACTCCTTGATGTCTTCTGCTCCCAGCCCGGTTCTGTGATCTGCGAGGTACCTCTCAACTGCTTCCTCCACTCCGTCTGAGAGCCTACTTACCTTGTTCGGGGTGAACGAAGCCTCCAGTGTCTCGGCAAGGACCTCTGCCTTGTCCTTGTTGCTGCATGCAAGGTGGGTTCGTCCCTGGATTGGTGGGCTTGGCTCCTTCTTCCCAGTCAGTCGACGAGTCATTCTCCACACCGAGTTGTCAGCCTCCTTCAGCTTGGCTGTTGCAGACTCCCACTTCTCTCCACGGTGCTGTCGGATCTGTTCCCGCAGGAGTCTTGCAAGCGTGTTGTACTTCTGCAGGAGATCAGGTGTGCGGAGCTTCTGCCACTGGCGTCGGGCGCGGTTCTTGTCGGCGATTGACTGTTGGATGCCTCTCGGTAGGTCGTAGATGGAACATCTGGTTGTCTTCTGCTTCGGAACACTGCTCTTGATTGCCTCCTGGACTGCTGTCGTGAAGTCTTCCACGGCCCTGTTGATATCATCCATGGTGCTCAGCGGGGTTGGAGTGACCATTCTGTTCAGCTCTTCTTTGAAGCGGCTCCAGTCAGCTCTTCTGAAGTTGTACTTCTCGGCCTGCTGGTAGGGTTCCATCTCATCTCCCACAGTGATTGCTACTGGATTGTGGTCCGAGGTCAGCTCCACCAGTGTTTCCAGCTCCACAGAGTGTTGCAGGTTCTTCAGTAGCACGATGTCCAGCACATCTGGGTTGTGGCTTGCTACACCTGGGTAGTGCGTGGGCTCAGTCGGGCCTGCTACCACACAGTCGTTCTTCCTGGAATACGCCAGCAGTGTCCGTCCCCTCTGGTTGGCAGTCCTGGAGTTCCAGCATCGGTGCTTGGCGTTGAGGTCTCCGCCGATGAGTGTTGGAACCGTCGAATCCAGCAAAGCATCCAGGTCTCGGAGATCCAGCTTTGCTTTCGGGGGGCAGTAGGTTGCAATCAGTCGGAGTGGTCCTGTAGCAGTCTTGACTTGTACTCCAGTGGCTTCAATGCTTCTGAGGGGTGGGAGTGCAATCTCATGGTGGTCGATCGTCGTCTTCACTATCACTGCGGTCCCCCCTCCTTTGGCTCCTGCAGGTCGGTCGGTCCGGTACACACTGTGGTTTGCCAGGCTCAGCTTCTGGTTTCCTTGCAGGTGGGTCTCTGAAAGCAAAGCAGCACTCACCTTTCTCGTTTCCATCAGGTGAAGGAGTTCGTCTGTCTTCTTCTGAATACCGTTGGCATTCCACATCACGATGGCGCAGCTGGGTCTAGATGCCATGTTGTTTTCTTCCTTCGCCCGCGAATAGGCTCAGGACGAGCCCTGCCACCATCGTCATGGTGGGGTCGATATTCAGCTCTGCAACAAAGGCTGCGATCTTCACTATGATGGTCTTCCAGTCGATTGAGCTCGCTGTTCCCTCTTCCTGTGCTGAGGTGGTTGCTTGCGGCGGGTTCGGTGGTGGATTTAGGACTCCAGCGTAGCTCAGCCCGGATGTTGTGGTTGTCTTCTGGGTCTTCGCAGGGCCATGGCTTGGTGGCGGGCGAGGAGGGTGGGTCCTCTGTGCGGCCGCTGTTGGTTTTGGCTCCTGACGATGTGCAGGTCTCTGGTTTGGTTGGCTTTGTCCGCTGCTCCTCTGAGAGTCATTTGTAGTAGTTGGTGGGTTCCGTGGAGCTTGCAGTGGTTGTTGTGGTGCCCTCCTCTGCTGCTCATCCTGTTTAGCTTTCATAAGGGCTGGGCATCCGCGGTAGCTGGCAGGGTGAGGTCCCCTGCAGTTGGCGCAGGTTGCCGGATCTGTTCGGGCTCGGGTGCAGTTTTTCGATGTGTGGTTCTCTCCACATCGCACGCAGCGTGGGTCCTGGTGGCAGAAGGCAGATGTGTGGCCGATCCGCTGGCAGTTGAAACACATGATAGGTCCTCTTCTGGCCTTCGGTGCTTCAGTGGTAACTGTACAGCTGCACAGCCGTGTGATCTTTGTCAGGTCCGCTGGTTTTCCATCGCTGGTTTGTGCAAGGGTGGCAACAAATAGCGGGAATTTCTTGTTCTTGTCGGCTGGCGAGGTCAGCTGGACAACACTCTTCACTGGGAGACCCTGTTCTGCAAGTTGATCTGTGATGTCTTCCACGCTGGCGTTAGTCGGCAGGCCACGGACCACAAACCTCTGAGACCTCACTCGCTCCAGTGGGAATGTGTAGTACTGCAGTTTCTGTACGGTGAAGGCATCTGTCACGCTCTTGTAGTCCTCTACTGTGGTGAGCGAGATCTTCATATGCTCACCATGAGGCTTGGTGGTGAAGGTTGGTTTGGCGCACAGGTGTTTCAGCATGTCAACCAGGTCCTTGTGGGTCTTCAAGCTCTTCACAAACACTGGGGGGATCCGGATCTTCTTTGGTGGTGGGGTGGTCTGCTCGTCCGCTGTGTTGTCAGGTTCTGTGGCCAGCTGTTCGTGCTCCAGAACGTCATACTTGTTGCTGGTGCTCACACCTGTTGCAGATGGTTCAGTCAGCGTCTTCTTCCACTTCTGATTTGATGCACCTGGTGACGCACTTTCACTGGTCTTTCGCTTGTGAGAGACTGGTTCGAACCCTTCCATCTCGACCTCGGTGTCCAGGAGGTGGGATGTTTCTGACATCTGGGCCGTCATGATGATCAATCTAGGAGAAAAGGGGGGAGAAAATTGGAGAGAAAACAGGAAAGAATAGGAGAAAAGAGGGAGAAAATGTAGAGTGCTCTTATCAGAGCAGTTTCTTTTTAAATCCAAACAGTTCTTTGTAAGAACCAGCTCAGCAGGTGTGCCCTAAAAAGGACAGTTTTGGGGTGCACACGGTGTGCAAAAAGCTCCTTTGCAGATTGTTAGACCGACTCCTGAAGATTGCTCTTCAGTGGGGAAATCGGGCTAATCAAGCGCCACTTGCCGCCACAAGGTGGTGGGCCGCGGGTAGCGGTCGAAGGGGTTTGCTGTGGTGGCAGTGAGTCTTCTGATCAGAGGGTTCGGGTTCTGATCCAGTTCTTGGCAGAAGTTCTTACTCAGCTTCGCTAGATGTTCATCCAACATCTCGATGTCCAGGTCTCTGTGAAGGTCTGCTATCCTTGTGAAGATTGGAGCTCCAGACTCCGGCGGGAGGGGAGCCGGCATATAAAGACCAAGCTCTCCTCCAATTGGCTGGGCACCGGTTTGAAAAAGCCCGCGGTGCACTGCGATTGGTCAGTGTCAGAAGGCGTGGCTATGAAACGCAGACGCGGACAGGAGGTCTTTGATTGGCTGGCCAAACAAAACGGAAAGGAAAGAGCGATTGCCATAGGTTGTGCTCGGCCCTTCATGAAACGCTCTTGGCAGATGAAATAGCCCGCCCACCCCCAGCCCCAATTCATCCTCCCAGTGCCCTCCCCCACCAGCCCTCGGACCCGGGGCTAGCGAGCACAGTGAATCGGCCTCTGAAGTCGGACCTCGTTACACACATGCCCCGTGTGCTGGCTGACATGTCACATCATCATCATCATCATTTGCTAGGCAGCGCCTCCAAACTCCACGGTTAAAGAGTTAATGGTGGGGCATGCGACCTGGCGCAACACCCCCAATCTGTGTGTGCACGATGCCCAAAGGTCTCAACTGACGCGGGCTTATAGGTGGGTGCCGACTGGCCAGGGTCACGCGTGGCGTCCGAGGCGAGCGGGGACTCTCGCAACGGCCCCGTGCATTATTACACTTTGTCTTTCGAACATGCAGTTGTATCGCAGTACATGTCAGGCAGAGGCATGAGCTAGCTCGCTTTCAGATACTGTGGGCGGCTCTTAAAAGAGCCTTTTGTGTTTTTAAGGTCTCGGCGAGAGACTCTACTTCTTCTTGGGCGCAGCCTTTTTGGGCTTTGCCGCTTTGGGTTTGACGGCCTTGGGCTTCACGACCTTGGCCGGGCTCTTCTTTGCCGCTTTCGCCTTCACTGCTTTGGCTTTTGCGGGGCTCTTGGCGGCCTTCTTGGCTGGAGCAGCCTTGGGCTTTTTTGGGCTCTTGGCGGCTGCCGGCTTCTTCACCTTCTTGGGACTCTTCTTGACTCCGGCGGCCACCTTTTTGGGTTTCTTGGCAGCACCGGCAGGCTTCTTTGCTGCGGGCGTCTTGCTCTTGGATGCCGCTTTCTTGGCCACCTTCTCCTTGCCCTGCGTCTGCTTCTTGTTGAGCTTGAAGGATCCAGAGGCCCCGGTGCCCTTGAGCTGGGCTAGGGCGCCTTTCCTCACCAGGCTCTTGAGGGCAATCTTGACTCTGCTGTTGTTCTTGTCCACGTCATATCCCCCGGCGCCCAGAGCCTTCTTGACGGCAGACAGGGAGACTCCCTTCCTCTCAGTGGAGGCCGCCACGCACTTGAGGACGAGGTCGGACACGCTGGGCCCAGCGGGCTTTTTGGCCTTGGCAGTGCCGGCTGCTCTCTTCTGCTTCTTCTTGGCGGCAGCGGCAGCGGCGGGTTCCGCCGGCGGAGCCACGGCAGCGGGTGCAGTTTCAGCCATTGTTCTGCAGGAGGACTCAGTCAGCGCTCACAGATCAGTAATGGGCGGCCCGGCAACCGCCGTGCATATATAGGGAGGAGCTTCCACCTGATTGGTCCAGAGAATGGGAGGCTGGGCCCAGCACACCGCGCTGTCCCTGCTAAAGACACACTGTGTTTCCTCTGCTTAAATAATCCATTTTTTAAAAGTTACCCGCGTACATTTATTTCATCTTGCATGTGGCAACAGGACCGCAACACCTCCCAGCTCTTATCCAAAAGCATCTCCCTCTTGGAGAGGCGCCGGCTCCCTTTTAAGCGCCTTGTAAAGCTGGCATCCCGCCGTCAGCTCAGACACAAACATGAGCAAACTTTGTTTTCCACTTCATATTCGACCACTCTTCCTCACCTGCCCCACATAACAGCGTGAGCATAACCTTGTTCACTTCTTTCCCTACAGTCCCCGATAAAGTTTTCGCTCCTCACCTTCCGCGGACCAGAGAAAAAGCGCGTTGAAGAGGAAGGAAATAACACAGCTCTGTGTGTGTTAGCCAAGCCTAGAAACGCCCCTTCAAATGGACATAGGCCTGCATGCCCCAAGTGCTTCTATGTTTTTGGAGCCCGATCCCCGCATATTTCACAAGAGGGGAGTGTGGTGGGTGGCTGTGGGGTGCTTGGGAGGGGGGGGGGGAATGGGGGGGGTGAGGGCAGGGCAGAGAGAGAGAGAGAGAGAGAGAGAGAGAGAGATTGATTTCATGTTTCATGGGGGGTTATTCTCACTTCCAGGGTTCAATTAGTGAGCCCATTTTCTGGCAGCCAGCTTGTCGAACGAGATTGTCTTTGCATCCTACATGCATGCAAGGGCAGTGTTGGCCTGCAGTCACTTTCCTCTACATTATCTTGGGCCTTCTGCCCTCTCGTCAGGCACTGGCCTGGCCATGAAGGAGAATGCGTGGGCTTGGCAGGCCAAGCACACAGGAGGGCATGTCTCACCTAAAGGGGGAACGTCTATGTGGGACAGGAGAGGCAGAAATCAGTGCCTGTGGGACACGCAGGGGGAGAAGAGTTGACACACCCTGTCCCCTCCACCGCCCTGCGCAGCGGCTAGGCAGGTGGGCCTGCTCCGCAAGAACCTCCCTAGCGGTCTGGGCAAGTGGGACCACGCTGGGAGTGATATCCCTCTCAGGGACAAGGACTCCCAAGTTCAATGAGGACCTCCCTGAGCCGACTACATTGTCCGCCGTCATGGGACTTGAAAAAACGGTTTGTTCTCATATTTTGACGACAACTACCAGTGATCCTCCTTCCACCCCGTTGTTGGCTTCAGGTAAGGCTGGGTTTCATCAGAGTGACGCCGTCAAGGAAGAAGGACCACACCTTTTTCGATTGTGCTGGCCTACTTCCACACAGTAGGAACTGTGAATGGGGAGAGACCTGATACACAGAGAGTGACTCCTACGGAAGGAGGAGAATCCTCAATACGCAGTGGCGAGCCTCTGTGGATATGTCCTGGAGCTACGCCGTGCCGGTGGTGGCGTAGCTGAAGGCCGCAAGGCGGCGTGCTCTGACCGAGCAAGAGGCTCTGGACAGGAGCGGAACGAAGACGGGAAGAAAACCGCCTTCCCTGGTGGCGTGTCCACTAGGAGACAGCGGTGGGCCTGGCGCCCACCAACCAACGCCGAGACCAGAGGAAAGAAAGGAGCCCTGGTCCCTCGAGCTCCAACCGGCGAGGGCCTGTACCGGCGAGATGAGACGAGCACGGACAGGGACGCAAACGCTCCAAAGGTGAGGACACCAGTGAGGGCTATAATGGTTGGGGGTCAAAGACTGCCAAAGCCGTCCGCGGTAGGAGAGGCTGGGAAAAAGGAACGGGCACAAGACACAGGTAAAACCGAGTGGGAGGGATAAGAATACTGCATATCCCGGCTGGAGAAGCCGCCAACTGTACGAAAGTCTGTAAGAGTGGGAAGGGCACGCAACTAGGCTTGGACTGGCCTATAGGGCAATAGGCCCATGGCCGAACCAAAAACACAAAATGCTGGTGTGGGCCAGTTGTTTTGGTCAAAGTGGGCCACTTTTCTGGCCAATGTGGGCCAGTGTGATGAGTTACTTTGCTATGAGGCTAGTAGTTTTGACCAGTGTTGCTGAATCCATATTCTTACTAGTCAAACAGTGTCACAAAAGGATGGAAGGAATGAATAGCCATTTGCAACTGTGGGCCACTTTTTCATTGGTGCCCGAGACAATGTTATGGCCCAGTCCGACCCTGCACGCAACGCGACCCAAGTAAAACAGAGGGGAAGTGATGCGAACACTGTGTATCAAGCCTGGGGAAGCCGCCTTCGGGACAATGTCAGAAACCTGAAGGTAAGGTGTCTCCCTGACTAGTCCCCGGGGATCTGTCATCCAGGTGGCCAGGACACGGCCAAAGACTTGTGAATGTGAAGGGTGAAATTGTTTTGCAATAAAAGCCGTAGTGGACCCGACGGAGGGAGGCCGACATTCGGGAGGGGTCTGAGCCCGGAAGAGGGAGACCCAGGGGCGAAGGACCATCGCCCTGGTGCAATCAGAAAAGAACATTTGTTTATTATTTTGAACATACCAGGCCCTCGGAAGCAAGAAACCTAACCACCGAAGGTCCTGAGATCGCTAGGGACTTTTGTGGGTCTGAGCCCGGAAGAGGGCGATCCAGCGGTGAAAAGTCCTCACCCAACGTACAAGCGGAAAGGAACTTTTTGTTTGTTATTTCGAACACATCAGGTCCTCGGAAGCAAGAGACATTTTGTAGAAAAGAAACGTAGCCACCGAAGGTCCTGATAGCTGAGCACGGCACTGTCGTCTCGTGCTGGGAAAGCTCGAGAGAGAGAGAGAGAGAGAGAGAGTGTGCTGTGCTCTGGAGTCCCGCCTTGTCCCATGCTCAAAACGGGGGCGAGGGAGACCCCCCAGCTGCCACATCCTGACTTATCATTTGTGAACACTTCTTTCTTTCTTGTGAATCCTATCCCACACTCTTTTTGTATTTAGTTGTAAGGATTGGCAATAGTTTTTTTGTTCTAGTAGAGGCCCTTTTTATTTGACAAGACGGCGCTAGGACTGCCTTGTTATTATTTGATGGTCGTAGCCTGCTGCCATCTTAGATTTAGGTTTAGATTAGGCATTTTTCCAACCTGCACATACAGGTTAAACGACACCCTTGAACTGTGATCACTTGTATCTGTCTTTACAGGAGAATGCTTGGGCTTGGCAGGCCAAGCACACAGGAGGGCATGTCTCACCTAAAGGGGGAACGTCTATGTGGGACAGGAGAGGCAGAAATCAGTGCCTGTGGGACACGCAGGGGGAGAAGAGTTGACACACCCTGTCCCCTCCACCGCCCTGCGCAGCGGCTAGGCAGGTGGGCCTGCTCCGCAAGACCCTCCCTAGCGGTCTGGGCAAGTGGGACCACGCTGGGAGTGATATCCCTCTCAGGGACAAGGACTCCCAAGTTCAATGAGGACCTCCCTGAGCCGACTACATTGTCCGCCGTCATGGGACTTGAAAAAACGGTTTGTTCTCATATTTTGACGACAACTACCAGTGATCCTCCTTCCACCCCGTTGTTGGCTTCAGGTAAGGCTGGGTTTCATCAGAGTGACGCCGTCAAGGAAGAAGGACCACACCTTTTTCGATTGTGCTGGCCTACTTCCACACAGTAGGAACTGTGAATGGGGAGAGACCTGATACACAGAGAGTGACTCCTACGGAAGGAGGAGAATCCTCAATACGCAGTGGCGAGCCTCTGTGGATATGTCCTGGAGCTACGCCGTGCCGGTGGTGGCGTAGCTGAAGGCCGCAAGGCGGCGTGCTCTGACCGAGCAAGAGGCTCTGGACAGGAGCGGAACGAAGACGGGAAGAAAACCGCCTTCCCTGGTGGCGTGTCCACTAGGAGACAGCGGTGGGCCTGGCGCCCACCAACCAACGCCGAGACCAGAGGAAAGAAAGGAGCCCTGGTCCCTCGAGCTCCAACCGGCGAGGGCCTGTACCGGCGAGATGAGACGAGCACGGACAGGGACGCAAACGCTCCAAAGGTGAGGACACCAGTGAGGGCTATAATGGTTGGGGGTCAAAGACTGCCAAAGCCGTCCGCGGTAGGAGAGGCTGGGAAAAAGGAACGGGCACAAGACACAGGTAAAACCGAGTGGGAGGGATAAGAATACTGCATATCCCGGCTGGAGAAGCCGCCAACTGTACGAAAGTCTGTAAGAGTGGGAAGGGCACGCAACTAGGCTTGGACTGGCCTATAGGGCAATAGGCCCATGGCCGAACCAAAAACACAAAATGCTGGTGTGGGCCAGTTGTTTTGGTCAAAGTGGGCCACTTTTCTGGCCAATGTGGGCCAGTGTGATGAGTTACTTTGCTATGAGGCTAGTAGTTTTGACCAGTGTTGCTGAATCCATATTCTTACTAGTCAAACAGTGTCACAAAAGGATGGAAGGAATGAATAGCCATTTGCAACTGTGGGCCACTTTTTCATTGGTGCCCGAGACAATGTTATGGCCCAGTCCGACCCTGCACGCAACGCGACCCAAGTAAAACAGAGGGGAAGTGATGCGAACACTGTGTATCAAGCCTGGGGAAGCCGCCTTCGGGACAATGTCAGAAACCTGAAGGTAAGGTGTCTCCCTGACTAGTCCCCGGGGATCTGTCATCCAGGTGGCCAGGACACGGCCAAAGACTTGTGAATGTGAAGGGTGAAATTGTTTTGCAATAAAAGCCGTAGTGGACCCGACGGAGGGAGGCCGACATTCGGGAGGGGTCTGAGCCCGGAAGAGGGAGACCCAGGGGCGAAGGACCATCGCCCTGGTGCAATCAGAAAAGAACATTTGTTTATTATTTTGAACATACCAGGCCCTCGGAAGCAAGAAACCTAACCACCGAAGGTCCTGAGATCGCTAGGGACTTTTGTGGGTCTGAGCCCGGAAGAGGGCGATCCAGCGGTGAAAAGTCCTCACCCAACGTACAAGCGGAAAGGAACTTTTTGTTTGTTATTTCGAACACATCAGGTCCTCAGAAGCAAGAGACATTTTGTAGAAAAGAAACGTAGCCACCGAAGGTCCTGATAGCTGAGCACGGCACTGTCGTCTCGTGCTGGGAAAGCTCGAGAGAGAGAGAGAGAGAGAGAGAGTGTGCTGTGCTCTGGAGTCCCGCCTTGTCCCATGCTCAAAACGGGGGCGAGGGAGACCCCCCAGCTGCCACATCCTGACTTATCATTTGTGAACACTTCTTTCTTTCTTGTGAATCCTATCCCACACTCTTTTTGTATTTAGTTGTAAGGATTGGCAATAGTTTTTTTGTTCTAGTAGAGGCCCTTTTTATTTGACAAGACGGCGCTAGGACTGCCTTGTTATTATTTGATGGTCGTAGCCTGCTGCCATCTTAGATTTAGGTTTAGATTAGGCATTTTTCCAACCTGCACATACAGGTTAAACGACACCCTTGAACTGTGATCACTTGTATCTGTCTTTACAGGAGAATGCTTGGGCTTGGCAGGCCAAGCACACAGGAGGGCATGTCTCACCTAAAGGGGGAACGTCTATGTGGGACAGGAGAGGCAGAAATCAGTGCCTGTGGGACACGCAGGGGGAGAAGAGTTGACACACCCTGTCCCCTCCACCGCCCTGCGCAGCGGCTAGGCAGGTGGGCCTGCTCCGCAAGACCCTCCCTAGCGGTCTGGGCAAGTGGGACCACGCTGGGAGTGATATCCCTCTCAGGGACAAGGACTCCCAAGTTCAATGAGGACCTCCCTGAGCCGACTACATTGTCCGCCGTCATGGGACTTGAAAAAACGGTTTGTTCTCATATTTTGACGACAACTACCAGTGATCCTCCTTCCACCCCGTTGTTGGCTTCAGGTAAGGCTGGGTTTCATCAGAGTGACGCCGTCAAGGAAGAAGGACCACACCTTTTTCGATTGTGCTGGCCTACTTCCACACAGTAGGAACTGTGAATGGGGAGAGACCTGATACACAGAGAGTGACTCCTACGGAAGGAGGAGAATCCTCAATACGCAGTGGCGAGCCTCTGTGGATATGTCCTGGAGCTACGCCGTGCCGGTGGTGGCGTAGCTGAAGGCCGCAAGGCGGCGTGCTCTGACCGAGCAAGAGGCTCTGGACAGGAGCGGAACGAAGACGGGAAGAAAACCGCCTTCCCTGGTGGCGTGTCCACTAGGAGACAGCGGTGGGCCTGGCGCCCACCAACCAACGCCGAGACCAGAGGAAAGAAAGGAGCCCTGGTCCCTCGAGCTCCAACCGGCGAGGGCCTGTACCGGCGAGATGAGACGAGCACGGACAGGGACGCAAACGCTCCAAAGGTGAGGACACCAGTGAGGGCTATAATGGTTGGGGGTCAAAGACTGCCAAAGCCGTCCGCGGTAGGAGAGGCTGGGAAAAAGGAACGGGCACAAGACACAGGTAAAACCGAGTGGGAGGGATAAGAATACTGCATATCCCGGCTGGAGAAGCCGCCAACTGTACGAAAGTCTGTAAGAGTGGGAAGGGCACGCAACTAGGCTTGGACTGGCCTATAGGGCAATAGGCCCATGGCCGAACCAAAAACACAAAATGCTGGTGTGGGCCAGTTGTTTTGGTCAAAGTGGGCCACTTTTCTGGCCAATGTGGGCCAGTGTGATGAGTTACTTTGCTATGAGGCTAGTAGTTTTGACCAGTGTTGCTGAATCCATATTCTTACTAGTCAAACAGTGTCACAAAAGGATGGAAGGAATGAATAGCCATTTGCAACTGTGGGCCACTTTTTCATTGGTGCCCGAGACAATGTTATGGCCCAGTCCGACCCTGCACGCAACGCGACCCAAGTAAAACAGAGGGGAAGTGATGCGAACACTGTGTATCAAGCCTGGGGAAGCCGCCTTCGGGACAAGGTCAGAAACCTGAAGGTAAGGTGTCTCCCTGACTAGTCCCCGGGGATCTGTCATCCAGGTGGCCAGGACACGGCCAAAGACTTGTGAATGTGAAGGGTGAAATTGTTTTGCAATAAAAGCCGTAGTGGACCCGACGGAGGGAGGCCGACATTCGGGAGGGGTCTGAGCCCGGAAGAGGGAGACCCAGGGGCGAAGGACCATCGCCCTGGTGCAATCAGAAAAGAACATTTGTTTATTATTTTGAACATACCAGGCCCTCGGAAGCAAGAAACCTAACCACCGAAGGTCCTGAGATCGCTAGGGACTTTTGTGGGTCTGAGCCCGGAAGAGGGCGATCCAGCGGTGAAAAGTCCTCACCCAACGTACAAGCGGAAAGGAACTTTTTGTTTGTTATTTCGAACACATCAGGTCCTCGGAAGCAAGAGACATTTTGTAGAAAAGAAACGTAGCCACCGAAGGTCCTGATAGCTGAGCACGGCACTGTCGTCTCGTGCTGGGAAAGCTCGAGAGAGAGAGAGAGAGAGTGTGCTGTGCTCTGGAGTCCCGCCTTGTCCCATGCTCAAAACGGGGGCGAGGGAGACCCCCCAGCTGCCACATCCTGACTTATCATTTGTGAACACTTCTTTCTTTCTTGTGAATCCTATCCCACACTCTTTTTGTATTTAGTTGTAAGGATTGGCAATAGTTTTTTTGTTCTAGTAGAGGCCCTTTTTATTTGACAAGACGGCGCTAGGACTGCCTTGTTATTATTTGATGGTCGTAGCCTGCTGCCATCTTAGATTTAGGTTTAGATTAGGCATTTTTCCAACCTGCACATACAGGTTAAACGACACCCTTGAACTGTGATCACTTGTATCTGTCTTTACAGGAGAATGCTTGGGCTTGGCAGGCCAAGCAAACAGGAGGGCATGTCTCACCTAAAGGGGGAACGTCTATGTGGGACAGGAGAGGCAGAAATCAGTGCCTGTGGGACACGCAGGGGGAGAAGAGTTGACACACCCTGTCCCCTCCACCGCCCTGCGCAGCGGCTAGGCAGGTGGGCCTGCTCCGCAAGACCCTCCCTAGCGGTCTGGGCAAGTGGGACCACGCTGGGAGTGATATCCCTCTCAGGGACAAGGACTCCCAAGTTCAATGAGGACCTCCCTGAGCCGACTACATTGTCCGCCGTCATGGGACTTGAAAAAACGGTTTGTTCTCATATTTTGACGACAACTACCAGTGATCCTCCTTCCACCCCGTTGTTGGCTTCAGGTAAGGCTGGGTTTCATCAGAGTGACGCCGTCAAGGGAGAAGGACCACACCTTTTTCGATTGTGCTGGCCTACTTCCACACAGTAGGAACTGTGAATGGGGAGAGACCGGATACACAGAGAGTGACTCCTACGGAAGGAGGAGAATCCTCAATACGCAGTGGCGAGCCTCTGTGGATATGTCCTGGAGCTACGCCGTGCCGGTGGTGGCGTAGCTGAAGGCCGCAAGGCGGCGTGCTCTGACCGAGCAAGAGGCTCTGGACAGGAGCGGAACGAAGACGGGAAGAAAACCGCCTTCCCTGGTGGCGTGTCCACTAGGAGACAGCGGTGGGCCTGGCGCCCACCAACCAACGCCGAGACCAGAGGAAAGAAAGGAGCCCTGGTCCCTCGAGCTCCAACCGGCGAGGGCCTGTACCGGCGAGATGAGACGAGCACGGACAGGGACGCAAACGCTCCAAAGGTGAGGACACCAGTGAGGGCTATAATGGTTGGGGGTCAAAGACTGCCAAAGCCGTCCGCGGTAGGAGAGGCTGGGAAAAAGGAACGGGCACAAGACACAGGTAAAACCGAGTGGGAGGGATAAGAATACTGCATATCCCGGCTGGAGAAGCCGCCAACTGTACGAAAGTCTGTAAGAGTGGGAAGGGCACGCAACTAGGCTTGGACTGGCCTATAGGGCAATAGGCCCATGGCCGAACCAAAAACACAAAATGCTGGTGTGGGCCAGTTGTTTTGGTCAAAGTGGGCCACTTTTCTGGCCAATGTGGGCCAGTGTGATGAGTTACTTTGCTATGAGGCTAGTAGTTTTGACCAGTGTTGCTGAATCCATATTCTTACTAGTCAAACAGTGTCACAAAAGGATGGAAGGAATGAATAGCCATTTGCAACTGTGGGCCACTTTTTCATTGGTGCCCGAGACAATGTTATGGCCCAGTCCGACCCTGCACGCAACGCGACCCAAGTAAAACAGAGGGGAAGTGATGCGAACACTGTGTATCAAGCCTGGGGAAGCCGCCTTCGGGACAAGGTCAGAAACCTGAAGGTAAGGTGTCTCCCTGACTAGTCCCCGGGGATCTGTCATCCAGGTGGCCAGGACACGGCCAAAGACTTGTGAATGTGAAGGGTGAAATTGTTTTGCAATAAAAGCCGTAGTGGACCCGACGGAGGGAGGCCGACATTCGGGAGGGGTCTGAGCCCGGAAGAGGGAGACCCAGGGGCGAAGGACCATCGCCCTGGTGCAATCAGAAAAGAACATTTGTTTATTATTTTGAACATACCAGGCCCTCGGAAGCAAGAAACCTAACCACCGAAGGTCCTGAGATCGCTAGGGACTTTTGTGGGTCTGAGCCCGGAAGAGGGCGATCCAGCGGTGAAAAGTCCTCACCCAACGTACAAGCGGAAAGGAACTTTTTGTTTGTTATTTCGAACACATCAGGTCCTCGGAAGCAAGAGACATTTTGTAGAAAAGAAACGTAGCCACCGAAGGTCCTGATAGCTGAGCACGGCACTGTCGTCTCGTGCTTGGAAAGCTCGAGAGAGAGAGAGAGAGAGAGAGAGAGAGAGAGTGTGCTGTGCTCTGGAGTCCCGCCTTGTCCCATGCTCAAAACGGGGGCGAGGGAGACCCCCCAGCTGCCACATCCTGACTTATCATTTGTGAACACTTCTTTCTTTCTTGTGAATCCTATCCCACACTCTTTTTGTATTTAGTTGTAAGGATTGGCAATAGTTTTTTTGTTCTAGTAGAGGCCCTTTTTATTTGACAAGACGGCGCTAGGACTGCCTTGTTATTATTTGATGGTCGTAGCCTGCTGCCATCTTAGATTTAGGTTTAGATTAGGCATTTTTCCAACCTGCACATACAGGTTAAACGACACCCTTGAACTGTGATCACTTGTATCTGTCTTTACAGGAGAATGCTTGGGCTTGGCAGGCCAAGCACACAGGAGGGCATGTCTCACCTAAAGGGGGAACGTCTATGTGGGACAGGAGAGGCAGAAATCAGTGCCTGTGGGACACGCAGGGGGAGAAGAGTTGACACACCCTGTCCCCTCCACCGCCCTGCGCAGCGGCTAGGCAGGTGGGCCTGCTCCGCAAGACCCTCCCTAGCGGTCTGGGCAAGTGGGACCACGCTGGGAGTGATATCCCTCTCAGGGACAAGGACTCCCAAGTTCAATGAGGACCTCCCTGAGCCGACTACATTGTCCGCCGTCATGGGACTTGAAAAAACGGTTTGTTCTCATATTTTGACGACAACTACCAGTGATCCTCCTTCCACCCCGTTGTTGGCTTCAGGTAAGGCTGGGTTTCATCAGAGTGACGCCGTCAAGGAAGAAGGACCACACCTTTTTCGATTGTGCTGGCCTACTTCCACACAGTAGGAACTGTGAATGGGGAGAGACCTGATACACAGAGAGTGACTCCTACGGAAGGAGGAGAATCCTCAATACGCAGTGGCGAGCCTCTGTGGATATGTCCTGGAGCTACGCCGTGCCGGTGGTGGCGTAGCTGAAGGCCGCAAGGCGGCGTGCTCTGACCGAGCAAGAGGCTCTGGACAGGAGCGGAACGAAGACGGGAAGAAAACCGCCTTCCCTGGTGGCGTGTCCACTAGGAGACAGCGGTGGGCCTGGCGCCCACCAACCAACGCCGAGACCAGAGGAAAGAAAGGAGCCCTGGTCCCTCGAGCTCCAACCGGCGAGGGCCTGTACCGGCGAGATGAGACGAGCACGGACAGGGACGCAAACGCTCCAAAGGTGAGGACACCAGTGAGGGCTATAATGGTTGGGGGTCAAAGACTGCCAAAGCCGTCCGCGGTAGGAGAGGCTGGGAAAAAGGAACGGGCACAAGACACAGGTAAAACCGAGTGGGAGGGATAAGAATACTGCATATCCCGGCTGGAGAAGCCGCCAACTGTACGAAAGTCTGTAAGAGTGGGAAGGGCACGCAACTAGGCTTGGACTGGCCTATAGGGCAATAGGCCCATGGCCGAACCAAAAACACAAAATGCTGGTGTGGGCCAGTTGTTTTGGTCAAAGTGGGCCACTTTTCTGGCCAATGTGGGCCAGTGTGATGAGTTACTTTGCTATGAGGCTAGTAGTTTTGACCAGTGTTGCTGAATCCATATTCTTACTAGTCAAACAGTGTCACAAAAGGATGGAAGGAATGAATAGCCATTTGCAACTGTGGGCCACTTTTTCATTGGTGCCCGAGACAATGTTATGGCCCAGTCCGACCCTGCACGCAACGCGACCCAAGTAAAACAGAGGGGAAGTGATGCGAACACTGTGTATCAAGCCTGGGGAAGCCGCCTTCGGGACAAGGTCAGAAACCTGAAGGTAAGGTGTCTCCCTGACTAGTCCCCGGGGATCTGTCATCCAGGTGGCCAGGACACGGCCAAAGACTTGTGAATGTGAAGGGTGAAATTGTTTTGCAATAAAAGCCGTAGTGGACCCGACGGAGGGAGGCCGACATTCGGGAGGGGTCTGAGCCCGGAAGAGGGAGACCCAGGGGCGAAGGACCATCGCCCTGGTGCAATCAGAAAAGAACATTTGTTTATTATTTTGAACATACCAGGCCCTCGGAAGCAAGAAACCTAACCACCGAAGGTCCTGAGATCGCTAGGGACTTTTGTGGGTCTGAGCCCGGAAGAGGGCGATCCAGCGGTGAAAAGTCCTCACCCAACGTACAAGCGGAAAGGAACTTTTTGTTTGTTATTTCGAACACATCAGGTCCTCGGAAGCAAGAGACATTTTGTAGAAAAGAAACGTAGCCACCGAAGGTCCTGATAGCTGAGCACGGCACTGTCGTCTCGTGCTGGGAAAGCTCGAGAGAGAGAGAGAGAGAGTGTGCTGTGCTCTGGAGTCCCGCCTTGTCCCATGCTCAAAACGGGGGCGAGGGAGACCCCCCAGCTGCCACATCCTGACTTATCATTTGTGAACACTTCTTTCTTTCTTGTGAATCCTATCCCACACTCTTTTTGTATTTAGTTGTAAGGATTGGCAATAGTTTTTTTGTTCTAGTAGAGGCCCTTTTTATTTGACAAGACGGCGCTAGGACTGCCTTGTTATTATTTGATGGTCGTAGCCTGCTGCCATCTTAGATTTAGGTTTAGATTAGGCATTTTTCCAACCTGCACATACAGGTTAAACGACACCCTTGAACTGTGATCACTTGTATCTGTCTTTACAGGAGAATGCTTGGGCTTGGCAGGCCAAGCACACAGGAGGGCATGTCTCACCTAAAGGGGGAACGTCTATGTGGGACAGGAGAGGCAGAAATCAGTGCCTGTGGGACACGCAGGGGGAGAAGAGTTGACACACCCTGTCCCCTCCACCGCCCTGCACAGCGGCTAGGCAGGTGGGCCTGCTCCGCAAGACCCTCCCTAGCGGTCTGGGCAAGTGGGACCACGCTGGGAGTGATATCCCTCTCAGGGACAAGGACTCCCAAGTTCAATGAGGACCTCCCTGAGCCGACTACATTGTCCGCCGTCATGGGACTTGAAAAAACGGTTTGTTCTCATATTTTGACGACAACTACCAGTGATCCTCCTTCCACCCCGTTGTTGGCTTCAGGTAAGGCTGGGTTTCATCAGAGTGACGCCGTCAAGGAAGAAGGACCACACCTTTTTCGATTGTGCTGGCCTACTTCCACACAGTAGGAACTGTGAATGGGGAGAGACCTGATACACAGAGAGTGACTCCTACGGAAGGAGGAGAATCCTCAATACGCAGTGGCGAGCCTCTGTGGATATGTCCTGGAGCTACGCCGTGCCGGTGGTGGCGTAGCTGAAGGCCGCAAGGCGGCGTGCTCTGACCGAGCAAGAGGCTCTGGACAGGAGCGGAACGAAGACGGGAAGAAAACCGCCTTCCCTGGTGGCGTGTCCACTAGGAGACAGCGGTGGGCCTGGCGCCCACCAACCAACGCCGAGACCAGAGGAAAGAAAGGAGCCCTGGTCCCTCGAGCTCCAACCGGCGAGGGCCTGTACCGGCGAGATGAGACGAGCACGGACAGGGACGCAAACGCTCCAAAGGTGAGGACACCAGTGAGGGCTATAATGGTTGGGGGTCAAAGACTGCCAAAGCCGTCCGCGGTAGGAGAGGCTGGGAAAAAGGAACGGGCACAAGACACAGGTAAAACCGAGTGGGAGGGATAAGAATACTGCATATCCCGGCTGGAGAAGCCGCCAACTGTACGAAAGTCTGTAAGAGTGGGAAGGGCACGCAACTAGGCTTGGACTGGCCTATAGGGCAATAGGCCCATGGCCGAACCAAAAACACAAAATGCTGGTGTTGGCCAGTTGTTTTGGTCAAAGTGGGCCACTTTTCTGGCCAATGTGGGCCAGTGTGATGAGTTACTTTGCTATGAGGCTAGTAGTTTTGACCAGTGTTGCTGAATCCATATTCTTACTAGTCAAACAGTGTCACAAAAGGATGGAAGGAATGAATAGCCATTTGCAACTGTGGGCCACTTTTTCATTGGTGCCCGAGACAATGTTATGGCCCAGTCCGACCCTGCACGCAACGCGACCCAAGTAAAACAGAGGGGAAGTGATGCGAACACTGTGTATCAAGCCTGGGGAAGCCGCCTTCGGGACAAGGTCAGAAACCTGAAGGTAAGGTGTCTCCCTGACTAGTCCCCGGGGATCTGTCATCCAGGTGGCCAGGACACGGCCAAAGACTTGTGAATGTGAAGGGTGAAATTGTTTTGCAATAAAAGCCGTAGTGGACCCGACGGAGGGAGGCCGACATTCGGGAGGGGTCTGAGCCCGGAAGAGGGAGACCCAGGGGCGAAGGACCATCGCCCTGGTGCAATCAGAAAAGAACATTTGTTTATTATTTTGAACATACCAGGCCCTCGGAAGCAAGAAACCTAACCACCGAAGGTCCTGAGATCGCTAGGGACTTTTGTGGGTCTGAGCCCGGAAGAGGGCGATCCAGCGGTGAAAAGTCCTCACCCAACGTACAAGCGGAAAGGAACTTTTTGTTTGTTATTTCGAACACATCAGGTCCTCGGAAGCAAGAGACATTTTGTAGAAAAGAAACATAGCCACCGAAGGTCCTGATAGCTGAGCACGGCACTGTCGTCTCGTGCTGGGAAAGCTCGAGAGAGAGAGAGAGAGAGAGAGAGAGAGAGAGAGAGAGAGAGAGAGAGTGTGCTGTGCTCTGGAGTCCCGCCTTGTCCCATGCTCAAAACGGGGGCGAGGGAGACCCCCCAGCTGCCACATCCTGACTTATCATTTGTGAACACTTCTTTCTTTCTTGTGAATCCTATCGCACACTCTTTTTGTATTTAGTTGTAAGGATTGGCAATAGTTTTTTTGTTCTAGTAGAGGCCCTTTTTATTTGACAAGACGGCGCTAGGACTGCCTTGTTATTATTTGATGGTCGTAGCCTGCTGCCATCTTAGATTTAGGTTTAGATTAGGCATTTTTCCAACCTGCACATACAGGTTAAACGACACCCTTGAACTGTGATCACTTGTATCTGTCTTTACAGGAGAATGCTTGGGCTTGGCAGGCCAAGCACACAGGAGGGCATGTCTCACCTAAAGGGGGAACGTCTATGTGGGACAGGAGAGGCAGAAATCAGTGCCTGTGGGACACGCAGGGGGAGAAGAGTTGACACACCCTGTCCCCTCCACCGCCCTGCGCAGCGGCTAGGCAGGTGGGCCTGCTCCGCAAGACCCTCCCTAGGGGTCTGGGCAAGTGGGACCACGCTGGGAGTGATATCCCTCTCAGGGACAAGGACTCCCAAGTTCAATGAGGACCTCCCTGAGCCGACTACATTGTCCGCCGTCATGGGACTTGAAAAAACGGTTTGTTCTCATATTTTGACGACAACTACCAGTGATCCTCCTTCCACCCCGTTGTTGGCTTCAGGTAAGGCTGGGTTTCATCAGAGTGACGCCGTCAAGGAAGAAGGACCACACCTTTTTCGATTGTGCTGGCCTACTTCCACACAGTAGGAACTGTGAATGGGGAGAGACCTGATACACAGAGAGTGACTCCTACGGAAGGAGGAGAATCCTCAATACGCAGTGGCGAGCCTCTGTGGATATGTCCTGGAGCTACGCCGTGCCGGTGGTGGCGTAGCTGAAGGCCGCAAGGCGGCGTGCTCTGACCGAGCAAGAGGCTCTGGACAGGAGCGGAACGAAGACGGGAAGAAAACCGCCTTCCCTGGTGGCGTGTCCACTAGGAGACAGCGGTGGGCCTGGCGCCCACCAACCAACGCCGAGACCAGAGGAAAGAAAGGAGCCCTGGTCCCTCGAGCTCCAACCGGCGAGGGCCTGTACCGGCGAGATGAGACGAGCACGGACAGGGACGCAAACGCTCCAAAGGTGAGGACACCAGTGAGGGCTATAATGGTTGGGGGTCAAAGACTGCCAAAGCCGTCCGCGGTAGGAGAGGCTGGGAAAAAGGAACGGGCACAAGACACAGGTAAAACCGAGTGGGAGGGATAAGAATACTGCATATCCCGGCTGGAGAAGCCGCCAACTGTACGAAAGTCTGTAAGAGTGGGAAGGGCACGCAACTAGGCTTGGACTGGCCTATAGGGCAATAGGCCCATGGCCGAACCAAAAACACAAAATGCTGGTGTGGGCCAGTTGTTTTGGTCAAAGTGGGCCACTTTTCTGGCCAATGTGGGCCAGTGTGATGAGTTACTTTGCTATGAGGCTAGTAGTTTTGACCAGTGTTGCTGAATCCATATTCTTACTAGTCAAACAGTGTCACAAAAGGATGGAAGGAATGAATAGCCATTTGCAACTGTGGGCCACTTTTTCATTGGTGCCCGAGACAATGTTATGGCCCAGTCCGACCCTGCACGCAACGCGACCCAAGTAAAACAGAGGGGAAGTGATGCGAACACTGTGTATCAAGCCTGGGGAAGCCGCCTTCGGGACAAGGTCAGAAACCTGAAGGTAAGGTGTCTCCCTGACTAGTCCCCGGGGATCTGTCATCCAGGTGGCCAGGACACGGCCAAAGACTTGTGAATGTGAAGGGTGAAATTGTTTTGCAATAAAAGCCGTAGTGGACCCGACGGAGGGAGGCCGACATTCGGGAGGGGTCTGAGCCCGGAAGAGGGAGACCCAGGGGCGAAGGACCATCGCCCTGGTGCAATCAGAAAAGAACATTTGTTTATTATTTTGAACATACCAGGCCCTCGGAAGCAAGAAACCTAACCACCGAAGGTCCTGAGATCGCTAGGGACTTTTGTGGGTCTGAGCCCGGAAGAGGGCGATCCAGCGGTGAAAAGTCCTCACCCAACGTACAAGCGGAAAGGAACTTTTTGTTTGTTATTTCGAACACATCAGGTCCTCGGAAGCAAGAGACATTTTGTAGAAAAGAAACGTAGCCACCGAAGGTCCTGATAGCTGAGCACGGCACTGTCGTCTCGTGCTGGGAAAGCTCGAGAGAGAGAGAGAGAGAGTGTGCTGTGCTCTGGAGTCCCGCCTTGTCCCATGCTCAAAACGGGGGCGAGGGAGACCCCCCAGCTGCCACATCCTGACTTATCATTTGTGAACACTTCTTTCTTTCTTGTGAATCCTATCCCACACTCTTTTTGTATTTAGTTGTAAGGATTGGCAATAGTTTTTTTGTTCTAGTAGAGGCCCTTTTTATTTGACAAGACGGCGCTAGGACTGCCTTGTTATTATTTGATGGTCGTAGCCTGCTGCCATCTTAGATTTAGGTTTAGATTAGGCATTTTTCCAACCTGCACATACAGGTTAAACGACACCCTTGAACTGTGATCACTTGTATCTGTCTTTACAGGAGAATGCTTGGGCTTGGCAGGCCAAGCACACAGGAGGGCATGTCTCACCTAAAGGGGGAACGTCTATGTGGGACAGGAGAGGCAGAAATCAGTGCCTGTGGGACACGCAGGGGGAGAAGAGTTGACACACCCTGTCCCCTCCACCGCCCTGCGCAGCGGCTAGGCAGGTGGGCCTGCTCCGCAAGACCCTCCCTAGCGGTCTGGGCAAGTGGGACCACGCTGGGAGTGATATCCCTCTCAGGGACAAGGACTCCCAAGTTCAATGAGGACCTCCCTGAGCCGACTACATTGTCCGCCGTCATGGGACTTGAAAAAACGGTTTGTTCTCATATTTTGACGACAACTACCAGTGATCCTCCTTCCACCCCGTTGTTGGCTTCAGGTAAGGCTGGGTTTCATCAGAGTGACGCCGTCAAGGAAGAAGGACCACACCTTTTTCGATTGTGCTGGCCTACTTCCACACAGTAGGAACTGTGAATGGGGAGAGACCTGATACACAGAGAGTGACTCCTACGGAAGGAGGAGAATCCTCAATACGCAGTGGCGAGCCTCTGTGGATATGTCCTGGAGCTACGCCGTGCCGGTGGTGGCGTAGCTGAAGGCCGCAAGGCGGCGTGCTCTGACCGAGCAAGAGGCTCTGGACAGGAGCGGAACGAAGACGGGAAGAAAACCGCCTTCCCTGGTGGCGTGTCCACTAGGAGACAGCGGTGGGCCTGGCGCCCACCAACCAACGCCGAGACCAGAGGAAAGAAAGGAGCCCTGGTCCCTCGAGCTCCAACCGGCGAGGGCCTGTACCGGCGAGATGAGACGAGCACGGACAGGGACGCAAACGCTCCAAAGGTGAGGACACCAGTGAGGGCTATAATGGTTGGGGGTCAAAGACTGCCAAAGCCGTCCGCGGTAGGAGAGGCTGGGAAAAAGGAACGGGCACAAGACACAGGTAAAACCGAGTGGGAGGGATAAGAATACTGCATATCCCGGCTGGAGAAGCCGCCAACTGTACGAAAGTCTGTAAGAGTGGGAAGGGCACGCAACTAGGCTTGGACTGGCCTATAGGGCAATAGGCCCATGGCCGAACCAAAAACACAAAATGCTGGTGTGGGCCAGTTGTTTTGGTCAAAGTGGGCCACTTTTCTGGCCAATGTGGGCCAGTGTGATGAGTTACTTTGCTATGAGGCTAGTAGTTTTGACCAGTGTTGCTGAATCCATATTCTTACTAGTCAAACAGTGTCACAAAAGGATGGAAGGAATGAATAGCCATTTGCAACTGTGGGCCACTTTTTCATTGGTGCCCGAGACAATGTTATGGCCCAGTCCGACCCTGCACGCAACGCGACCCAAGTAAAACAGAGGGGAAGTGATGCGAACACTGTGTATCAAGCCTGGGGAAGCCGCCTTCGGGACAAGGTCAGAAACCTGAAGGTAAGGTGTCTCCCTGACTAGTCCCCGGGGATCTGTCATCCAGGTGGCCAGGACACGGCCAAAGACTTGTGAATGTGAAGGGTGAAATTGTTTTGCAATAAAAGCCGTAGTGGACCCGACGGAGGGAGGCCGACATTCGGGAGGGGTCTGAGCCCGGAAGAGGGAGACCCAGGGGCGAAGGACCATCGCCCTGGTGCAATCAGAAAAGAACATTTGTTTATTATTTTGAACATACCAGGCCCTCGGAAGCAAGAAACCTAACCACCGAAGGTCCTGAGATCGCTAGGGACTTTTGTGGGTCTGAGCCCGGAAGAGGGCGATCCAGCGGTGAAAAGTCCTCACCCAACGTACAAGCGGAAAGGAACTTTTTGTTTGTTATTTCGAACACATCAGGTCCTCGGAAGCAAGAGACATTTTGTAGAAAAGAAACGTAGCCACCGAAGGTCCTGATAGCTGAGCACGGCACTGTCGTCTCGTGCTGGGAAAGCTCGAGAGAGAGAGAGAGAGAGTGTGCTGTGCTCTGGAGTCCCGCCTTGTCCCATGCTCAAAACGGGGGCGAGGGAGACCCCCCAGCTGCCACATCCTGACTTATCATTTGTGAACACTTCTTTCTTTCTTGTGAATCCTATCCCACACTCTTTTTGTATTTAGTTGTAAGGATTGGCAATAGTTTTTTTGTTCTAGTAGAGGCCCTTTTTATTTGACAAGACGGCGCTAGGACTGCCTTGTTATTATTTGATGGTCGTAGCCTGCTGCCATCTTAGATTTAGGTTTAGATTAGGCATTTTTCCAACCTGCACATACAGGTTAAACGACACCCTTGAACTGTGATCACTTGTATCTGTCTTTACAGGAGAATGCTTGGGCTTGGCAGGCCAAGCACACAGGAGGGCATGTCTCACCTAAAGGGGGAACGTCTATGTGGGACAGGAGAGGCAGAAATCAGTGCCTGTGGGACACGCAGGGGGAGAAGAGTTGACACACCCTGTCCCCTCCACCGCCCTGCGCAGCGGCTAGGCAGGTGGGCCTGCTCCGCAAGACCCTCCCTAGCGGTCTGGGCAAGTGGGACCACGCTGGGAGTGATATCCCTCTCAGGGACAAGGACTCCCAAGTTCAATGAGGACCTCCCTGAGCCGACTACATTGTCCGCCGTCATGGGACTTGAAAAAACGGTTTGTTCTCATATTTTGACGACAACTACCAGTGATCCTCCTTCCACCCCGTTGTTGGCTTCAGGTAAGGCTGGGTTTCATCAGAGTGACGCCGTCAAGGAAGAAGGACCACACCTTTTTCGATTGTGCTGGCCTACTTCCACACAGTAGGAACTGTGAATGGGGAGAGACCTGATACACAGAGAGTGACTCCTACGGAAGGAGGAGAATCCTCAATACGCAGTGGCGAGCCTCTGTGGATATGTCCTGGAGCTACGCCGTGCCGGTGGTGGCGTAGCTGAAGGCCGCAAGGCGGCGTGCTCTGACCGAGCAAGAGGCTCTGGACAGGAGCGGAACGAAGACGGGAAGAAAACCGCCTTCCCTGGTGGCGTGTCCACTAGGAGACAGCGGTGGGCCTGGCGCCCACCAACCAACGCCGAGACCAGAGGAAAGAAAGGAGCCCTGGTCCCTCGAGCTCCAACCGGCGAGGGCCTGTACCGGCGAGATGAGACGAGCACGGACAGGGACGCAAACGCTCCAAAGGTGAGGACACCAGTGAGGGCTATAATGGTTGGGGGTCAAAGACTGCCAAAGCCGTCCGCGGTAGGAGAGGCTGGGAAAAAGGAACGGGCACAAGACACAGGTAAAACCGAGTGGGAGGGATAAGAATACTGCATATCCCGGCTGGAGAAGCCGCCAACTGTACGAAAGTCTGTAAGAGTGGGAAGGGCACGCAACTAGGCTTGGACTGGCCTATAGGGCAATAGGCCCATGGCCGAACCAAAAACACAAAATGCTGGTGTGGGCCAGTTGTTTTGGTCAAAGTGGGCCACTTTTCTGGCCAATGTGGGCCAGTGTGATGAGTTACTTTGCTATGAGGCTAGTAGTTTTGACCAGTGTTGCTGAATCCATATTCTTACTAGTCAAACAGTGTCACAAAAGGATGGAAGGAATGAATAGCCATTTGCAACTGTGGGCCACTTTTTCATTGGTGCCCGAGACAATGTTATGGCCCAGTCCGACCCTGCACGCAACGCGACCCAAGTAAAACAGAGGGGAAGTGATGCGAACACTGTGTATCAAGCCTGGGGAAGCCGCCTTCGGGACAAGGTCAGAAACCTGAAGGTAAGGTGTCTCCCTGACTAGTCCCCGGGGATCTGTCATCCAGGTGGCCAGGACACGGCCAAAGACTTGTGAATGTGAAGGGTGAAATTGTTTTGCAATAAAAGCCGTAGTGGACCCGACGGAGGGAGGCCGACATTCGGGAGGGGTCTGAGCCCGGAAGAGGGAGACCCAGGGGCGAAGGACCATCGCCCTGGTGCAATCAGAAAAGAACATTTGTTTATTATTTTGAACATACCAGGCCCTCGGAAGCAAGAAACCTAACCACCGAAGGTCCTGAGATCGCTAGGGACTTTTGTGGGTCTGAGCCCGGAAGAGGGCGATCCAGCGGTGAAAAGTCCTCACCCAACGTACAAGCGGAAAGGAACTTTTTGTTTGTTATTTCGAACACATCAGGTCCTCGGAAGCAAGAGACATTTTGTAGAAAAGAAACGTAGCCACCGAAGGTCCTGATAGCTGAGCACGGCACTGTCGTCTCGTGCTGGGAAAGCTCGAGAGAGAGAGAGAGAGAGAGAGAGAGAGAGAGAGAGAGTGTGCTGTGCTCTGGAGTCCCGCCTTGTCCCATGCTCAAAACGGGGGCGAGGGAGACCCCCCAGCTGCCACATCCTGACTTATCATTTGTGAACACTTCTTTCTTTCTTGTGAATCCTATCGCACACTCTTTTTGTATTTAGTTGTAAGGATTGGCAATAGTTTTTTTGTTCTAGTAGAGGCCCTTTTTATTTGACAAGACGGTGCTAGGACTGCCTTGTTATTATTTGATGGTCGTAGCCTGCTGCCATCTTAGAATTAGGTTTAGATTAGGCATTTTTCCAACCTGCACATACAGGTTAAACGACACCCTTGAACTGTGATCACTTGTATCTGTCTTTACAGGAGAATGCTTGGGCTTGGCAGGCCAAGCACACAGGAGGGCATGTCTCACCTAAAGGGGGAACGTCTATGTGGGACAGGAGAGGCAGAAATCAGTGCCTGTGGGACACGCAGGGGGAGAAGAGTTGACACACCCTGTCCCCTCCACCGCCCTGCGCAGCGGCTAGGCAGGTGGGCCTGCTCCGCAAGACCCTCCCTAGGGGTCTGGGCAAGTGGGACCACGCTGGGAGTGATATCCCTCTCAGGGACAAGGACTCCCAAGTTCAATGAGGACCTCCCTGAGCCGACTACATTGTCCGCCGTCATGGGACTTGAAAAAACGGTTTGTTCTCATATTTTGACGACAACTACCAGTGATCCTCCTTCCACCCCGTTGTTGGCTTCAGGTAAGGCTGGGTTTCATCAGAGTGACGCCGTCAAGGAAGAAGGACCACACCTTTTTCGATTGTGCTGGCCTACTTCCACACAGTAGGAACTGTGAATGGGGAGAGACCTGATACACAGAGAGTGACTCCTACGGAAGGAGGAGAATCCTCAATACGCAGTGGCGAGCCTCTGTGGATATGTCCTGGAGCTACGCCGTGCCGGTGGTGGCGTAGCTGAAGGCCGCAAGGCGGCGTGCTCTGACCGAGCAAGAGGCTCTGGACAGGAGCGGAACGAAGACGGGAAGAAAACCGCCTTCCCTGGTGGCGTGTCCACTAGGAGACAGCGGTGGGCCTGGCGCCCACCAACCAACGCCGAGACCAGAGGAAAGAAAGGAGCCCTGGTCCCTCGAGCTCCAACCGGCGAGGGCCTGTACCGGCGAGATGAGACGAGCACGGACAGGGACGCAAACGCTCCAAAGGTGAGGACACCAGTGAGGGCTATAATGGTTGGGGGTCAAAGACTGCCAAAGCCGTCCGCGGTAGGAGAGGCTGGGAAAAAGGAACGGGCACAAGACACAGGTAAAACCGAGTGGGAGGGATAAGAATACTGCATATCCCGGCTGGAGAAGCCGCCAACTGTACGAAAGTCTGTAAGAGTGGGAAGGGCACGCAACTAGGCTTGGACTGGCCTATAGGGCAATAGGCCCATGGCCGAACCAAAAACACAAAATGCTGGTGTGGGCCAGTTGTTTTGGTCAAAGTGGGCCACTTTTCTGGCCAATGTGGGCCAGTGTGATGAGTTACTTTGCTATGAGGCTAGTAGTTTTGACCAGTGTTGCTGAATCCATATTCTTACTAGTCAAACAGTGTCACAAAAGGATGGAAGGAATGAATAGCCATTTGCAACTGTGGGCCACTTTTTCATTGGTGCCCGAGACAATGTTATGGCCCAGTCCGACCCTGCACGCAACGCGACCCAAGTAAAACAGAGGGGAAGTGATGCGAACACTGTGTATCAAGCCTGGGGAAGCCGCCTTCGGGACAAGGTCAGAAACCTGAAGGTAAGGTGTCTCCCTGACTAGTCCCCGGGGATCTGTCATCCAGGTGGCCAGGACACGGCCAAAGACTTGTGAATGTGAAGGGTGAAATTGTTTTGCAATAAAAGCCGTAGTGGACCCGACGGAGGGAGGCCGACATTCGGGAGGGGTCTGAGCCCGGAAGAGGGAGACCCAGGGGCGAAGGACCATCGCCCTGGTGCAATCAGAAAAGAACATTTGTTTATTATTTTGAACATACCAGGCCCTCGGAAGCAAGAAACCTAACCACCGAAGGTCCTGAGATCGCTAGGGACTTTTGTGGGTCTGAGCCCGGAAGAGGGCGATCCAGCGGTGAAAAGTCCTCACCCAACGTACAAGCGGAAAGGAACTTTTTGTTTGTTATTTCGAACACATCAGGTCCTCGGAAGCAAGAGACATTTTGTAGAAAAGAAACATAGCCACCGAAGGTCCTGATAGCTGAGCACGGCACTGTCGTCTCGTGCTGGGAAAGCTCGAGAGAGAGAGAGAGAGAGAGAGAGAGAGAGAGAGAGAGAGAGAGAGAGAGAGTGTGCTGTGCTCTGGAGTCCCGCCTTGTCCCATGCTCAAAACGGGGGCGAGGGAGACCCCCCAGCTGCCACATCCTGACTTATCATTTGTGAACACTTCTTTCTTTCTTGTGAATCCTATCGCACACTCTTTTTGTATTTAGTTGTAAGGATTGGCAATAGTTTTTTTGTTCTAGTAGAGGCCCTTTTTATTTGACAAGACGGCGCTAGGACTGCCTTGTTATTATTTGATGGTCGTAGCCTGCTGCCATCTTAGATTTAGGTTTAGATTAGGCATTTTTCCAACCTGCACATACAGGTTAAACGACACCCTTGAACTGTGATCACTTGTATCTGTCTTTACAGGAGAATGCTTGGGCTTGGCAGGCCAAGCACACAGGAGGGCATGTCTCACCTAAAGGGGGAACGTCTATGTGGGACAGGAGAGGCAGAAATCAGTGCCTGTGGGACACGCAGGGGGAGAAGAGTTGACACACCCTGTCCCCTCCACCGCCCTGCGCAGCGGCTAGGCAAGTGGGCCTGCTCCGCAAGACCCTCCCTAGGGGTCTGGGCAAGTGGGACCACGCTGGGAGTGATATCCCTCTCAGGGACAAGGACTCCCAAGTTCAATGAGGACCTCCCTGAGCCGACTACATTGTCCGCCGTCATGGGACTTGAAAAAACGGTTTGTTCTCATATTTTGACGACAACTACCAGTGATCCTCCTTCCACCCCGTTGTTGGCTTCAGGTAAGGCTGGGTTTCATCAGAGTGACGCCGTCAAGGAAGAAGGACCACACCTTTTTCGATTGTGCTGGCCTACTTCCACACAGTAGGAACTGTGAATGGGGAGAGACCTGATACACAGAGAGTGACTCCTACGGAAGGAGGAGAATCCTCAATACGCAGTGGCGAGCCTCTGTGGATATGTCCTGGAGCTACGCCGTGCCGGTGGTGGCGTAGCTGAAGGCCGCAAGGCGGCGTGCTCTGACCGAGCAAGAGGCTCTGGACAGGAGCGGAACGAAGACGGGAAGAAAACCGCCTTCCCTGGTGGCGTGTCCACTAGGAGACAGCGGTGGGCCTGGCGCCCACCAACCAACGCCGAGACCAGAGGAAAGAAAGGAGCCCTGGTCCCTCGAGCTCCAACCGGCGAGGGCCTGTACCGGCGAGATAAGACGAGCACGGACAGGGACGCAAACGCTCCAAAGGTGAGGACACCAGTGAGGGCTATAATGGTTGGGGGTCAAAGACTGCCAAAGCCGTCCGCGGTAGGAGAGGCTGGGAAAAAGGAACGGGCACAAGACACAGGTAAAACCGAGTGGGAGGGATAAGAATACTGCATATCCCGGCTGGAGAAGCCGCCAACTGTACGAAAGTCTGTAAGAGTGGGAAGGGCACGCAACTAGGCTTGGACTGGCCTATAGGGCAATAGGCCCATGGCCGAACCAAAAACACAAAATGCTGGTGTGGGCCAGTTGTTTTGGTCAAAGTGGGCCACTTTTCTGGCCAATGTGGGCCAGTGTGATGAGTTACTTTGCTATGAGGCTAGTAGTTTTGACCAGTGTTGCTGAATCCATATTCTTACTAGTCAAACAGTGTCACAAAAGGATGGAAGGAATGAATAGCCATTTGCAACTGTGGGCCACTTTTTCATTGGTGCCCGAGACAATGTTATGGCCCAGTCCGACCCTGCACGCAACGCGACCCAAGTAAAACAGAGGGGAAGTGATGCGAACACTGTGTATCAAGCCTGGGGAAGCCGCCTTCGGGACAAGGTCAGAAACCTGAAGGTAAGGTGTCTCCCTGACTAGTCCCCGGGGATCTGTCATCCAGGTGGCCAGGACACGGCCAAAGACTTGTGAATGTGAAGGGTGAAATTGTTTTGCAATAAAAGCCGTAGTGGACCCGACGGAGGGAGGCCGACATTCGGGAGGGGTCTGAGCCCGGAAGAGGGAGACCCAGGGGCGAAGGACCATCGCCCTGGTGCAATCAGAAAAGAACATTTGTTTATTATTTTGAACATACCAGGCCCTCGGAAGCAAGAAACCTAACCACCGAAGGTCCTGAGATCGCTAGGGACTTTTGTGGGTCTGAGCCCGGAAGAGGGCGATCCAGCGGTGAAAAGTCCTCACCCAACGTACAAGCGGAAAGGAACTTTTTGTTTGTTATTTCGAACACATCAGGTCCTCGGAAGCAAGAGACATTTTGTAGAAAAGAAACGTAGCCACCGAAGGTCCTGATAGCTGAGCACGGCACTGTCGTCTCGTGCTGGGAAAGCTCGAGAGAGAGAGAGAGAGAGAGAGAGAGAGAGAGAGAGAGGTGTGCTGTGCTCTGGAGTCCCGCCTTGTCCCATGCTCAAAACGGGGGCGAGGGAGACCCCCCAGCTGCCACATCCTGACTTATCATTTGTGAACACTTCTTTCTTTCTTGTGAATCCTATCCCACACTCTTTTTGTATTTAGTTGTAAGGATTGGCAATAGTTTTTTTGTTCTAGTAGAGGCCCTTTTTATTTGACAAGACGGCGCTAGGACTGCCTTGTTATTATTTGATGGTCGTAGCCTGCTGCCATCTTAGATTTAGGTTTAGATTAGGCATTTTTCCAACCTGCACATACAGGTTAAACGACACCCTTGAACTGTGATCACTTGTATCTGTCTTTACAGGAGAATGCTTGGGCTTGGCAGGCCAAGCACACAGGAGGGCATGTCTCACCTAAAGGGGGAACGTCTATGTGGGACAGGAGAGGCAGAAATCAGTGCCTGTGGGACACGCAGGGGGAGAAGAGTTGACACACCCTGTCCCCTCCACCGCCCTGCGCAGCGGCTAGGCAGGTGGGCCTGCTCCGCAAGACCCTCCCTAGCGGTCTGGGCAAGTGGGACCACGCTGGGAGTGATATCCCTCTCAGGGACAAGGACTCCCAAGTTCAATGAGGACCTCCCTGAGCCGACTACATTGTCCGCCGTCATGGGACTTGAAAAAACGGTTTGTTCTCATATTTTGACGACAACTACCAGTGATCCTCCTTCCACCCCGTTGTTGGCTTCAGGTAAGGCTGGGTTTCATCAGAGTGACGCCGTCAAGGAAGAAGGACCACACCTTTTTCGATTGTGCTGGCCTACTTCCACACAGTAGGAACTGTGAATGGGGAGAGACCTGATACACAGAGAGTGACTCCTACGGAAGGAGGAGAATCCTCAATACGCAGTGGCGAGCCTCTGTGGATATGTCCTGGAGCTACGCCGTGCCGGTGGTGGCGTAGCTGAAGGCCGCAAGGCGGCGTGCTCTGACCGAGCAAGAGGCTCTGGACAGGAGCGGAACGAAGACGGGAAGAAAACCGCCTTCCCTGGTGGCGTGTCCACTAGGAGACAGCGGTGGGCCTGGCGCCCACCAACCAACGCCGAGACCAGAGGAAAGAAAGGAGCCCTGGTCCCTCGAGCTCCAACCGGCGAGGGCCTGTACCGGCGAGATGAGACGAGCACGGACAGGGACGCAAACGCTCCAAAGGTGAGGACACCAGTGAGGGCTATAATGGTTGGGGGTCAAAGACTGCCAAAGCCGTCCGCGGTAGGAGAGGCTGGGAAAAAGGAACGGGCACAAGACACAGGTAAAACCGAGTGGGAGGGATAAGAATACTGCATATCCCGGCTGGAGAAGCCGCCAACTGTACGAAAGTCTGTAAGAGTGGGAAGGGCACGCAACTAGGCTTGGACTGGCCTATAGGGCAATAGGCCCATGGCCGAACCAAAAACAC
Source organism: Ambystoma mexicanum (assembly GCF_040938575.1). NCBI lineage: Eukaryota > Metazoa > Chordata > Amphibia > Caudata > Ambystomatidae > Ambystoma > Ambystoma mexicanum. The sequence goes on from NW_027182380.1 coordinate 1,477,519, forward strand.
AAAATGCTGGTGTGGGCCAGTTGTTTTGGTCAAAGTGGGCCACTTTTCTGGCCAATGTGGGCCAGTGTGATGAGTTACTTTGCTATGAGGCTAGTAGTTTTGACCAGTGTTGCTGAATCCATATTCTTACTAGTCAAACAGTGTCACAAAAGGATGGAAGGAATGAATAGCCATTTGCAACTGTGGGCCACTTTTTCATTGGTGCCCGAGACAATGTTATGGCCCAGTCCGACCCTGCACGCAACGCGACCCAAGTAAAACAGAGGGGAAGTGATGCGAACACTGTGTATCAAGCCTGGGGAAGCCGCCTTCGGGACAAGGTCAGAAACCTGAAGGTAAGGTGTCTCCCTGACTAGTCCCCGGGGATCTGTCATCCAGGTGGCCAGGACACGGCCAAAGACTTGTGAATGTGAAGGGTGAAATTGTTTTGCAATAAAAGCCGTAGTGGACCCGACGGAGGGAGGCCGACATTCGGGAGGGGTCTGAGCCCGGAAGAGGGAGACCCAGGGGCGAAGGACCATCGCCCTGGTGCAATCAGAAAAGAACATTTGTTTATTATTTTGAACATACCAGGCCCTCGGAAGCAAGAAACCTAACCACCGAAGGTCCTGAGATCGCTAGGGACTTTTGTGGGTCTGAGCCCGGAAGAGGGCGATCCAGCGGTGAAAAGTCCTCACCCAACGTACAAGCGGAAAGGAACTTTTTGTTTGTTATTTCGAACACATCAGGTCCTCGGAAGCAAGAGACATTTTGTAGAAAAGAAACGTAGCCACCGAAGGTCCTGATAGCTGAGCACGGCACTGTCGTCTCGTGCTGGGAAAGCTCGAGAGAGAGAGAGAGAGAGAGTGTGCTGTGCTCTGGAGTCCCGCCTTGTCCCATGCTCAAAACGGGGGCGAGGGAGACCCCCCAGCTGCCACATCCTGACTTATCATTTGTGAACACTTCTTTCTTTCTTGTGAATCCTATCCCACACTCTTTTTGTATTTAGTTGTAAGGATTGGCAATAGTTTTTTTGTTCTAGTAGAGGCCCTTTTTATTTGACAAGACGGCGCTAGGACTGCCTTGTTATTATTTGATGGTCGTAGCCTGCTGCCATCTTAGATTTAGGTTTAGATTAGGCATTTTTCCAACCTGCACATACAGGTTAAACGACACCCTTGAACTGTGATCACTTGTATCTGTCTTTACAGGAGAATGCTTGGGCTTGGCAGGCCAAGCACACAGGAGGGCATGTCTCACCTAAAGGGGGAACGTCTATGTGGGACAGGAGAGGCAGAAATCAGTGCCTGTGGGACACGCAGGGGGAGAAGAGTTGACACACCCTGTCCCCTCCACCGCCCTGCGCAGCGGCTAGGCAGGTGGGCCTGCTCCGCAAGACCCTCCCTAGCGGTCTGGGCAAGTGGGACCACGCTGGGAGTGATATCCCTCTCAGGGACAAGGACTCCCAAGTTCAATGAGGACCTCCCTGAGCCGACTACATTGTCCGCCGTCATGGGACTTGAAAAAACGGTTTGTTCTCATATTTTGACGACAACTACCAGTGATCCTCCTTCCACCCCGTTGTTGGCTTCAGGTAAGGCTGGGTTTCATCAGAGTGACGCCGTCAAGGAAGAAGGACCACACCTTTTTCGATTGTGCTGGCCTACTTCCACACAGTAGGAACTGTGAATGGGGAGAGACCTGATACACAGAGAGTGACTCCTACGGAAGGAGGAGAATCCTCAATACGCAGTGGCGAGCCTCTGTGGATATGTCCTGGAGCTACGCCGTGCCGGTGGTGGCGTAGCTGAAGGCCGCAAGGCGGCGTGCTCTGACCGAGCAAGAGGCTCTGGACAGGAGCGGAACGAAGACGGGAAGAAAACCGCCTTCCCTGGTGGCGTGTCCACTAGGAGACAGCGGTGGGCCTGGCGCCCACCAACCAACGCCGAGACCAGAGGAAAGAAAGGAGCCCTGGTCCCTCGAGCTCCAACCGGCGAGGGCCTGTACCGGCGAGATGAGACGAGCACGGACAGGGACGCAAACGCTCCAAAGGTGAGGACACCAGTGAGGGCTATAATGGTTGGGGGTCAAAGACTGCCAAAGCCGTCCGCGGTAGGAGATGCTGGGAAAAAGGAACGGGCACAAGACACAGGTAAAACCGAGTGGGAGGGATAAGAATACTGCATATCCCGGCTGGAGAAGCCGCCAACTGTACGAAAGTCTGTAAGAGTGGGAAGGGCACGCAACTAGGCTTGGACTGGCCTATAGGGCAATAGGCCCATGGCCGAACCAAAAACACAAAATGCTGGTGTGGGCCAGTTGTTTTGGTCAAAGTGGGCCACTTTTCTGGCCAATGTGGGCCAGTGTGATGAGTTACTTTGCTATGAGGCTAGTAGTTTTGACCAGTGTTGCTGAATCCATATTCTTACTAGTCAAACAGTGTCACAAAAGGATGGAAGGAATGAATAGCCATTTGCAACTGTGGGCCACTTTTTCATTGGTGCCCGAGACAATGTTATGGCCCAGTCCGACCCTGCACGCAACGCGACCCAAGTAAAACAGAGGGGAAGTGATGCGAACACTGTGTATCAAGCCTGGGGAAGCCGCCTTCGGGACAAGGTCAGAAACCTGAAGGTAAGGTGTCTCCCTGACTAGTCCCCGGGGATCTGTCATCCAGGTGGCCAGGACACGGCCAAAGACTTGTGAATGTGAAGGGTGAAATTGTTTTGCAATAAAAGCCGTAGTGGACCCGACGGAGGGAGGCCGACATTCGGGAGGGGTCTGAGCCCGGAAGAGGGAGACCCAGGGGCGAAGGACCATCGCCCTGGTGCAATCAGAAAAGAACATTTGTTTATTATTTTGAACATACCAGGCCCTCGGAAGCAAGAAACCTAACCACCGAAGGTCCTGAGATCGCTAGGGACTTTTGTGGGTCTGAGCCCGGAAGAGGGCGATCCAGCGGTGAAAAGTCCTCACCCAACGTACAAGCGGAAAGGAACTTTTTGTTTGTTATTTCGAACACATCAGGTCCTCGGAAGCAAGAGACATTTTGTAGAAAAGAAACATAGCCACCGAAGGTCCTGATAGCTGAGCACGGCACTGTCGTCTCGTGCTGGGAAAGCTCGAGAGAGAGAGAGAGAGAGAGAGAGAGTGTGCTGTGCTCTGGAGTCCCGCCTTGTCCCATGCTCAAAACGGGGGCGAGGGAGACCCCCCAGCTGCCACATCCTGACTTATCATTTGTGAACACTTCTTTCTTTCTTGTGAATCCTATCGCACACTCTTTTTGTATTTAGTTGTAAGGATTGGCAATAGTTTTTTTGTTCTAGTAGAGGCCCTTTTTATTTGACAAGACGGCGCTAGGACTGCCTTGTTATTATTTGATGGTCGTAGCCTGCTGCCATCTTAGATTTAGGTTTAGATTAGGCATTTTTCCAACCTGCACATACAGGTTAAACGACACCCTTGAACTGTGATCACTTGTATCTGTCTTTACAGGAGAATGCTTGGGCTTGGCAGGCCAAGCACACATGAGGGCATGTCTCACCTAAAGGGGGAACGTCTATGTGGGACAGGAGAGGCAGAAATCAGTGCCTGTGGGACACGCAGGGGGAGAAGAGTTGACACACCCTGTCCCCTCCACCGCCCTGCGCAGCGGCTAGGCAGGTGGGCCTGCTCCGCAAGACCCTCCCTAGCGGTCTGGGCAAGTGGGACCACGCTGGGAGTGATATCCCTCTCAGGGACAAGGACTCCCAAGTTCAATGAGGACCTCCCTGAGCCGACTACATTGTCCGCCGTCATGGGACTTGAAAAAACGGTTTGTTCTCATATTTTGACGACAACTACCAGTGATCCTCCTTCCACCCCGTTGTTGGCTTCAGGTAAGGCTGGGTTTCATCAGAGTGACGCCGTCAAGGAAGAAGGACCACACCTTTTTCGATTGTGCTGGCCTACTTCCACACAGTAGGAACTGTGAATGGGGAGAGACCTGATACACAGAGAGTGACTCCTACGGAAGGAGGAGAATCCTCAATACGCAGTGGCGAGCCTCTGTGGATATGTCCTGGAGCTACGCCGTGCCGGTGGTGGCGTAGCTGAAGGCCGCAAGGCGGCGTGCTCTGACCGAGCAAGAGGCTCTGGACAGGAGCGGAACGAAGACGGGAAGAAAACCGCCTTCCCTGGTGGCGTGTCCACTAGGAGACAGCGGTGGGCCTGGCGCCCACCAACCAACGCCGAGACCAGAGGAAAGAAAGGAGCCCTGGTCCCTCGAGCTCCAACCGGCGAGGGCCTGTACCGGCGAGATGAGACGAGCACGGACAGGGACGCAAACGCTCCAAAGGTGAGGACACCAGTGAGGGCTATAATGGTTGGGGGTCAAAGACTGCCAAAGCCGTCCGCGGTAGGAGAGGCTGGGAAAAAGGAACGGGCACAAGACACAGGTAAAACCGAGTGGGAGGGATAAGAATACTGCATATCCCGGCTGGAGAAGCCGCCAACTGTACGAAAGTCTGTAAGAGTGGGAAGGGCACGCAACTAGGCTTGGACTGGCCTATAGGGCAATAGGCCCATGGCCGAACCAAAAACACAAAATGCTGGTGTGGGCCAGTTGTTTTGGTCAAAGTGGGCCACTTTTCTGGCCAATGTGGGCCAGTGTGATGGGTTACTTTGCTATGAGGCTAGTAGTTTTGACCAGTGTTGCTGAATCCATATTCTTACTAGTCAAACAGTGTCACAAAAGGATGGAAGGAATGAATAGCCATTTGCAACTGTGGGCCACTTTTTCATTGGTGCCCGAGACAATGTTATGGCCCAGTCCGACCCTGCACGCAACGCGACCCAAGTAAAACAGAGGGGAAGTGATGCGAACACTGTGTATCAAGCCTGGGGAAGCCGCCTTCGGGACAATGTCAGAAACCTGAAGGTAAGGTGTCTCCCTGACTAGTCCCCGGGGATCTGTCATCCAGGTGGCCAGGACACGGCCAAAGACTTGTGAATGTGAAGGGTGAAATTGTTTTGCAATAAAAGCCGTAGTGGACCCGACGGAGGGAGGCCGACATTCGGGAGGGGTCTGAGCCCGGAAGAGGGAGACCCAGGGGCGAAGGACCATCGCCCTGGTGCAATCAGAAAAGAACATTTGTTTATTATTTTGAACATACCAGGCCCTCGGAAGCAAGAAACCTAACCACCGAAGGTCCTGAGATCGCTAGGGACTTTTGTGGGTCTGAGCCCGGAAGAGGGCGATCCAGCGGTGAAAAGTCCTCACCCAACGTACAAGCGGAAAGGAACTTTTTGTTTGTTATTTCGAACACATCAGGTCCTCGGAAGCAAGAGACATTTTGTAGAAAAGAAACATAGCCACCGAAGGTCCTGATAGCTGAGCACGGCACTGTCGTCTCGTGCTGGGAAAGCTCGAGAGAGAGAGAGAGAGAGAGAGAGAGTGTGCTGTGCTCTGGAGTCCCGCCTTGTCCCATGCTCAAAACGGGGGCGAGGGAGACCCCCCAGCTGCCACATCCTGACTTATCATTTGTGAACACTTCTTTCTTTCTTGTGAATCCTATCGCACACTCTTTTTGTATTTAGTTGTAAGGATTGGCAATAGTTTTTTTGTTCTAGTAGAGGCCCTTTTTATTTGACAAGACGGCGCTAGGACTGCCTTGTTATTATTTGATGGTCGTAGCCTGCTGCCATCTTAGATTTAGGTTTAGATTAGGCATTTTTCCAACCTGCACATACAGGTTAAACGACACCCTTGAACTGTGATCACTTGTATCTGTCTTTACAGGAGAATGCTTGGGCTTGGCAGGCCAAGCACACAGGAGGGCATGTCTCACCTAAAGGGGGAACGTCTATGTGGGACAGGAGAGGCAGAAATCAGTGCCTGTGGGACACGCAGGGGGAGAAGAGTTGACACACCCTGTCCCCTCCACCGCCCTGCGCAGCGGCTAGGCAGGTGGGCCTGCTCCGCAAGACCCTCCCTAGGGGTCTGGGCAAGTGGGACCACGCTGGGAGTGATATCCCTCTCAGGGACAAGGACTCCCAAGTTCAATGAGGACCTCCCTGAGCCGACTACATTGTCCGCCGTCATGGGACTTGAAAAAACGGTTTGTTCTCATATTTTGACGACAACTACCAGTGATCCTCCTTCCACCCCGTTGTTGGCTTCAGGTAAGGCTGGGTTTCATCAGAGTGACGCCGTCAAGGAAGAAGGACCACACCTTTTTCGATTGTGCTGGCCTACTTCCACACAGTAGGAACTGTGAATGGGGAGAGACCTGATACACAGAGAGTGACTCCTACGGAAGGAGGAGAATCCTCAATACGCAGTGGCGAGCCTCTGTGGATATGTCCTGGAGCTACGCCGTGCCGGTGGTGGCGTAGCTGAAGGCCGCAAGGCGGCGTGCTCTGACCGAGCAAGAGGCTCTGGACAGGAGCGGAACGAAGACGGGAAGAAAACCGCCTTCCCTGGTGGCGTGTCCACTAGGAGACAGCGGTGGGCCTGGCGCCCACCAACCAACGCCGAGACCAGAGGAAAGAAAGGAGCCCTGGTCCCTCGAGCTCCAACCGGCGAGGGCCTGTACCGGCGAGATGAGACGAGCACGGACAGGGACGCAAACGCTCCAAAGGTGAGGACACCAGTGAGGGCTATAATGGTTGGGGGTCAAAGACTGCCAAAGCCGTCCGCGGTAGGAGAGGCTGGGAAAAAGGACGGGCACAAGACACAGGTAAAACCGAGTGGGAGGGATAAGAATACTGCATATCCCGGCTGGAGAAGCCGCCAACTGTACGAAAGTCTGTAAGAGTGGGAAGGGCACGCAACTAGGCTTGGACTGGCCTATAGGGCAATAGGCCCATGGCCGAACCAAAAACACAAAATGCTGGTGTGGGCCAGTTGTTTTGGTCAAAGTGGGCCACTTTTCTGGCCAATGTGGGCCAGTGTGATGAGTTACTTTGCTATGAGGCTAGTAGTTTTGACCAGTGTTGCTGAATCCATATTCTTACTAGTCAAACAGTGTCACAAAAGGATGGAAGGAATGAATAGCCATTTGCAACTGTGGGCCACTTTTTCATTGGTGCCCGAGACAATGTTATGGCCCAGTCCGACTCTGCACGCAACGCGACCCAAGTAAAACAGAGGGGAAGTGATGCGAACACTGTGTATCAAGCCTGGGGAAGCCGCCTTCGGGACAAGGTCAGAAACCTGAAGGTAAGGTGTCTCCCTGACTAGTCCCCGGGGATCTGTCATCCAGGTGGCCAGGACACGGCCAAAGACTTGTGAATGTGAAGGGTGAAATTGTTTTGCAATAAAAGCCGTAGTGGACCCGACGGAGGGAGGCCGACATTCGGGAGGGGTCTGAGCCCGGAAGAGGGAGACCCAGGGGCGAAGGACCATCGCCCTGGTGCAATCAGAAAAGAACATTTGTTTATTATTTTGAACATACCAGGCCCTCGGAAGCAAGAAACCTAACCACCGAAGGTCCTGAGATCGCTAGGGACTTTTGTGGGTCTGAGCCCGGAAGAGGGCGATCCAGCGGTGAAAAGTCCTCACCCAACGTACAAGCGGAAAGGAACTTTTTGTTTGTTATTTCGAACACATCAGGTCCTCGGAAGCAAGAGACATTTTGTAGAAAAGAAACGTAGCCACCGAAGGTCCTGATAGCTGAGCACAGCACTGTCGTCTCGTGCTGGGAAAGCTCGAGAGAGAGAGAGAGAGAGAGAGTGTGCTGTGCTCTGGAGTCCCGCCTTGTCCCATGCTCAAAACGGGGGCGAGGGAGACCCCCCAGCTGCCACATCCTGACTTATCATTTGTGAACACTTCTTTCTTTCTTGTGAATCCTATCCCACACTCTTTTTGTATTTAGTTGTAAGGATTGGCAATAGTTTTTTTGTTCTAGTAGAGGCCATTTTTATTTGACAAGACGGCGCTAGGACTGCCTTGTTATTATTTGATGGTCGTAGCCTGCTGCCATCTTAGATTTAGGTTTAGATTAGGCATTTTTCCAACCTGCACATACAGGTTAAACGACACCCTTGAACTGTGATCACTTGTATCTGTCTTTACAGGAGAATGCTTGGGCTTGGCAGGCCAAGCACACAGGAGGGCATGTCTCACCTAAAGGGGGAACGTCTATGTGGGACAGGAGAGGCAGAAATCAGTGCCTGTGGGACACGCAGGGGGAGAAGAGTTGACACACCCTGTCCCCTCCACCGCCCTGCGCAGCGGCTAGGCAGGTGGGCCTGCTCCGCAAGACCCTCCCTAGCGGTCTGGGCAAGTGGGACCACGCTGGGAGTGATATCCCTCTCAGGGACAAGGACTCCCAAGTTCAATGAGGACCTCCCTGAGCCGACTACATTGTCCGCCGTCATGGGACTTGAAAAAACGGTTTGTTCTCATATTTTGACGACAACTACCAGTGATCCTCCTTCCACCCCGTTGTTGGCTTCAGGTAAGGCTGGGTTTCATCAGAGTGACGCCGTCAAGGAAGAAGGACCACACCTTTTTCGATTGTGCTGGCCTACTTCCACACAGTAGGAACTGTGAATGGGGAGAGACCTGATACACAGAGAGTGACTCCTACGGAAGGAGGAGAATCCTCAATACGCAGTGGCGAGCCTCTGTGGATATGTCCTGGAGCTACGCCGTGCCGGTGGTGGCGTAGCTGAAGGCCGCAAGGCGGCGTGCTCTGACCGAGCAAGAGGCTCTGGACAGGAGCGGAACGAAGACGGGAAGAAAACCGCCTTCCCTGGTGGCGTGTCCACTAGGAGACAGCGGTGGGCCTGGCGCCCACCAACCAACGCCGAGACCAGAGGAAAGAAAGGAGCCCTGGTCCCTCGAGCTCCAACCGGCGAGGGCCTGTACCGGCGAGATGAGACGAGCACGGACAGGGACGCAAACGCTCCAAAGGTGAGGACACCAGTGAGGGCTATAATGGTTGGGGGTCAAAGACTGCCAAAGCCGTCCGCGGTAGGAGAGGCTGGGAAAAAGGAACGGGCACAAGACACAGGTAAAACCGAGTGGGAGGGATAAGAATACTGCATATCCCGGCTGGAGAAGCCGCCAACTGTACGAAAGTCTGTAAGAGTGGGAAGGGCACGCAACTAGGCTTGGACTGGCCTATAGGGCAATAGGCCCATGGCCGAACCAAAAACACAAAATGCTGGTGTGGGCCAGTTGTTTTGGTCAAAGTGGGCCACTTTTCTGGCCAATGTGGGCCAGTGTGATGAGTTACTTTGCTATGAGGCTAGTAGTTTTGACCAGTGTTGCTGAATCCATATTCTTACTAGTCAAACAGTGTCACAAAAGGATGGAAGGAATGAATAGCCATTTGCAACTGTGGGCCACTTTTTCATTGGTGCCCGAGACAATGTTATGGCCCAGTCCGACCCTGCACGCAACGCGACCCAAGTAAAACAGAGGGGAAGTGATGCGAACACTGTGTATCAAGCCTGGGGAAGCCGCCTTCGGGACAAGGTCAGAAACCTGAAGGTAAGGTGTCTCCCTGACTAGTCCCCGGGGATCTGTCATCCAGGTGGCCAGGACACGGCCAAAGACTTGTGAATGTGAAGGGTGAAATTGTTTTGCAATAAAAGCCGTAGTGGACCCGACGGAGGGAGGCCGACATTCGGGAGGGGTCTGAGCCCGGAAGAGGGAGACCCAGGGGCGAAGGACCATCGCCCTGGTGCAATCAGAAAAGAACATTTGTTTATTATTTTGAACATACCAGGCCCTCGGAAGCAAGAAACCTAACCACCGAAGGTCCTGAGATCGCTAGGGACTTTTGTGGGTCTGAGCCCGGAAGAGGGCGATCCAGCGGTGAAAAGTCCTCACCCAACGTACAAGCGGAAAGGAACTTTTTGTTTGTTATTTCGAACACATCAGGTCCTCGGAAGCAAGAGACATTTTGTAGAAAAGAAACGTAGCCACCGAAGGTCCTGATAGCTGAGCACGGCACTGTCGTCTCGTGCTGGGAAAGCTCGAGAGAGAGAGAGAGAGAGAGAGAGAGAGAGAGAGTGTGCTGTGCTCTGGAGTCCCGCCTTGTCCCATGCTCAAAACGGGGGCGAGGGAGACCCCCCAGCTGCCACATCCTGACTTATCATTTGTGAACACTTCTTTCTTTCTTGTGAATCCTATCCCACACTCTTTTTGTATTTAGTTGTAAGGATTGGCAATAGTTTTTTTGTTCTAGTAGAGGCCCTTTTTATTTGACAAGACGGCGCTAGGACTGCCTTGTTATTATTTGATGGTCGTAGCCTGCTGCCATCTTAGATTTAGGTTTAGATTAGGCATTTTTCCAACCTGCACATACAGGTTAAACGACACCCTTGAACTGTGATCACTTGTATCTGTCTTTACAGGAGAATGCTTGGGCTTGGCAGGCCAAGCACACAGGAGGGCATGTCTCACCTAAAGGGGGAACGTCTATGTGGGACAGGAGAGGCAGAAATCAGTGCCTGTGGGACACGCAGGGGGAGAAGAGTTGACACACCCTGTCCCCTCCACCGCCCTGCGCAGCGGCTAGGCAGGTGGGCCTGCTCCGCAAGACCCTCCCTAGCGGTCTGGGCAAGTGGGACCACGCTGGGAGTGATATCCCTCTCAGGGACAAGGACTCCCAAGTTCAATGAGGACCTCCCTGAGCCGACTACATTGTCCGCCGTCATGGGACTTGAAAAAACGGTTTGTTCTCATATTTTGACGACAACTACCAGTGATCCTCCTTCCACCCCGTTGTTGGCTTCAGGTAAGGCTGGGTTTCATCAGAGTGACGCCGTCAAGGAAGAAGGACCACACCTTTTTCGATTGTGCTGGCCTACTTCCACACAGTAGGAACTGTGAATGGGGAGAGACCTGATACACAGAGAGTGACTCCTACGGAAGGAGGAGAATCCTCAATACGCAGTGGCGAGCCTCTGTGGATATGTCCTGGAGCTACGCCGTGCCGGTGGTGGCGTAGCTGAAGGCCGCAAGGCGGCGTGCTCTGACCGAGCAAGAGGCTCTGGACAGGAGCGGAACGAAGACGGGAAGAAAACCGCCTTCCCTGGTGGCGTGTCCACTAGGAGACAGCGGTGGGCCTGGCGCCCACCAACCAACGCCGAGACCAGAGGAAAGAAAGGAGCCCTGGTCCCTCGAGCTCCAACCGGCGAGGGCCTGTACCGGCGAGATGAGATGAGCACGGACAGGGACGCAAACGCTCCAAAGGTGAGGACACCAGTGAGGGCTATAATGGTTGGGGGTCAAAGACTGCCAAAGCCGTCCGCGGTAGGAGAGGCTGGGAAAAAGGAACGGGCACAAGACACAGGTAAAACCGAGTGGGAGGGATAAGAATACTGCATATCCCGGCTGGAGAAGCCGCCAACTGTACGAAAGTCTGTAAGAGTGGGAAGGGCACGCAACTAGGCTTGGACTGGCCTATAGGGCAATAGGCCCATGGCCGAACCAAAAACACAAAATGCTGGTGTGGGCCAGTTGTTTTGGTCAAAGTGGGCCACTTTTCTGGCCAATGTGGGCCAGTGTGATGAGTTACTTTGCTATGAGGCTAGTAGTTTTGACCAGTGTTGCTGAATCCATATTCTTACTAGTCAAACAGTGTCACAAAAGGATGGAAGGAATGAATAGCCATTTGCAACTGTGGGCCACTTTTTCATTGGTGCCCGAGACAATGTTATGGCCCAGTCCGACCCTGCACGCAACGCGACCCAAGTAAAACAGAGGGGAAGTGATGCGAACACTGTGTATCAAGCCTGGGGAAGCCGCCTTCGGGACAAGGTCAGAAACCTGAAGGTAAGGTGTCTCCCTGACTAGTCCCCGGGGATCTGTCATCCAGGTGGCCAGGACACGGCCAAAGACTTGTGAATGTGAAGGGTGAAATTGTTTTGCAATAAAAGCCGTAGTGGACCCGACGGAGGGAGGCCGACATTCGGGAGGGGTCTGAGCCCGGAAGAGGGAGACCCAGGGGCGAAGGACCATCGCCCTGGTGCAATCAGAAAAGAACATTTGTTTATTATTTTGAACATACCAGGCCCTCGGAAGCAAGAAACCTAACCACCGAAGGTCCTGAGATCGCTAGGGACTTTTGTGGGTCTGAGCCCGGAAGAGGGCGATCCAGCGGTGAAAAGTCCTCACCCAACGTACAAGCGGAAAGGAACTTTTTGTTTGTTATTTCGAACACATCAGGTCCTCGGAAGCAAGAGACATTTTGTAGAAAAGAAACGTAGCCACCGAAGGTCCTGATAGCTGAGCACGGCACTGTCGTCTCGTGCTGGGAAAGCTCGAGAGAGAGAGAGAGAGAGAGAGTGTGCTGTGCTCTGGAGTCCCGCCTTGTCCCATGCTCAAAACGGGGGCGAGGGAGACCCCCCAGCTGCCACATCCTGACTTATCATTTGTGAACACTTCTTTCTTTCTTGTGAATCCTATCCCACACTCTTTTTGTATTTAGTTGTAAGGATTGGCAATAGTTTTTTTGTTCTAGTAGAGGCCCTTTTTATTTGACAAGACGGCGCTAGGACTGCCTTGTTATTATTTGATGGTCGTAGCCTGCTGCCATCTTAGATTTAGGTTTAGATTAGGCATTTTTCCAACCTGCACATACAGGTTAAACGACACCCTTGAACTGTGATCACTTGTATCTGTCTTTACAGGAGAATGCTTGGGCTTGGCAGGCCAAGCACACAGGAGGGCATGTCTCACCTAAAGGGGGAACGTCTATGTGGGACAGGAGAGGCAGAAATCAGTGCCTGTGGGACACGCAGGGGGAGAAGAGTTGACACACCCTGTCACCTCCACCGCCCTGCGCAGCGGCTAGGCAGGTGGGCCTGCTCCGCAAGACCCTCCCTAGCGGTCTGGGCAAGTGGGACCACGCTGGGAGTGATATCCCTCTCAGGGACAAGGACTCCCAAGTTCAATGAGGACCTCCCTGAGCCGACTACATTGTCCGCCGTCATGGGACTTGAAAAAACGGTTTGTTCTCATATTTTGACGACAACTACCAGTGATCCTCCTTCCACCCCGTTGTTGGCTTCAGGTAAGGCTGGGTTTCATCAGAGTGACGCCGTCAAGGAAGAAGGACCACACCTTTTTCGATTGTGCTGGCCTACTTCCACACAGTAGGAACTGTGAATGGGGAGAGACCTGATACACAGAGAGTGACTCCTACGGAAGGAGGAGAATCCTCAATACGCAGTGGCGAGCCTCTGTGGATATGTCCTGGAGCTACGCCGTGCCGGTGGTGGCGTAGCTGAAGGCCGCAAGGCGGCGTGCTCTGACCGAGCAAGAGGCTCTGGACAGGAGCGGAACGAAGACGGGAAGAAAACCGCCTTCCCTGGTGGCGTGTCCACTAGGAGACAGCGGTGGGCCTGGCGCCCACCAACCAACGCCGAGACCAGAGGAAAGAAAGGAGCCCTGGTCCCTCGAGCTCCAACCGGCGAGGGCCTGTACCGGCGAGATGAGACGAGCACGGACAGGGACGCAAACGCTCCAAAGGTGAGGACACCAGTGAGGGCTATAATGGTTGGGGGTCAAAGACTGCCAAAGCCGTCCGCGGTAGGAGAGGCTGGGAAAAAGGAACGGGCACAAGACACAGGTAAAACCGAGTGGGAGGGATAAGAATACTGCATATCCCGGCTGGAGAAGCCGCCAACTGTACGAAAGTCTGTAAGAGTGGGAAGGGCACGCAACTAGGCTTGGACTGGCCTATAGGGCAATAGGCCCATGGCCGAACCAAAAACACAAAATGCTGGTGTGGGCCAGTTGTTTTGGTCAAAGTGGGCCACTTTTCTGGCCAATGTGGGCCAGTGTGATGGGTTACTTTGCTATGAGGCTAGTAGTTTTGACCAGTGTTGCTGAATCCATATTCTTACTAGTCAAACAGTGTCACAAAAGGATGGAAGGAATGAATAGCCATTTGCAACTGTGGGCCACTTTTTCATTGGTGCCCGAGACAATGTTATGGCCCAGTCCGACCCTGCACGCAACGCGACCCAAGTAAAACAGAGGGGAAGTGATGCGAACACTGTGTATCAAGCCTGGGGAAGCCGCCTTCGGGACAATGTCAGAAACCTGAAGGTAAGGTGTCTCCCTGACTAGTCCCCGGGGATCTGTCATCCAGGTGGCCAGGACACGGCCAAAGACTTGTGAATGTGAAGGGTGAAATTGTTTTGCAATAAAATCCGTAGTGGACCCGACGGAGGGAGGCCGACATTCGGGAGGGGTCTGAGCCCGGAAGAGGGAGACCCAGGGGCGAAGGACCATCGCCCTGGTGCAATCAGAAAAGAACATTTGTTTATTATTTTGAACATACCAGGCCCTCGGAAGCAAGAAACCTAACCACCGAAGGTCCTGAGATCGCTAGGGACTTTTGTGGGTCTGAGCCCGGAAGAGGGCGATCCAGCGGTGAAAAGTCCTCACCCAACGTACAAGCGGAAAGGAACTTTTTGTTTGTTATTTCGAACACATCAGGTCCTCGGAAGCAAGAGACATTTTGTAGAAAAGAAACATAGCCACCGAAGGTCCTGATAGCTGAGCACGGCACTGTCGTCTCGTGCTGGGAAAGCTCGAGAGAGAGAGAGAGAGAGAGAGAGAGAGAGAGAGAGAGAGAGAGAGTGTGCTGTGCTCTGGAGTCCCGCCTTGTCCCATGCTCAAAACGGGGGCGAGGGAGACCCCCCAGCTGCCACATCCTGACTTATCATTTGTGAACACTTCTTTCTTTCTTGTGAATCCTATCGCACACTCTTTTTGTATTTAGTTGTAAGGATTGGCAATAGTTTTTTTGTTCTAGTAGAGGCCCTTTTTATTTGACAAGACGGCGCTAGGACTGCCTTGTTATTATTTGATGGTCGTAGCCTGCTGCCATCTTAGATTTAGGTTTAGATTAGGCATTTTTCCAACCTGCACATACAGGTTAAACGACACCCTTGAACTGTGATCACTTGTATCTGTCTTTACAGGAGAATGCTTGGGCTTGGCAGGCCAAGCACACAGGAGGGCATGTCTCACCTAAAGGGGGAACGTCTATGTGGGACAGGAGAGGCAGAAATCAGTGCCTGTGGGACACGCAGGGGGAGAAGAGTTGACAGACCCTGTCCCCTCCACCGCCCTGCGCAGCGGCTAGGCAGGTGGGCCTGCTCCGCAAGACCCTCCCTAGGGGTCTGGGCAAGTGGGACCACGCTGGGAGTGATATCCCTCTCAGGGACAAGGACTCCCAAGTTCAATGAGGACCTCCCTGAGCCGACTACATTGTCCGCCGTCATGGGACTTGAAAAAACGGTTTGTTCTCATATTTTGACGACAACTACCAGTGATCCTCCTTCCACCCCGTTGTTGGCTTCAGGTAAGGCTGGGTTTCATCAGAGTGACGCCGTCAAGGAAGAAGGACCACACCTTTTTCGATTGTGCTGGCCTACTTCCACACAGTAGGAACTGTGAATGGGGAGAGACCTGATACACAGAGAGTGACTCCTACGGAAGGAGGAGAATCCTCAATACGCAGTGGCGAGCCTCTGTGGATATGTCCTGGAGCTACGCCGTGCCGGTGGTGGCGTAGCTGAAGGCCGCAAGGCGGCGTGCTCTGACCGAGCAAGAGGCTCTGGACAGGAGCGGAACGAAGACGGGAAGAAAACCGCCTTCCCTGGTGGCGTGTCCACTAGGAGACAGCGGTGGGCCTGGCGCCCACCAACCAACGCCGAGACCAGAGGAAAGAAAGGAGCCCTGGTCCCTCGAGCTCCAACCGGCGAGGGCCTGTACCGGCGAGATGAGACGAGCACGGACAGGGACGCAAACGCTCCAAAGGTGAGGACACCAGTGAGGGCTATAATGGTTGGGGGTCAAAGACTGCCAAAGCCGTCCGCGGTAGGAGAGGCTGGGAAAAAGGAACGGGCACAAGACACAGGTAAAACCGAGTGGGAGGGATAAGAATACTGCATATCCCGGCTGGAGAAGCCGCCAACTGTACGAAAGTCTGTAAGAGTGGGAAGGGCACGCAACTAGGCTTGGACTGGCCTATAGGGCAATAGGCCCATGGCCGAACCAAAAACACAAAATGCTGGTGTGGGCCAGTTGTTTTGGTCAAAGTGGGCCACTTTTCTGGCCAATGTGGGCCAGTGTGATGAGTTACTTTGCTATGAGGCTAGTAGTTTTGACCAGTGTTGCTGAATCCATATTCTTACTAGTCAAACAGTGTCACAAAAGGATGGAAGGAATGAATAGCCATTTGCAACTGTGGGCCACTTTTTCATTGGTGCCCGAGACAATGTTATGGCCCAGTCCGACCCTGCACGCAACGCGACCCAAGTAAAACAGAGGGGAAGTGATGCGAACACTGTGTATCAAGCCTGGGGAAGCCGCCTTCGGGACAAGGTCAGAAACCTGAAGGTAAGGTGTCTCCCTGACTAGTCCCCGGGGATCTGTCATCCAGGTGGCCAGGACACGGCCAAAGACTTGTGAATGTGAAGGGTGAAATTGTTTTGCAATAAAAGCCGTAGTGGACCCGACGGAGGGAGGCCGACATTCGGGAGGGGTCTGAGCCCGGAAGAGGGAGACCCAGGGGCGAAGGACCATCGCCCTGGTGCAATCAGAAAAGAACATTTGTTTATTATTTTGAACATACCAGGCCCTCGGAAGCAAGAAACCTAACCACCGAAGGTCCTGAGATCGCTAGGGACTTTTGTGGGTCTGAGCCCGGAAGAGGGCGATCCAGCGGTGAAAAGTCCTCACCCAACGTACAAGCGGAAAGGAACTTTTTGTTTGTTATTTCGAACACATCAGGTCCTCGGAAGCAAGAGACATTTTGTAGAAAAGAAACGTAGCCACCGAAGGTCCTGATAGCTGAGCACGGCACTGTCGTCTCGTGCTGGGAAAGCTCGAGAGAGAGAGAGAGAGAGAGTGTGCTGTGCTCTGGAGTCCCGCCTTGTCCCATGCTCAAAACGGGGGCGAGGGAGACCCCCCAGCTGCCACATCCTGACTTATCATTTGTGAACACTTCTTTCTTTCTTGTGAATCCTATCCCACACTCTTTTTGTATTTAGTTGTAAGGATTGGCAATAGTTTTTTTGTTCTAGTAGAGGCCCTTTTTATTTGACAAGACGGCGCTAGGACTGCCTTGTTATTATTTGATGGTCGTAGCCTGCTGCCATCTTAGATTTAGGTTTAGATTAGGCATTTTTCCAACCTGCACATACAGGTTAAACGACACCCTTGAACTGTGATCACTTGTATCTGTCTTTACAGGAGAATGCTTGGGCTTGGCAGGCCAAGCACACAGGAGGGCATGTCTCACCTAAAGGGGGAACGTCTATGTGGGACAGGAGAGGCAGAAATCAGTGCCTGTGGGACACGCAGGGGGAGAAGAGTTGACACACCCTGTCCCCTCCACCGCCCTGCGCAGCGGCTAGGCAGGTGGGCCTGCTCCGCAAGACCCTCCCTAGGGGTCTGGGCAAGTGGGACCACGCTGGGAGTGATATCCCTCTCAGGGACAAGGACTCCCAAGTTCAATGAGGACCTCCCTGAGCCGACTACATTGTCCGCCGTCATGGGACTTGAAAAAACGGTTTGTTCTCATATTTTGACGACAACTACCAGTGATCCTCCTTCCACCCCGTTGTTGGCTTCAGGTAAGGCTGGGTTTCATCAGAGTGACGCCGTCAAGGAAGAAGGACCACACCTTTTTCGATTGTGCTGGCCTACTTCCACACAGTAGGAACTGTGAATGGGGAGAGACCTGATACACAGAGAGTGACTCCTACGGAAGGAGGAGAATCCTCAATACGCAGTGGCGAGCCTCTGTGGATATGTCCTGGAGCTACGCCGTGCCGGTGGTGGCGTAGCTGAAGGCCGCAAGGCGGCGTGCTCTGACCGAGCAAGAGGCTCTGGACAGGAGCGGAACGAAGACGGGAAGAAAACCGCCTTCCCTGGTGGCGTGTCCACTAGGAGACAGCGGTGGGCCTGGCGCCCACCAACCAACGCCGAGACCAGAGGAAAGAAAGGAGCCCTGGTCCCTCGAGCTCCAACCGGCGAGGGCCTGTACCGGCGAGATGAGACGAGCACGGACAGGGACGCAAACGCTCCAAAGGTGAGGACACCAGTGAGGGCTATAATGGTTGGGGGTCAAAGACTGCCAAAGCCGTCCGCGGTAGGAGAGGCTGGGAAAAAGGAACGGGCACAAGACACAGGTAAAACCGAGTGGGAGGGATAAGAATACTGCATATCCCGGCTGGAGAAGCCGCCAACTGTACGAAAGTCTGTAAGAGTGGGAAGGGCACGCAACTAGGCTTGGACTGGCCTATAGGGCAATAGGCCCATGGCCGAACCAAAAACACAAAATGCTGGTGTGGGCCAGTTGTTTTGGTCAAAGTGGGCCACTTTTCTGGCCAATGTGGGCCAGTGTGATGAGTTACTTTGCTATGAGGCTAGTAGTTTTGACCAGTGTTGCTGAATCCATATTCTTACTAGTCAAACAGTGTCACAAAAGGATGGAAGGAATGAATAGCCATTTGCAACTGTGGGCCACTTTTTCATTGGTGCCCGAGACAATGTTATGGCCCAGTCCGACCCTGCACGCAACGCGACCCAAGTAAAACAGAGGGGAAGTGATGCGAACACTGTGTATCAAGCCTGGGGAAGCCGCCTTCGGGACAAGGTCAGAAACCTGAAGGTAAGGTGTCTCCCTGACTAGTCCCCGGGGATCTGTCATCCAGGTGGCCAGGACACGGCCAAAGACTTGTGAATGTGAAGGGTGAAATTGTTTTGCAATAAAAGCCGTAGTGGACCCGACGGAGGGAGGCCGACATTCGGGAGGGGTCTGAGCCCGGAAGAGGGAGACCCAGGGGCGAAGGACCATCGCCCTGGTGCAATCAGAAAAGAACATTTGTTTATTATTTTGAACATACCAGGCCCTCGGAAGCAAGAAACCTAACCACCGAAGGTCCTGAGATCGCTAGGGACTTTTGTGGGTCTGAGCCCGGAAGAGGGCGATCCAGCGGTGAAAAGTCCTCACCCAACGTACAAGCGGAAAGGAACTTTTTGTTTGTTATTTCGAACACATCAGGTCCTCGGAAGCAAGAGACATTTTGTAGAAAAGAAACATAGCCACCGAAGGTCCTGATAGCTGAGCACGGCACTGTCGTCTCGTGCTGGGAAAGCTCGAGAGAGAGAGAGAGAGAGTGTTCTGTGCTCTGGAGTCCCGCCTTGTCCCATGCTCAAAACGGGGGCGAGGGAGACCCCCCAGCTGCCACATCCTGACTTATCATTTGTGAACACTTCTTTCTTTCTTGTGAATCCTATCGCACACTCTTTTTGTATTTAGTTGTAAGGATTGGCAATAGTTTTTTTGTTCTAGTAGAGGCCCTTTTTATTTGACAAGACGGCGCTAGGACTGCCTTGTTATTATTTGATGGTCGTAGCCTGCTGCCATCTTAGATTTAGGTTTAGATTAGGCATTTTTCCAACCTGCACATACAGGTTAAACGACACCCTTGAACTGTGATCACTTGTATCTGTCTTTACAGGAGAATGCTTGGGCTTGGCAGGCCAAGCACACAGGAGGGCATGTCTCACCTAAAGGGGGAACGTCTATGTGGGACAGGAGAGGCAGAAATCAGTGCCTGTGGGACACGCAGGGGGAGAAGAGTTGACACACCCTGTCCCCTCCACCGCCCTGCGCAGCGGCTAGGCAGGTGGGCCTGCTCCGCAAGACCCTCCCTAGCGGTCTGGGCAAGTGGGACCACGCTGGGAGTGATATCCCTCTCAGGGACAAGGACTCCCAAGTTCAATGAGGACCTCCCTGAGCCGACTACATTGTCCGCCGTCATGGGACTTGAAAAAACGGTTTGTTCTCATATTTTGACGACAACTACCAGTGATCCTCCTTCCACCCCGTTGTTGGCTTCAGGTAAGGCTGGGTTTCATCAGAGTGACGCCGTCAAGGAAGAAGGACCACACCTTTTTCGATTGTGCTGGCCTACTTCCACACAGTAGGAACTGTGAATGGGGAGAGACCTGATACACAGAGAGTGACTCCTACGGAAGGAGGAGAATCCTCAATACGCAGTGGCGAGCCTCTGTGGATATGTCCTGGAGCTACGCCGTGCCGGTGGTGGCGTAGCTGAAGGCCGCAAGGCGGCGTGCTCTGACCGAGCAAGAGGCTCTGGACAGGAGCGGAACGAAGACGGGAAGAAAACCGCCTTCCCTGGTGGCGTGTCCACTAGGAGACAGCGGTGGGCCTGGCGCCCACCAACCAACGCCGAGACCAGAGGAAAGAAAGGAGCCCTGGTCCCTCGAGCTCCAACCGGCGAGGGCCTGTACCGGCGAGATGAGACGAGCACGGACAGGGACGCAAACGCTCCAAAGGTGAGGACACCAGTGAGGGCTATAATGGTTGGGGGTCAAAGACTGCCAAAGCCGTCCGCGGTAGGAGAGGCTGGGAAAAAGGAACGGGCACAAGACACAGGTAAAACCGAGTGGGAGGGATAAGAATACTGCATATCCCGGCTGGAGAAGCCGCCAACTGTACGAAAGTCTGTAAGAGTGGGAAGGGCACGCAACTAGGCTTGGACTGGCCTATAGGGCAATAGGCCCATGGCCGAACCAAAAACACAAAATGCTGGTGTGGGCCAGTTGTTTTGGTCAAAGTGGGCCACTTTTCTGGCCAATGTGGGCCAGTGTGATGAGTTACTTTGCTATGAGGCTAGTAGTTTTGACCAGTGTTGCTGAATCCATATTCTTACTAGTCAAACAGTGTCACAAAAGGATGGAAGGAATGAATAGCCATTTGCAACTGTGGGCCACTTTTTCATTGGTGCCCGAGACAATGTTATGGCCCAGTCCGACCCTGCACGCAACGCGACCCAAGTAAAACAGAGGGGAAGTGATGCGAACACTGTGTATCAAGCCTGGGGAAGCCGCCTTCGGGACAAGGTCAGAAACCTGAAGGTAAGGTGTCTCCCTGACTAGTCCCCGGGGATCTGTCATCCAGGTGGCCAGGACACGGCCAAAGACTTGTGAATGTGAAGGGTGAAATTGTTTTGCAATAAAAGCCGTAGTGGACCCGACGGAGGGAGGCCGACATTCGGGAGGGGTCTGAGCCCGGAAGAGGGAGACCCAGGGGCGAAGGACCATCGCCCTGGTGCAATCAGAAAAGAACATTTGTTTATTATTTTGAACATACCAGGCCCTCGGAAGCAAGAAACCTAACCACCGAAGGTCCTGAGATCGCTAGGGACTTTTGTGGGTCTGAGCCCGGAAGAGGGCGATCCAGCGGTGAAAAGTCCTCACCCAACGTACAAGCGGAAAGGAACTTTTTGTTTGTTATTTCGAACACATCAGGTCCTCGGAAGCAAGAGACATTTTGTAGAAAAGAAACGTAGCCACCGAAGGTCCTGATAGCTGAGCACGGCACTGTCGTCTCGTGCTGGGAAAGCTCGAGAGAGAGAGAGAGAGAGAGTGTGCTGTGCTCTGGAGTCCCGCCTTGTCCCATGCTCAAAACGGGGGCGAGGGAGACCCCCCAGCTGCCACATCCTGACTTATCATTTGTGAACACTTCTTTCTTTCTTGTGAATCCTATCGCACACTCTTTTTGTATTTAGTTGTAAGGATTGGCAATAGTTTTTTTGTTCTAGTAGAGGCCCTTTTTATTTGACAAGACGGCGCTAGGACTGCCTTGTTATTATTTGATGGTCGTAGCCTGCTGCCATCTTAGATTTAGGTTTAGATTAGGCATTTTTCCAACCTGCACATACAGGTTAAACGACACCCTTGAACTGTGATCACTTGTATCTGTCTTTACAGGAGAATGCTTGGGCTTGGCAGGCCAAGCACACAGGAGGGCATGTCTCACCTAAAGGGGGAACGTCTATGTGGGACAGGAGAGGCAGAAATCAGTGCCTGTGGGACACGCAGGGGGAGAAGAGTTGACACACCCTGTCCCCTCCACCGCCCTGCGCAGCGGCTAGGCAGGTGGGCCTGCTCCGCAAGACCCTCCCTAGGGGTCTGGGCAAGTGGGACCACGCTAGGGAGTGATATCCCTCGCAGGGACAAGGACTCCCAAGTTCAATGAGGACCTCCCTGAGCCGACTACATTGACCGCCGTCATGGGACTTGAAAAAACGGTTTGTTCTCATATTTTGACGACAACTACCAGTGATCCTCCTTCCACCCCGTTGTTGGCTTCAGGTAAGGCTGGGTTTCATCAGAGTGACGCCGTCAAGGAAGAAGGACCACACCTTTTTCGATTGTGCTGGCCTACTTCCACACAGTAGGAACTGTGAATGGGGAGAGACCTGATACACAGAGAGTGACTCCTACGGAAGGAGGAGAATCCTCAATACGCAGTGGCGAGCCTCTGTGGATATGTCCTGGAGCTACGCCGTGCCGGTGGTGGCGTAGCTGAAGGCCGCAAGGCGGCGTGCTCTGACCGAGCAAGAGGCTCTGGACAGGAGCGGAACGAAGACGGGAAGAAAACCGCCTTCCCTGGTGGCGTGTCCACTAGGAGACAGCGGTGGGCCTGGCGCCCACCAACCAACGCCGAGACCAGAGGAAAGAAAGGAGCCCTGGTCCCTCGAGCTCCAACCGGCGAGGGCCTGTACCGGCGAGATGAGACGAGCACGGACAGGGACGCAAACGCTCCAAAGGTGAGGACACCAGTGAGGGCTATAATGGTTGGGGGTCAAAGACTGCCAAAGCCGTCCGCGGTAGGAGAGGCTGGGAAAAAGGAACGGGCACAAGACACAGGTAAAACCGAGTGGGAGGGATAAGAATACTGCATATCCCGGCTGGAGAAGCCGCCAACTGTACGAAAGTCTGTAAGAGTGGGAAGGGCACGCAACTAGGCTTGGACTGGCCTATAGGGCAATAGGCCCATGGCCGAACCAAAAACACAAAATGCTGGTGTGGGCCAGTTGTTTTGGTCAAAGTGGGCCACTTTTCTGGCCAATGTGGGCCAGTGTGATGAGTTACTTTGCTATGAGGCTAGTAGTTTTGACCAGTGTTGCTGAATCCATATTCTTACTAGTCAAACAGTGTCACAAAAGGATGGAAGGAATGAATAGCCATTTGCAACTGTGGGCCACTTTTTCATTGGTGCCCGAGACAATGTTATGGCCCAGTCCGACCCTGCACGCAACGCGACCCAAGTAAAACAGAGGGGAAGTGATGCGAACACTGTGTATCAAGCCTGGGGAAGCCGCCTTCGGGACAAGGTCAGAAACCTGAAGGTAAGGTGTCTCCCTGACTAGTCCCCGGGGATCTGTCATCCAGGTGGCCAGGACACGGCCAAAGACTTGTGAATGTGAAGGGTGAAATTGTTTTGCAATAAAAGCCGTAGTGGACCCGACGGAGGGAGGCCGACATTCGGGAGGGGTCTGAGCCCGGAAGAGGGAGACCCAGGGGCGAAGGACCATCGCCCTGGTGCAATCAGAAAAGAACATTTGTTTATTATTTTGAACATACCAGGCCCTCGGAAGCAAGAAACCTAACCACCGAAGGTCCTGAGATCGCTAGGGACTTTTGTGGGTCTGAGCCCGGAAGAGGGCGATCCAGCGGTGAAAAGTCCTCACCCAACGTACAAGCGGAAAGGAACTTTTTGTTTGTTATTTCGAACACATCAGGTCCTCGGAAGCAAGAGACATTTTGTAGAAAAGAAACGTAGCCACCGAAGGTCCTGATAGCTGAGCACGGCACTGTCGTCTCGTGCTGGGAAAGCTCGAGAGAGAGAGAGAGAGAGAGAGAGAGTGTGCTGTGCTCTGGAGTCCCGCCTTGTCCCATGCTCAAAACGGGGGCGAGGGAGACCCCCCAGCTGCCACATCCTGACTTATCATTTGTGAACACTTCTTTCTTTCTTGTGAATCCTATCCCACACTCTTTTTGTATTTAGTTGTAAGGATTGGCAATAGTTTTTTTGTTCTAGTAGAGGCCCTTTTTATTTGACAAGACGGCGCTAGGACTGCCTTGTTATTATTTGATGGTCGTAGCCTGCTGCCATCTTAGATTTAGGTTTAGATTAGGCATTTTTCCAACCTGCACATACAGGTTAAACGACACCCTTGAACTGTGATCACTTGTATCTGTCTTTACAGGAGAATGCTTGGGCTTGGCAGGCCAAGCACACAGGAGGGCATGTCTCACCTAAAGGGGGAACGTCTATGTGGGACAGGAGAGGCAGAAATCAGTGCCTGTGGGACACGCAGGGGGAGAAGAGTTGACACACCCTGTCCCCTCCACCGCCCTGCGCAGCGGCTAGGCAGGTGGGCCTGCTCCGCAAGACCCTCCCTAGCGGTCTGGGCAAGTGGGACCACGCTGGGAGTGATATCCCTCTCAGGGACAAGGACTCCCAAGTTCAATGAGGACCTCCCTGAGCCGACTACATTGTCCGCCGTCATGGGACTTGAAAAAACGGTTTGTTCTCATATTTTGACGACAACTACCAGTGATCCTCCTTCCACCCCGTTGTTGGCTTCAGGTAAGGCTGGGTTTCATCAGAGTGACGCCGTCAAGGAAGAAGGACCACACCTTTTTCGATTGTGCTGGCCTACTTCCACACAGTAGGAACTGTGAATGGGGAGAGACCTGATACACAGAGAGTGACTCCTACGGAAGGAGGAGAATCCTCAATACGCAGTGGCGAGCCTCTGTGGATATGTCCTGGAGCTACGCCGTGCCGGTGGTGGCGTAGCTGAAGGCCGCAAGGCGGCGTGCTCTGACCGAGCAAGAGGCTCTGGACAGGAGCGGAACGAAGACGGGAAGAAAACCGCCTTCCCTGGTGGCGTGTCCACTAGGAGACAGCGGTGGGCCTGGCGCCCACCAACCAACGCCGAGACCAGAGGAAAGAAAGGAGCCCTGGTCCCTCGAGCTCCAACCGGCGAGGGCCTGTACCGGCGAGATGAGACGAGCACGGACAGGGACGCAAACGCTCCAAAGGTGAGGACACCAGTGAGGGCTATAATGGTTGGGGGTCAAAGACTGCCAAAGCCGTCCGCGGTAGGAGAGGCTGGGAAAAAGGAACGGGCACAAGACACAGGTAAAACCGAGTGGGAGGGATAAGAATACTGCATATCCCGGCTGGAGAAGCCGCCAACTGTACGAAAGTCTGTAAGAGTGGGAAGGGCACGCAACTAGGCTTGGACTGGCCTATAGGGCAATAGGCCCATGGCCGAACCAAAAACACAAAATGCTGGTGTGGGCCAGTTGTTTTGGTCAAAGTGGGCCACTTTTCTGGCCAATGTGGGCCAGTGTGATGAGTTACTTTGCTATGAGGCTAGTAGTTTTGACCAGTGTTGCTGAATCCATATTCTTACTAGTCAAACAGTGTCACAAAAGGATGGAAGGAATGAATAGCCATTTGCAACTGTGGGCCACTTTTTCATTGGTGCCCGAGACAATGTTATGGCCCAGTCCGACCCTGCACGCAACGCGACCCAAGTAAAACAGAGGGGAAGTGATGCGAACACTGTGTATCAAGCCTGGGGAAGCCGCCTTCGGGACAAGGTCAGAAACCTGAAGGTAAGGTGTCTCCCTGACTAGTCCCCGGGGATCTGTCATCCAGGTGGCCAGGACACGGCCAAAGACTTGTGAATGTGAAGGGTGAAATTGTTTTGCAATAAAAGCCGTAGTGGACCCGACGGAGGGAGGCCGACATTCGGGAGGGGTCTGAGCCCGGAAGAGGGAGACCCAGGGGCGAAGGACCATCGCCCTGGTGCAATCAGAAAAGAACATTTGTTTATTATTTTGAACATACCAGGCCCTCGGAAGCAAGAAACCTAACCACCGAAGGTCCTGAGATCGCTAGGGACTTTTGTGGGTCTGAGCCCGGAAGAGGGCGATCCAGCGGTGAAAAGTCCTCACCCAACGTACAAGCGGAAAGGAACTTTTTGTTTGTTATTTCGAACACATCAGGTCCTCGGAAGCAAGAGACATTTTGTAGAAAAGAAACGTAGCCACCGAAGGTCCTGATAGCTGAGCACGGCACTGTCGTCTCGTGCTGGGAAAGCTCGAGAGAGAGAGAGAGAGAGAGAGAGAGAGTGTGCTGTGCTCTGGAGTCCCGCCTTGTCCCATGCTCAAAACGGGGGCGAGGGAGACCCCCCAGCTGCCACATCCTGACTTATCATTTGTGAACACTTCTTTCTTTCTTGTGAATCCTATCGCACACTCTTTTTGTATTTAGTTGTAAGGATTGGCAATAGTTTTTTTGTTCTAGTAGAGGCCCTTTTTATTTGACAAGACGGCGCTAGGACTGCCTTGTTATTATTTGATGGTCGTAGCCTGCTGCCATCTTAGATTTAGGTTTAGATTAGGCATTTTTCCAACCTGCACATACAGGTTAAACGACACCCTTGAACTGTGATCACTTGTATCTGTCTTTACAGGAGAATGCTTGGGCTTGGCAGGCCAAGCACACAGGAGGGCATGTCTCACCTAAAGGGGGAACGTCTATGTGGGACAGGAGAGGCAGAAATCAGTGCCTGTGGGACACGCAGGGGGAGAAGAGTTGACACACCCTGTCCCCTCCACCGCCCTGCGCAGCGGCTAGGCAGGTGGGCCTGCTCCGCAAGACCCTCCCTAGCGGTCTGGGCAAGTGGGACCACGCTGGGAGTGATATCCCTCTCAGGGACAAGGACTCCCAAGTTCAATGAGGACCTCCCTGAGCCGACTACATTGTCCGCCGTCATGGGACTTGAAAAAACGGTTTGTTCTCATATTTTGACGACAACTACCAGTGATCCTCCTTCCACCCCGTTGTTGGCTTCAGGTAAGGCTGGGTTTCATCAGAGTGACGCCGTCAAGGAAGAAGGACCACACCTTTTTCGATTGTGCTGGCCTACTTCCACACAGTAGGAACTGTGAATGGGGAGAGACCTGATACACAGAGAGTGACTCCTACGGAAGGAGGAGAATCCTCAATACGCAGTGGCGAGCCTCTGTGGATATGGCCTGGAGCTACGCCGTGCCGGTGGTGGCGTAGCTGAAGGCCGCAAGGCGGCGTGCTCTGACCGAGCAAGAGGCTCTGGACAGGAGCGGAACGAAGACGGGAAGAAAACCGCCTTCCCTGGTGGCGTGTCCACTAGGAGACAGCGGTGGGCCTGGCGCCCACCAACCAACGCCGAGACCAGAGGAAAGAAAGGAGCCCTGGTCCCTCGAGCTCCAACCGGCGAGGGCCTGTACCGGCGAGATGAGACGAGCACGGACAGGGACGCAAACGCTCCAAAGGTGAGGACACCAGTGAGGGCTATAATGGTTGGGGGTCAAAGACTGCCAAAGCCGTCCGCGGTAGGAGAGGCTGGGAAAAAGGAACGGGCACAAGACACAGGTAAAACCGAGTGGGAGGGATAAGAATACTGCATATCCCGGCTGGAGAAGCCGCCAACTGTACGAAAGTCTGTAAGAGTGGGAAGGGCACGCAACTGGGCTTGGACTGGCCTATAGGGCAATAGGCCCATGGCCGAACCAAAAACACAAAATGCTGGTGTGGGCCAGTTGTTTTGGTCAAAGTGGGCCACTTTTCTGGCCAATGTGGGCCAGTGTGATGAGTTACTTTGCTATGAGGCTAGTAGTTTTGACCAGTGTTGCTGAATCCATATTCTTACTAGTCAAACAGTGTCACAAAAGGATGGAAGGAATGAATAGCCATTTGCAACTGTGGGCCACTTTTTCATTGGTGCCCGAGACAATGTTATGGCCCAGTCCGACCCTGCACGCAACGCGACCCAAGTAAAACAGAGGGGAAGTGATGCGAACACTGTGTATCAAGCCTGGGGAAGCCGCCTTCGGGACAAGGTCAGAAACCTGAAGGTAAGGTGTCTCCCTGACTAGTCCCCGGGGATCTGTCATCCAGGTGGCCAGGACACGGCCAAAGACTTGTGAATGTGAAGGGTGAAATTGTTTTGCAATAAAAGCCGTAGTGGACCTGACGGAGGGAGGCCGACATTCGGGAGGGGTCTGAGCCCGGAAGAGGGAGACCCAGGGGCGAAGGACCATCGCCCTGGTGCAATCAGAAAAGAACATTTGTTTATTATTTTGAACATACCAGGCCCTCGGAAGCAAGAAACCTAACCACCGAAGGTCCTGAGATCGCTAGGGACTTTTGTGGGTCTGAGCCCGGAAGAGGGCGATCCAGCGGTGAAAAGTCCTCACCCAACGTACAAGCGGAAAGGAACTTTTTGTTTGTTATTTCGAACACATCAGGTCCTCGGAAGCAAGAGACATTTTGTAGAAAAGAAACGTAGCCACCGAAGGTCCTGATAGCTGAGCACGGCACTGTCGTCTCGTGCTGGGAAAGCTCGAGAGAGAGAGAGAGAGAGAGAGAGTGTGCTGTGCTCTGGAGTCCCGCCTTGTCCCATGCTCAAAACGGGGGCGAGGGAGACCCCCCAGCTGCCACATCCTGACTTATCATTTGTGAACACTTCTTTCTTTCTTGTGAATCCTATCGCACACTCTTTTTGTATTTAGTTGTAAGGATTGGCAATAGTTTTTTTGTTCTAGTAGAGGCCCTTTTTATTTGACAAGATGGCGCTAGGACTGCCTTGTTATTATTTGATGGTCGTAGCCTGCTGCCATCTTAGATTTAGGTTTAGATTAGGCATTTTTCCAACCTGCACATACAGGTTAAACGACACCCTTGAACTGTGATCACTTGTATCTGTCTTTACAGGAGAATGCTTGGGCTTGGCAGGCCAAGCACACAGGAGGGCATGTCTCACCTAAAGGGGGAACGTCTATGTGGGACAGGAGAGGCAGAAATCAGTGCCTGTGGGACACGCAGGGGGAGAAGAGTTGACACACCCTGTCCCCTCCACCGCCCTGCGCAGCGGCTAGGCAGGTGGGCCTGCTCCGCAAGACCCTCCCTAGCGGTCTGGGCAAGTGGGATCACGCTGGGAGTGATATCCCTCTCAGGGACAAGGACTCCCAAGTTCAATGAGGACCTCCCTGAGCCGACTACATTGTCCGCCGTCATGGGACTTGAAAAAACGGTTTGTTCTCATATTTTGACGACAACTACCAGTGATCCTCCTTCCACCCCGTTGTTGGCTTCAGGTAAGGCTGGGTTTCATCAGAGTGACGCCGTCAAGGAAGAAGGACCACACCTTTTTCGATTGTGCTGGCCTACTTCCACACAGTAGGAACTGTGAATGGGGAGAGACCTGATACACAGAGAGTGACTCCTACGGAAGGAGGAGAATCCTCAATACGCAGTGGCGAGCCTCTGTGGATATGTCCTGGAGCTACGCCGTGCCGGTGGTGGCGTAGCTGAAGGCCGCAAGGCGGCGTGCTCTGACCGAGCAAGAGGCTCTGGACAGGAGCGGAACGAAGACGGGAAGAAAACCGCCTTCCCTGGTGGCGTGTCCACTAGGAGACAGCGGTGGGCCTGGCGCCCACCAACCAACGCCGAGACCAGAGGAAAGAAAGGAGCCCTGGTCCCTCGAGCTCCAACCGGCGAGGGCCTGTACCGGCGAGATGAGACGAGCACGGACAGGGACGCAAACGCTCCAAAGGTGAGGACACCAGTGAGGGCTATAATGGTTGGGGGTCAAAGACTGCCAAAGCCGTCCGCGGTAGGAGAGGCTGGGAAAAAGGAACGGGCACAAGACACAGGTAAAACCGAGTGGGAGGGATAAGAATACTGCATATCCCGGCTGGAGAAGCCGCCAACTGTACGAAAGTCTGTAAGAGTGGGAAGGGCACGCAACTGGGCTTGGACTGGCCTATAGGGCAATAGGCCCATGGCCGAACCAAAAACACAAAATGCTGGTGTGGGCCAGTTGTTTTGGTCAAAGTGGGCCACTTTTCTGGCCAATGTGGGCCAGTGTGATGAGTTACTTTGCTATGAGGCTAGTAGTTTTGACCAGTGTTGCTGAATCCATATTCTTACTAGTCAAACAGTGTCACAAAAGGATGGAAGGAATGAATAGCCATTTGCAACTGTGGGCCACTTTTTCATTGGTGCCCGAGACAATGTTATGGCCCAGTCCGACCCTGCACGCAACGCGACCCAAGTAAAACAGAGGGGAAGTGATGCGAACACTGTGTATCAAGCCTGGGGAAGCCGCCTTCGGGACAAGGTCAGAAACCTGAAGGTAAGGTGTCTCCCTGACTAGTCCCCGGGGATCTGTCATCCAGGTGGCCAGGACACGGCCAAAGACTTGTGAATGTGAAGGGTGAAATTGTTTTGCAATAAAAGCCGTAGTGGACCCGACGGAGGGAGGCCGACATTCGGGAGGGGTCTGAGCCCGGAAGAGGGAGACCCAGGGGCGAAGGACCATCGCCCTGGTGCAATCAGAAAAGAACATTTGTTTATTATTTTGAACATACCAGGCCCTCGGAAGCAAGAAACCTAACCACCGAAGGTCCTGAGATCGCTAGGGACTTTTGTGGGTCTGAGCCCGGAAGAGGGCGATCCAGCGGTGAAAAGTCCTCACCCAACGTACAAGCGGAAAGGAACTTTTTGTTTGTTATTTCGAACACATCAGGTCCTCGGAAGCAAGAGACATTTTGTAGAAAAGAAACGTAGCCACCGAAGGTCCTGATAGCTGAGCACGGCACTGTCGTCTCGTGCTGGGAAAGCTCGAGAGAGAGAGAGAGAGAGTGTGCTGTGCTCTGGAGTCCCGCATTGTCCCATGCTCAAAACGGGGGCGAGGGAGACCCCCCAGCTGCCACATCCTGACTTATCATTTGTGAACACTTCTTTCTTTCTTGTGAATCCTATCCCACACTCTTTTTGTATTTAGTTGTAAGGATTGGCAATAGTTTTTTTGTTCTAGTAGAGGCCCTTTTTATTTGACAAGACGGCGCTAGGACTGCCTTGTTATTATTTGATGGTCGTAGCCTGCTGCCATCTTAGATTTAGGTTTAGATTAGGCATTTTTCCAACCTGCACATACAGGTTAAACGACACCCTTGAACTGTGATCACTTGTATCTGTCTTTACAGGAGAATGCTTGGGCTTGGCAGGCCAAGCACACAGGAGGGCATGTCTCACCTAAAGGGGGAACGTCTATGTGGGACAGGAGAGGCAGAAATCAGTGCCTGTGGGACACGCAGGGGGAGAAGAGTTGACACACCCTGTCCCCTCCACCGCCCTGCGCAGCGGCTAGGCAGGTGGGCCTGCTCCGCAAGACCCTCCCTAGGGGTCTGGGCAAGTGGGACCACGCTGGGAGTGATATCCCTCTCAGGGACAAGGACTCCCAAGTTCAATGAGGACCTCCCTGAGCCGACTACATTGTCCGCCGTCATGGGACTTGAAAAAACGGTTTGTTCTCATATTTTGACGACAACTACCAGTGATCCTCCTTCCACCCCGTTGTTGGCTTCAGGTAAGGCTGGGTTTCATCAGAGTGACGCCGTCAAGGAAGAAGGACCACACCTTTTTCGATTGTGCTGGCCTACTTCCACACAGTAGGAACTGTGAATGGGGAGAGACCTGATACACAGAGAGTGACTCCTACGGAAGGAGGAGAATCCTCAATACGCAGTGGCGAGCCTCTGTGGATATGTCCTGGAGCTACGCCGTGCCGGTGGTGGCGTAGCTGAAGGCCGCAAGGCGGCGTGCTCTGACCGAGCAAGAGGCTCTGGACAGGAGCGGAACGAAGACGGGAAGAAAACCGCCTTCCCTGGTGGCGTGTCCACTAGGAGACAGCGGTGGGCCTGGCGCCCACCAACCAACGCCGAGACCAGAGGAAAGAAAGGAGCCCTGGTCCCTCGAGCTCCAACCGGCGAGGGCCTGTACCGGCGAGATGAGACGAGCACGGACAGGGACGCAAACGCTCCAAAGGTGAGGACACCAGTGAGGGCTATAATGGTTGGGGGTCAAAGACTGCCAAAGCCGTCCGCGGTAGGAGAGGCTGGGAAAAAGGAACGGGCACAAGACACAGGTAAAACCGAGTGGGAGGGATAAGAATACTGCATATCCCGGCTGGAGAAGCCGCCAACTGTACGAAAGTCTGTAAGAGTGGGAAGGGCACGCAACTAGGCTTGGACTGGCCTATAGGGCAATAGGCCCAATGCCGAACCAAAAACACAAAATGCTGGTGTGGGCCAGTTGTTTTGGTCAAAGTGGGCCACTTTTCTGGCCAATGTGGGCCAGTGTGATGAGTTACTTTGCTATGAGGCTAGTAGTTTTGACCAGTGTTGCTGAATCCATATTCTTACTAGTCAAACAGTGTCACAAAAGGATGGAAGGAATGAATAGCCATTTGCAACTGTGGGCCACTTTTTCATTGGTGCCCGAGACAATGTTATGGCCCAGTCCGACCCTGCACGCAACGCGACCCAAGTAAAACAGAGGGGAAGTGATGCGAACACTGTGTATCAAGCCTGGGGAAGCCGCCTTCGGGACAAGGTCAGAAACCTGAAGGTAAGGTGTCTCCCTGACTAGTCCCCGGGGATCTGTCATCCAGGTGGCCAGGACACGGCCAAAGACTTGTGAATGTGAAGGGTGAAATTGTTTTGCAATAAAAGCCGTAGTGGACCCG
This sequence comes from Ambystoma mexicanum, assembly GCF_040938575.1. Classification (NCBI taxonomy): domain Eukaryota; kingdom Metazoa; phylum Chordata; class Amphibia; order Caudata; family Ambystomatidae; genus Ambystoma; species Ambystoma mexicanum. The sequence goes on from NW_027182380.1 coordinate 1,509,934, forward strand.
ACGGAGGGAGGCCGACATTCGGGAGGGGTCTGAGCCCGGAAGAGGGAGACCCAGGGGCGAAGGACCATCGCCCTGGTGCAATCAGAAAAGAACATTTGTTTATTATTTTGAACATACCAGGCCCTCGGAAGCAAGAAACCTAACCACCGAAGGTCCTGAGATCGCTAGGGACTTTTGTGGGTCTGAGCCCGGAAGAGGGCGATCCAGCGGTGAAAAGTCCTCACCCAACGTACAAGCGGAAAGGAACTTTTTGTTTGTTATTTCGAACACATCAGGTCCTCGGAAGCAAGAGACATTTTGTAGAAAAGAAACGTAGCCACCGAAGGTCCTGATAGCTGAGCATGGCACTGTCGTCTCGTGCTGGGAAAGCTCGAGAGAGAGAGAGAGAGAGTGTGCTGTGCTCTGGAGTCCCGCCTTGTCCCATGCTCAAAACGGGGGCGAGGGAGACCCCCCAGCTGCCACATCCTGACTTATCATTTGTGAACACTTCTTTCTTTCTTGTGAATCCTATCCCACACTCTTTTTGTATTTAGTTGTAAGGATTGGCAATAGTTTTTTTGTTCTAGTAGAGGCCCTTTTTATTTGACAAGACGGCGCTAGGACTGCCTTGTTATTATTTGATGGTCGTAGCCTGCTGCCATCTTAGATTTAGGTTTAGATTAGGCATTTTTCCAACCTGCACATACAGGTTAAACGACACCCTTGAACTGTGATCACTTGTATCTGTCTTTACAGGAGAATGCTTGGGCTTGGCAGGCCAAGCACACAGGAGGGCATGTCTCACCTAAAGGGGGAACGTCTATGTGGGACAGGAGAGGCAGAAATCAGTGCCTGTGGGACACGCAGGGGGAGAAGAGTTGACACACCCTGTCCCCTCCACCGCCCTGCGCAGCGGCTAGGCAGGTGGGCCTGCTCCGCAAGACCCTCCCTAGGGGTCTGGGCAAGTGGGACCACGCTGGGAGTGATATCCCTCTCAGGGACAAGGACTCCCAAGTTCAATGAGGACCTCCCTGAGCCGACTACATTGTCCGCCGTCATGGGACTTGAAAAAACGGTTTGTTCTCATATTTTGACGACAACTACCAGTGATCCTCCTTCCACCCCGTTGTTGGCTTCAGGTAAGGCTGGGTTTCATCAGAGTGACGCCGTCAAGGAAGAAGGACCACACCTTTTTCGATTGTGCTGGCCTACTTCCACACAGTAGGAACTGTGAATGGGGAGAGACCTGATACACAGAGAGTGACTCCTACGGAAGGAGGAGAATCCTCAATACGCAGTGGCGAGCCTCTGTGGATATGTCCTGGAGCTACGCCGTGCCGGTGGTGGCGTAGCTGAAGGCCGCAAGGCGGCGTGCTCTGACCGAGCAAGAGGCTCTGGACAGGAGCGGAACGAAGACGGGAAGAAAACCGCCTTCCCTGGTGGCGTGTCCACTAGGAGACGGCGGTGGGCCTGGCGCCCACCAACCAACGCCGAGACCAGAGGAAAGAAAGGAGCCCTGGTCCCTCGAGCTCCAACCGGCGAGGGCCTGTACCGGCGAGATGAGACGAGCACGGACAGGGACGCAAACGCTCCAAAGGTGAGGACACCAGTGAGGGCTATAATGGTTGGGGGTCAAAGACTGCCAAAGCCGTCCGCGGTAGGAGAGGCTGGGAAAAAGGAACGGGCACAAGACACAGGTAAAACCGAGTGGGAGGGATAAGAATACTGCATATCCCGGCTGGAGAAGCCGCCAACTGTACGAAAGTCTGTAAGAGTGGGAAGGGCACGCAACTAGGCTTGGACTGGCCTATAGGGCAATAGGCCCATGGCCGAACCAAAAACACAAAATGCTGGTGTGGGCCAGTTGTTTTGGTCAAAGTGGGCCACTTTTCTGGCCAATGTGGGCCAGTGTGATGAGTTACTTTGCTATGAGGCTAGTAGTTTTGACCAGTGTTGCTGAATCCATATTCTTACTAGTCAAACAGTGTCACAAAAGGATGGAAGGAATGAATAGCCATTTGCAACTGTGGGCCACTTTTTCATTGGTGCCCGAGACAATGTTATGGCCCAGTCCGACCCTGCACGCAACGCGACCCAAGTAAAACAGAGGGGAAGTGATGCGAACACTGTGTATCAAGCCTGGGGAAGCCGCCTTCGGGACAAGGTCAGAAACCTGAAGGTAAGGTGTCTCCCTGACTAGTCCCCGGGGATCTGTCATCCAGGTGGCCAGGACACGGCCAAAGACTTGTGAATGTGAAGGGTGAAATTGTTTTGCAATAAAAGCCGTAGTGGACCCGACGGAGGGAGGCCGACATTCGGGAGGGGTCTGAGCCCGGAAGAGGGAGACCCAGGGGCGAAGGACCATCGCCCTGGTGCAATCAGAAAAGAACATTTGTTTATTATTTTGAACATACCAGGCCCTCGGAAGCAAGAAACCTAACCACCGAAGGTCCTGAGATCGCTAGGGACTTTTGTGGGTCTGAGCCCGGAAGAGGGCGATCCAGCGGTGAAAAGTCCTCACCCAACGTACAAGCGGAAAGGAACTTTTTGTTTGTTATTTCGAACACATCAGGTCCTCGGAAGCAAGAGACATTTTGTAGAAAAGAAACGTAGCCACCGAAGGTCCTGATAGCTGAGCACGGCACTGTCGTCTCGTGCTGGGAAAGCTCGAGAGAGAGAGAGAGAGAGAGAGAGAGTGTGCTGTGCTCTGGAGTCCCGCCTTGTCCCATGCTCAAAACGGGGGCGAGGGAGACCCCCCAGCTGCCACATCCTGACTTATCATTTGTGAACACTTCTTTCTTTCTTGTGAATCCTATCGCACACTCTTTTTGTATTTAGTTGTAAGGATTGGCAATAGTTTTTTTGTTCTAGTAGAGGCCCTTTTTATTTGACAAGACGGCGCTAGGACTGCCTTGTTATTATTTGATGGTCGTAGCCTGCTGCCATCTTAGATTTAGGTTTAGATTAGGCATTTTTCCAACCTGCACATACAGGTTAAACGACACCCTTGAACTGTGATCACTTGTATCTGTCTTTACTGTTGCCGCCATGAGTTCCTTACAACAAGAACCTAAGAGAATTGAATGGGCACACGCCCTGTGAAAAAGGGGCGAGAAAGGGATACGCGCCGCTTGTTTCCAAGGCTGGGGAAGCCGACAAATATATGACATTAATTGGACTGAGAACCAATTACCCTGCCAAAGAGCCACGGGACGTTGGGGAGTCCCAGTGCCACAAAGGTGGGATGTAGAGAGGTGTGTACCAAAGTGATACCCGAAGGGGCTTAATAGAAGGTGGTAAAAAGCTGAAAAGCATATAAGAAGAAGAGTGTGTCTTTTCATTCCCCAAAGGAGGAGGAGAAAGCCATCCAGAAGGCATTTATAATTTTAACTGGCACACTCCATATACAAGGACTGCGGGCTGTGTAAAGACTTTCTAAAGGAACTCTGAGACGGATAATGCATAAGTCCTCTACGAGTCGGGCCTGGCAGCAGCCCATTCCGAGGCTTTTGGGCAAGCCTCCTTTTCCTTTCAGTTAGATTTTCTAGAGTGCTAGGGCCAGTTAGTAACTAGGAATTTGGACTCGGGGCTCTTTCATTTTTGGACTGGCTTCGACGAGCACCCTTAGTTTTTGTTTTAGAAGGCAGGGCAGGGAACTTCCCTCATAGCGATAGGGCCACATAGGACTTTTTCTTTTATTTGAATAAACAGGTATACACCAGGACCCGTTGTAGTCCGAGTCCTTCTCCTGGTTGGCCAAAGCACCCTCTGAGGAAGCCAGGGCCCCACTTTTTATCCTCCTTGCTCCTCATCTCACACCTGGGAGGAGAGGCCTGTCTGGGGACACTGGGCAAGATTCCTGGGAGAAGGGAGCTGGCATTCTGGCCCCTGCCCCGAAAGCCTGACGAACGCCTGACAAACGCCGCGCTTTGCCCTGCCGGGCAAAATTCCCAGCAGACCCCACTCGGCCCATCACCTGAGCAAGTTAGAGTGAGGTGAGATAGAGAGAAAGAGAGAGAGAGAGAGAGGGGGAGGGAGGGAGGAGGGGGCCTCGACCTGCCCAACAAGGCGCTAAAATAAAACAAATAATGAGGTGAAATGAGCCACTCGGTTTTCATACCTCGTGCCTTTCTTTTGGTTCGTGTCTCCCAGAACCCCTTGTGCGTCCCTTAGGGTAATGCATGGAATCCCCAGACAGATCCCTCCCCTCTTCTGCCATTCTCCCAACATGGTGTACAATGTATCTTATCTACCTCAGCGAGAGGGCTTGGCAGTGGTAACGTGATGAAGTGAAACAAACGGGCAGCCATCTGCAGAGGCCCGTGGCAGGCGTGTTGGAGGAAGCCATGTTGTGCCTGGGCTCTTTGCGTGCCTCACTAACCAGCAACTCTCTCACCAGCATGTCGCGCGCGCACACACACACAGCCCTCTGGCAAAGCTCAAACCATTGGCACGCTCAGGGGAAAGGGTAGAGGTGCAAGCAGAGCAGGATACAGAGCCCTGGCTCTCCCTTCAGGAGACACATACCCAGAGTGCAGTTACCTCCTTGTGTTATGGGGCGGCGCTGTGTCCAAAGGGTAAATAAACCAGAATGCCTGCCCCTCGGCGAGAGCGAGATGCCCTAGTGGGACTGGAGGGGAATCGGACCGGCTTGGGCCGTACCCTGGTGGCCAGGCATATACCAGCGCCCGTGAACCGAAAAACATGTGGGCATTTTGCGGGCCTGGTTTTGTGTCCAGGGAGAGGAAACCCCAACCCCTCCCCCTCGCGTGGGCAAGCGAAGAGCAGGGGCATATAATGGAGCAGCTCGTTTTGTGACAATGTGGCGGCTCTTAAAAGAGCCTTTGTGGTGTTTTCTGCGGTTGCGGTGCTGCTTTGACTCAAGCCCTCTCGCCCCGGATGCGGCGGGCCAGCTGGATGTCCTTGGGCATGATGGTGAACCTCTTGGCGTGGATGGCGCAGAGGTTCGTGTCCTCAAAGAGCCCGACCAGGTAGGCCTCGCTGGCCTCCTGCAGGGCCATGACGGCCGAGCTCTGGAAGCGCAGGTCGGTCTTAAAGTCCTGGGCGATTTCTCGCACCAGGCGCTGGAAGGGCAGTTTTCGGATGAGCAGCTCCGTGGATTTCTGGTAGCGGCGGATCTCCCTCAGAGCCACAGTGCCGGGACGGTAGCGGTGAGGTTTCTTCACGCCGCCAGTGGCGGGGGCGCTCTTACGGGCAGCCTTGGTGGCCAGCTGCTTGCGAGGCGCCTTGCCTCCGGTGGACTTGCGGGCGGTCTGCTTAGTACGGGCCATGGCAGCACTGCGAGCTCTGCTTTCTCTCCAAGCGATAGATACAACAGACTCCGGCGCTTGTTCTTCTTCTTGCTGATAGATTTTTATCCATCAGCGGTGATTTTTGGATACCGAGGCTTGAGCCTCATTACTCCATCTTCTCGGGTTGAGTGTGTAGTCGTGGTTTGTATTCTTCTTGGTCTGTGTGGTCTTGTCACAGTAGGGCTGGTTTCACTGGGTCTTCGCAGTGATGGGCCGCGGGTAGCGGTCGAAGGGGTTTGCAGTGGTGGCAGTGAGTCTTCTGATCAGAGGGTTCGGGTTCTGATCCAGTTCTTGGCAGAAGTTCTTACTCAGCTTCGCTAGATGTTCATCCAACATCTCGATGTCCAGGTCTCTGTGAAGGTCTGCTATCCTTGTGAAGATTGGAGCTCCAGACGATATCCGCAGGGCCTTGTTCTGGACTAACTGAAGACTCTTCCGGTGTCGCTCATGGCAGGTCATCCATGCTGGGGAGGCATAAGTCAGGGTTGGTCTGATGATCGCCTTGTAGACGTTGATCTTTGTCCGGAGGGGCATGGACTTGCTCTTCAGGAGTGGGTACAGCGCTGCCATCTTTCCTGTTGCCTTCTGCTGAGTATTCTCGATGTGGCTTTCCCAGTTGAGTTTGCTGTCCAGGGTCACACCGAGGTAGCGGCTGCTGCTCTCCCATTTGATGGTCTCCCCGTTGAGGCTGATGTGTGGGTGCTCCTTGATCTTCTTTCTGGTGAACAGCGTTGCAGTTGTCTTGCTGGTGTTGAGTTCTATCCGCCAGTCGCTGTACCACTTTGCGATGGTATCCAATGAAGCTTGCAGGTTCTTCGCCACTTCCTTTTCGCTGAAAGACTGGGAGATTACTGCAACATCGTCTGCATACAGTGCCAGGTTCGTCTTGTGGAGATCTGTCGGGATGTCGTTGGTGAAGAGGTTGAACAGGAAGGGTCCGAGGTTCGATCCCTGTGGCACGCCTGCTCGGATGGGATGTGAAGAGGACATCTCAGACCGCATGGCGACATGGAAGGTGCGGCCTCCCAGGTAGCTTGCAATCGTCTTCACCAGGTAGTTCGGAAATCCCAGGCCAATCATCTTGTGCAGCAGTCCCTTGTGCCAGACTCGGTCGAATGCTTTGGCTACATCCAGGAAGACGATTCCTGTGGACTTCTTGATGTTGAATCCGTGGCTGATGGTGTCCACCACTCTCAGTAGCTGATGAGTCGTTGCATGCTCCTTTCGAAATCCAAACTGTTCCTTTGCTAGTAGATTTCTTTCGGAGGTGAAGTCGCTGAGTCGAGCGAGGAGGACCTTCTCCAGGAGCTTCGATAATCCAGAAAGCAGGCTGATGGGGCGGTAGTTTGCTGGATCCCTCAGTGGTTTGCCGGCCTTTGGAAAAACGATGACCCTTGCTTCTTTCCAGGAACTCGGGAAGTGCTGGAGCCTCATGCATAACAGACTCCGGCGGGAGGGGAGCCGGCATATAAAGACCAAGCTCTCCTCCAATTGGCTGGGCACCGGTTTGAAAAAGCCCGCGGTGCACTGCGATTGGTCAGTGTCAGAAGGCGTGGCTATGAAACGCAGACGCGGACAGGAGGTCTTTGATTGGCTGGCCAAACAAAACGGAAAGGAAAGAGCGATTGCCATAGGTTGTGCTCGGCCCTTCATGAAACGCTCTTGGCAGATGAAATAGCCCGCCCACCCCCAGCCCCAATTCATCCTCCCAGTGCCCTCCCCCACCAGCCCTCGGACCCGGGGCTAGCGAGCACAGTGAATCGGCCTCTGAAGTCGGACCTCGTTACACACATGCCCCGTGTGCTGGCTGACATGTCACATCATCATCATCATCATCATCATTTGCTAGGCAGCGCCTCCAAACTCCACGGTTAAAGAGTTAATGGTGGGGCATGCGACCTGGCGCAACACCCCCAATCTGTGTGTGCACGATGCCCAAAGGTCTCAACTGACGCGGGCTTATAGGTGGGTGCCGACTGGCCAGGGTCACGCGTGGCGTCCGAGGCGAGCGGGGACTCTCGCAACGGCCCTGTGCATTATTACACTTTGTCTTTCGAACATGCAGTTGTATCGCAGTACATGTCAGGCAGAGGCATGAGCTAGCTCGCTTTCAGATACTGTGGGCGGCTCTTAAAAGAGCCTTTTGTGTTTTTAAGGTCTCGGCGAGAGACTCTACTTCTTCTTGGGCGCAGCCTTTTTGGGCTTTGCCGCTTTGGGTTTGACGGCCTTGGGCTTCACGACCTTGGCCGGGCTCTTCTTTGCCGCTTTCGCCTTCACTGCTTTGGCTTTTGCGGGGCTCTTGGCGGCCTTCTTGGCTGGAGCAGCCTTGGGCTTTTTTGGGCTCTTGGCGGCTGCCGGCTTCTTCACCTTCTTGGGACTCTTCTTGACTCCGGCGGCCACCTTTTTGGGTTTCTTGGCAGCACCGGCAGGCTTCTTTGCTGCGGGCGTCTTGCTCTTGGCTGCCGCTTTCTTGGCCACCTTCCCCTTGCCCTGCGTCTGCTTCTTGTTGAGCTTGAAGGATCCAGAGGCCCCGGTGCCCTTGAGCTGGGCTAGGGCGCCTTTCCTCACCAGGCTCTTGAGGGCAATCTTGACTCTGCTGTTGTTCTTGTCCACGTCATATCCCCCGGCGCCCAGAGCCTTCTTGACGGCAGACAGGGAGACTCCCTTCCTCTCAGTGGAGGCCGCCACGCACTTGAGGACGAGGTCGGACACGCTGGGCCCAGCGGGCTTTTTGGCCTTGGCAGTGCCGGCTGCTCTCTTCTGCTTCTTCTTGGCGGCAGCGGCAGCGGCGGGTTCCGCCGGCGGAGCCACGGCAGCGGGTGCAGTTTCAGCCATTGTTCTGCAGGAGGACTCAGTCAGCGCTCACAGATCAGTAATGGGCGGCCCGGCAACCGCCGTGCATATATAGGGAGGAGCTTCCACCTGATTGGTCCAGAGAATGGGAGGCTGGGCCCAGCACACCGCGCTGTCCCTGCTAAAGACACACTGTGTTTCCTCTGCTTAAATAATCCATTTTTTAAAAGTTACCCGCGTACATTTATTTCATCTTGCATGTGGCAACAGGACCGCAACACCTCCCAGCTCTTATCCAAAAGCATCTCCCTCTTGGAGAGGCGCCGGCTCCCTTTTAAGCGCCTTGTAAAGCTGGCATCCCGCCGTCAGCTCAGACACAAACATGAGCAAACTTTGTTTTCCACTTCATATTCGACCACTCTTCCTCACCTGCCCCACATAACAGCGTGAGCATAACCTTGTTCACTTCTTTCCCTACAGTCCCCGATAAAGTTTTCGCTCCTCACCTTCCGCGGACCAGAGAAAAGGCGCGTTGAAGCGGAAGGAAATAACACAGCTCTGTGTGTGTTAGCCAAGCCTAGAAACGCCCCTTCAAATGGACATGCCAGGTGTCGACGACGAAATCCGAAAATGGAGGAGGCACCCCGATAACCCGGGCGGTGTCCTCCTCCTAAATCTCCCTCCCCCTCCTCAAAGGAGGGGAGGAAAGGCAGAGCGCGGCAAAAGCAGGGAAAGCCCGCGAAAATGAGAAGAGCGCGGCAAAGGGGGAGGAAAAGCCCGCGGAAGGGGGACAATGGAAAGGGGCGGAGTTATCCCCCTTTAAAGCAGGCGGGTTCCCACTGCAGGCATCATCCAGCCTTGGCGGGGGACGCCCGCCTGCCACCGAGGACTTCGTTTTTCAAGGGGCTGTGACCAGACGAGGAGGTTCGTGTTACCCCAGTGAAGGAAGAGGTCCGGGATGGAAAGTTCCAGAGGTTCCAGAGAAGGTGTTGCCCAGTTCACGGGAGCGGGAGATGGAGATGGCGCAGCTTGAGCAAAGAAAGAGGTAAATGGCTGGGCACTGGGTGGTCGCGGTTCGTGCAGCTTAATCCCACGCAGGGCGGATTTGGGTTAATTAATGAGACGTGCAGGCAGGACGGTATCAGCGTTCAGTTACTGCGAAACTCCCCAGGGAACTGGGTTGGGGAGGGTGTCGGAAGCGAGAAACGGTGTCGGTCCGGTAGCACAGCCAGTAGAGCAGCTCCCTTCGACATCTGTGTAGGTCCTGCTGTCGCAGGTTCGAATCCCGGCAGCGCCAAACTCAGCCTTTCATCCTTCCGGGGTCGGTAAATGTACACCCCACACTGTGGGTAATAATAAGCAGCACTCAGATGCCTGAGCGTGCTTGGCGCTATATAAAATGCTAAAGTAATTAAATTATTGGTGGTTTGAATCTGTGGATTCCTTTATCCATGAGGGTCAAGGAAGATTAGGAAACTGGCGCGGAGAATAGGCACAAGTCAGTCAATAACATAATGTGATTTTAAAAGTAGATAGGTTAGCAGTAAGCATAGACAGTATGCGGAGGCATTTAACGAGCGTCCGGGGAAACAATGCAGTTAAGGTTACTGTTGGGGGAGGTTAAGATGCACGCCTCGCGGTTAATTATTTCAAATGTTTGCAATGAAGAATGGCTAAGTAAAGTCAAGGAATGTGAATTCAGCATGCTGGGTGATGCGAAGGTATGCGGTTATGGCCGGTTGGGTTACGTGCATCGGTCTGGATGCAGGCCTAGTCGCAGTAACTTAAGGATGTGCTGGCTAGGGGCTGCTTTGCCCCGCGGGTAGGCAGCCACAAAGGGGATGTGGGCCACAAGGGTGAGAAAAGGGCAATAGAAAGATAGTTGTCCATGTGCAGTTGCTAACATGCTTGTATACATCAGGGCGCGAGGCTTGCAAATAGGATGCATTTGCTGGGAGGTGGTTCCCAGGCACGGGGTGCAAGGCGCATGCAACGGGAGCCTGGCTAGCTCAGTCGGTAGGGCAGGAGACTCTTAATCTCAGGGTCGTGGGTTCGAGCCTCACGTTGGGCGAAAACAACTAACATTTAGCTGGACGGTTAGCTCAGTTGGTTAGAGCGTGATGTTAATAACGCCAAGGTCACAGGTTCAATCCCTGTATAGGCAAGCTAACAGAACGCGCCTATAAACAGGTGTTCCTGGGGCACGTTTTTATGGTGATTTAGCCTAAAGGCTTAGAGCGGTGCAGCCTTTGTCCTGGTTTATGATTAAGGTCGAGAAGGGATTAGGTGGTTCCCGACTTTTCGCACCGCACATTATGAAACCCATAGGGCATTTGTAAAACGCCTATACACAAGTGTTTCATGGCGCACGCTTTTAGGATGATTTAGCTTACGGGTGTAGGCCGGTGCAACCATTGTGCAGGTATATGCTTAAGGTCGCCAAGTGAATAGGCCGTTTCTCAATGTCATAGTTCGCACATTAATAGTAGCGGCAACAGAACTTGCGGTGTAAGTTGCATATTGCAGCTTTGGTTGTCGGGCTAGGGGTACTGACCGTATACCCAATCTGGTCACACAGTGGGGGAAATGTTGCAGTTGCGATCGGGGTGTCCACACCAGGAACAGGGAAGTGATTGTTGTTGGCATGGCAGTGTGAAGGTTGGCCGATGAGGGTTTTAAAGCTGCAGTCATACTTTATAAAGAGGTGGAGGATAGCTTTGGGGACAAAGTGCTCGCCTTGGAAGGGCGACGGTACCAAGCACCCCAGGTTCGGTCCGCGCTCAGAAACCATGGGGTATTAAGCGCACTGTAAACAAACTATCATATGTCATACACAAATATTGGGGGGTCTAGAAATGCAGCCAGGTATCCTTGCAAAGCGGTTGTGCTGTGTTGTATTGGTGGTCAACTTGTTGGTTTCATGCACGGCAGTTATTTAATGGTTATTTAATTTTCGCCCCGCACGTTAAGAAACCGTTATGGCATTTATAACACGCCTATGCACAAGTGTTTCTGGGCGCACTTTGTTAGGACGACTTAACTTACTGATTAGTGCAGGGCATCAAGGGCCAGGTTATACTTGCGGTCACCAAGTGAGTAAGCCGTTTTCTGAAGGTTCGCGCCACACGTTAGAAACAAAGATGGCGGCATGCAGGGCTCCCTGTGTAACAGGTCGCCGGTCATATTGGATGCAGGGGAGTTCGTCGCAGAGCGTCGTGTATACACTATGCAATTTGAATGGCGGGTAGAAGCCGCCGTTGGGGGTTGTAACAATAGAACAACTACAGAATAAAAGAGCCTGGCTTCGGCCATCCCCGCGGTTGGGGATTACAAAGATCAGAATGAAATCGGCTGGGCGACACATACCAACCAGGCTTGCAGCAGAAAGGGAAGTGAGGCTGCCGATAGAGATCACGCAGGGTTAGGGCGCAGCGACGGTCCATTAATCGGTTAAACACGGGTACCCGCGGAAAACGCACACCAGGTGGGTTATTAGGAAATTTAAAGGGCCACTTTGTTTCGTTCGCAAGAACATTAAAGAGGGCAGGTCAGCTCGTCACTTTAGTGGTATACCGTATTTCTGCATCATCCATTCACTCTTGGTTAATTGTTTGTACATGCTTCCATAGTTTCGCCCTTTGCGTTGTTTGGGGTGATGGGTATGGGAATATATTGAGCGATGCTAATGTTTGGGGTGTGCAGCCCAGCTGGGGAAGGAGTTGTGGCTCCTGTTGCCTCTCTTGGACGGGATGGATTGAAGAAACGGGGATCCCTAAGGGCATTTGGGGGTTCACCCTGGTAACGTAGTATGGCATGACTCTGTCCAGTGGGGGTAGGAGCACCGCTAGTTTATCCTTACAGAATAGCGCTGCAGGCAGTATGGCAGGACCCGGTCCATTATATGGGGCAGCGCGAGGAGGCCCGTTGTACAAAGTGCGCTATAAGAGGGTTGCATGTTCCTTCACGCTGAAGTTGGGGATAGAGGTATGGCGCTATAAGCGCAATTGCATTATGCGTTCACGATAAAGGGGAGTGCCAGGAGGAGGGTACGATTTAACGGCACTATGAGCATAATGGCCTGACCCCCTTACAGTACCCAGAGGTACAGCACTCGCCATGGCACAGGAAAATTGTATGAAGGAGGCAGCGCAAGGGGAGCGCCACGGGGCGCGTACTTCTAAATGTCGCTAAGAGCATTATTGCATGCCTCTTGCCAGTTGGGCGTGGGAGCGCCACAAGGCTAGTATGGAAAAGGGCGCTGGGAGCATTCCCAAGTATGGGTTTCATTCCCCAATTATGAATGCAATTCAAATTCCCAATTATGAATTCAGCAGACAAGGGGCCAGTTGTCAGGCGTACACACTTAACAAAGCTGCAAAGTGATGCGAAGGGGGAACAGTTTGGCTTGGGCTCAAGTACTTGAAATTTAAAAACGAGAGGTGGTACACAGAGAAAAGCAGGAACGTGTTTAAAGGCGCAGGTAGCAGGGTCAGCGCAGCCCTGCACCTGACCAATGAGAATGATCAAGTATCAGTGGTAAAGGTGTGCACGGCAGGTAACGATATAGAGTGAGTTGTGGGATAGCACCACTAGGTACGCCTGAGGAGAGGCAGTCTTGTTGGTTATGGCAGTTGCCTTACATGTTAAGAAAAATGGAAGGGGGGAGCCCGCTAGTGAAAGATGGGAGGCGGTACACACAGGACAGGAAAAAATGGTACCTGGGCTGAGACAAGGGGGAAATGAATGCAGAGGTACAGGTCTAACAAGGGACTATAAAGGCAGCTCCTCCCGTCCAGCGCAGGCAATCACCCGGTTGGTAGCTCACAGCAGGCGGAGCAAGATTAAGGTGGGGGGAGGATTAGTCCAGTAAAAGGGTAGATGAATTGCTAAGGGTGGAAAATGAGTCCCTGGTTGAATATGCAAGAGAGTGAGTGCCCGGCCCAGCACGGGGCTGAGGAAATGTCACTGGAAATTGGGCACAAGGTGCACAAAGCCCCTGGAAAGGTATTGCACGGGGCAGGCATGGGCGGTGCAACCCAAGTTTCCCGTAGGTTAACCCAGTGGATGGCAATTGGGCACAAGGTGCACAAAGCTCTTGGAAAGGTATTGCACAGGGCAGGCATGGGCGGTTCAACCCAAGTCCCCGTAGGACAACCCAGTGGATGGCAGACATTTGTCAGCAGTAGGGACAGAGCCCCATAGTAGAAGCCAGCTCAAAACTCTGGGAAATGTAACAATAAGGAAAGACGGCACAAGACCACGGATTCTTGTGGGGCGAGAGGACGGGGAAAGGGGAAGTAAGGCAAATGTGGTGCCTGAAATTCTAACTTTAAAAGTGTCCCGGAGCAGGCTCGCCCTGGTTAAGGCGGAGCAGGATGGAAAGGGGACAGATGGAAAGAGTGTCCCGGAGCAAGCCCGCCCTGGTTAAGGCGGAGCAGGATGGAAAGGGGACAGATGGAAAAAGTGTCCCAGAGCAAGCCCGCCCTGGTTAAGGCGGAGCAGGATGGAAAGGGGACAGATGGAAAAAGTGTCCCAGAGCAAGCCCGCCCTGGTTAAGGCGGAGCAGGATGGAAAGGGGTCAGATGGAAAAAGTGTCCCAGAACAGGCACACCCTGGTTAAGGCGGAGCAGGATGGAGCTGGAATGAAGGAAAGAGGGTCGCAGAGCAGGCTCGCCCTGGTAAGGCGGAGCAAGAGGGAAAGGTGGAAGGGGCAGAAGTACAGCAGACATGGCCTTAGCATCTTAAGCTCCACTGAATAATCTCGAAAAGTTGGTGCTCATCGGGTGGCATGGGGGGAAGGAGGTCTGGGGGTGAGAAGGTACATCAGGCCGAAAGGAACTTAAAATCGACATGCCACCTTCTTTCCCCACCAGCAACAGCCGGGAGGAAATGAGATTGGGATGGGTGGGGTGCCGGGGTTGATAGGGGCGCAGCTGCAGCAGCAGGTGCGCAGATAGCCTGGGAAACAGCAAAAGACGGACATATTGGCCTTATGTCTGGGTGGTGCTGACCCGACAAGCCTGGGAAAGGGGGCCTCTGAGGGTTTTTGCCAGAGCAGTCACGGCTTGATTAATTTTAATTCCCTTGAGTATATTATGGAAGTTGGGGGGCATTTGTCACCAATGGGGTTGGAGATATTCTTCTGGACACTTGGCACAGAAATCCAAGAAATGTGAGGAAGGAAGCAGGGGGGAGCCACAGTGGGCGGTAACCCACCTGTGGCGTGGCGGTGTCTGGGCAACCAAACACAAGAGACAGACTCCGGATGAGCCAGGAGAAAGCGGGAAGGGTCTTCGCCCTTTCCAGACCAGCGCCCCTTGGGAGCCTAAAACGGCAGGGGCGTCTGGGGGGAACAACAAGGGCTCAGCTTCCCCCAAGGAAACGGCACTCTCCCCGCCCACGGATACCTGCAGGGGCAGGCGAGGCTCAGGCGCAAAGGGTTGGGAGAGTTGGGCCTATGATGGACTTTTGGAAAGCAAGGGGGAAGCAGGTTTTGGACATGGAGCGGTCGCCGCATCTTCCAAAGTATTTCCACTAATGTGTGCAGTATGTTTTATGATTTTGTGGAAAATAAATCTGCGGCCTTTTATGCCAAAAAACTAAGCAAGGCTCATGTCACGCTTTTCTGGGGGGGAAAAGGAGGAATGAGCTATTGCTATGTAAGGGGTCCAAAATGGACGGATGCACGGGTTATGCCAGGTGTCGACGACGAAATCCGAAAATGGAGGAGGCACCCCGATAACCCGGGCGGTGTCCTCCTCCTAAATCTCCCTCCCCCTCCTCAAAGGAGGGGAGGAAAGGCAGAGCGCGGCAAAAGCAGGGAAAGCCCGCGAAAATGAGAAGAGCGCGGCAAAGGGGGAGGAAAAGCCCGCGGAAGGGGGACAATGGAAAGGGGCGGAGTTATCCCCCTTTAAAGCAGGCGGGTTCCCACTGCAGGCATCATCCAGCCTTGGCGGGGGACGCCCGCCTGCCACCGAGGACTTCGTTTTTCCACCCACCCACCCTACAAATAAGGACAAGCAGGAGGCCTGACCGTCGACGTCGCAGGACGGCAGGCGATGTGGCGGTGTCTGGGCAACCAAACACAAGAGACAGACTCCGGATGAGCCAGGAGAAAGCGGGAAGGGTCTTCGCCCTTTCCAGACCAGCGCCCCTTGGGAGCCTAAAACGGCAGGGGCGTCTGGGGGGAACAACAAGGGCTCAGCTTCCCCCAAGGAAACGGCACTCTCCCCGCCCACGGATACCTGCAGGGGCAGGCGAGGCTCAGGCGCAAAGGGTTGGGAGAGTTGGGCCTATGATGGACTTTTGGAAAGCAAGGGGGAAGCAGGTTTTGGACATGGAGCGGTCGCCGCATCTTCCAAAGTATTTCCACTAATGTGTGCAGTATGTTTTATGATTTTGTGGAAAATAAATCTGCGGCCTTTCATGCCAAAAAACTAAGCAAGGCTCATGTCACGCTTTTCTGGGGGGGAAAAGGAGGAATGAGCTATTGCTATGTAAGGGGTCCAAAATGGACGGATGCACGGGTTATAGGCCTGCATGCCCCAAGTGCTTCTATGTTTTTGGAGCCCGATCCCCGCATATTTCACAAGAGGGGAGTGTGGTGGGTGGCTGTGGGGTGCTTGGGAGGGGGGGGGAATGGGGGGAGTGAGGGCAGGGCAGAGAGAGAGAGAGAGAGAGAGATTGATTTCATGTTTCATGGGGGGTTATTCTCACTTCCAGGGTTCAATTAGTGAGCCCATTTTCTGGCAGCCAGCTTGTCGAACGAGATTGTCTTTGCATCCTACATGCATGCAAGGGCAGTGTTGGCCTGCAGTCACTTTCCTCTACATTATCTTGGGCCTTCTGCCCTCTCGTCAGGCACTGGCCTGGCCATGAAGGAGAATGCGTGGGCTTGGCAGGCCAAGCACACAGGAGGGCATGTCTCACCTAAAGGGGGAACGTCTATGTGGGACAGGAGAGGCAGAAATCAGTGCCTGTGGGACACGCAGGGGGAGAAGAGTTGACACACCCTGTCCCCTCCACCGCCCTGCGCAGCGGCTAGGCAGGTGGGCCTGCTCCGCAAGACCCTCCCTAGCGGTCTGGGCAAGTGGGACCACGCTGGGAGTGATATCCCTCTCAGGGACAAGGACTCCCAAGTTCAATGAGGACCTCCCTGAGCCGACTACATTGTCCGCCGTCATGGGACTTGAAAAAACGGTTTGTTCTCATATTTTGACGACAACTACCAGTGATCCTCCTTCCACCCCGTTGTTGGCTTCAGGTAAGGCTGGGTTTCATCAGAGTGACGCCGTCAAGGAAGAAGGACCACACCTTTTTCGATTGTGCTGGCCTACTTCCACACAGTAGGAACTGTGAATGGGGAGAGACCTGATACACAGAGAGTGACTCCTACGGAAGGAGGAGAATCCTCAATACGCAGTGGCGAGCCTCTGTGGATATGTCCTGGAGCTACGCCGTGCCGGTGGTGGCGTAGCTGAAGGCCGCAAGGCGGCGTGCTCTGACCGAGCAAGAGGCTCTGGACAGGAGCGGAACGAAGACGGGAAGAAAACCGCCTTCCCTGGTGGCGTGTCCACTAGGAGACAGCGGTGGGCCTGGCGCCCACCAACCAACGCCGAGACCAGAGGAAAGAAAGGAGCCCTGGTCCCTCGAGCTCCAACCGGCGAGGGCCTGTACCGGCGAGATGAGACGAGCACGGACAGGGACGCAAACGCTCCAAAGGTGAGGACACCAGTGAGGGCTATAATGGTTGGGGGTCAAAGACTGCCAAAGCCGTCCGCGGTAGGAGAGGCTGGGAAAAAGGAACGGGCACAAGACACAGGTAAAACCGAGTGGGAGGGATAAGAATACTGCATATCCCGGCTGGAGAAGCCGCCAACTGTACGAAAGTCTGTAAGAGTGGGAAGGGCACGCAACTGGGCTTGGACTGGCCTATAGGGCAATAGGCCCATGGCCGAACCAAAAACACAAAATGCTGGTGTGGGCCAGTTGTTTTGGTCAAAGTGGGCCACTTTTCTGGCCAATGTGGGCCAGTGTGATGAGTTACTTTGCTATGAGGCTAGTAGTTTTGACCAGTGTTGCTGAATCCATATTCTTACTAGTCAAACAGTGTCACAAAAGGATGGAAGGAATGAATAGCCATTTGCAACTGTGGGCCACTTTTTCATTGGTGCCCGAGACAATGTTATGGCCCAGTCCGACCCTGCACGCAACGCGACCCAAGTAAAACAGAGGGGAAGTGATGCGAACACTGTGTATCAAGCCTGAGGAAGCCGCCTTCGGGACAAGGTCAGAAACCTGAAGGTAAGGTGTCTCCCTGACTAGTCCCCGGGGATCTGTCATCCAGGTGGCCAGGACACGGCCAAAGACTTGTGAATGTGAAGGGTGAAATTGTTTTGCAATAAAAGCCGTAGTGGACCCGACGGAGGGAGGCCGACATTCGGGAGGGGTCTGAGCCCGGAAGAGGGAGACCCAGGGGCGAAGGACCATCGCCCTGGTGCAATCAGAAAAGAACATTTGTTTATTATTTTGAACATACCAGGCCCTCGGAAGCAAGAAACCTAACCACCGAAGGTCCTGAGATCGCTAGGGACTTTTGTGGGTCTGAGCCCGGAAGAGGGCGATCCAGCGGTGAAAAGTCCTCACCCAACGTACAAGCGGAAAGGAACTTTTTGTTTGTTATTTCGAACACATCAGGTCCTCGGAAGCAAGAGACATTTTGTAGAAAAGAAACGTAGCCACCGAAGGTCCTGATAGCTGAGCACGGCACTGTCGTCTCGTGCTGGGAAAGCTCGAGAGAGAGAGAGAGAGAGAGTGTGCTGTGCTCTGGAGTCCCGCCTTGTCCCATGCTCAAAACGGGGGCGAGGGAGACCCCCCAGCTGCCACATCCTGACTTATCATTTGTGAACACTTCTTTCTTTCTTGTGAATCCTATCGCACACTCTTTTTGTATTTAGTTGTAAGGATTGGCAATAGTTTTTTTGTTCTAGTAGAGGCCCTTTTTATTTGACAAGACGGCGCTAGGACTGCCTTGTTATTATTTGATGGTCGTAGCCTGCTGCCATCTTAGATTTAGGTTTAGATTAGGCATTTTTCCAACCTGCACATACAGGTTAAACGACACCCTTGAACTGTGATCACTTGTATCTGTCTTTACAGGAGAATGCTTGGGCTTGGCAGGCCAAGCACACAGGAGGGCATGTCTCACCTAAAGGGGGAACGTCTATGTGGGACAGGAGAGGCAGAAATCAGTGCCTGTGGGACACGCAGGGGGAGAAGAGTTGACACACCCTGTCCCCTCCACCGCCCTGCGCAGCGGCTAGGCAGGTGGGCCTGCTCCGCAAGACCCTCCCTAGCGGTCTGGGCAAGTGGGACCACGCTGGGAGTGATATCCCTCTCAGGGACAAGGACTCCCAAGTTCAATGAGGACCTCCCTGAGCCGACTACATTGTCCGCCGTCATGGGACTTGAAAAAACGGTTTGTTCTCATATTTTGACGACAACTACCAGTGATCCTCCTTCCACCCCGTTGTTGGCTTCAGGTAAGGCTGGGTTTCATCAGAGTGACGCCGTCAAGGAAGAAGGACCACACCTTTTTCGATTGTGCTGGCCTACTTCCACACAGTAGGAACTGTGAATGGGGAGAGACCTGATACACAGAGAGTGACTCCTACGGAAGGAGGAGAATCCTCAATACGCAGTGGCGAGCCTCTGCGGATATGTCCTGGAGCTACGCCGTGCCGGTGGTGGCGTAGCTGAAGGCCGCAAGGCGGCGTGCTCTGACCGAGCAAGAGGCTCTGGACAGGAGCGGAACGAAGACGGGAAGAAAACCGCCTTCCCTGGTGGCGTGTCCACTAGGAGACAGCGGTGGGCCTGGCGCCCACCAACCAACGCCGAGACCAGAGGAAAGAAAGGAGCCCTGGTCCCTCGAGCTCCAACCGGCGAGGGCCTGTACCGGCGAGATGAGACGAGCACGGACAGGGACGCAAACGCTCCAAAGGTGAGGACACCAGTGAGGGCTATAATGGTTGGGGGTCAAAGACTGCCAAAGCCGTCCGCGGTAGGAGAGGCTGGGAAAAAGGAACGGGCACAAGACACAGGTAAAACAGAGTGGGAGGGATAAGAATACTGCATATCCCGGCTGGAGAAGCCGCCAACTGTACGAAAGTCTGTAAGAGTGGGAAGGGCACGCAACTGGGCTTGGACTGGCCTATAGGGCAATAGGCCCATGGCCGAACCAAAAACACAAAATGCTGGTGTGGGCCAGTTGTTTTGGTCAAAGTGGGCCACTTTTCTGGCCAATGTGGGCCAGTGTGATGAGTTACTTTGCTATGAGGCTAGTAGTTTTGACCAGTGTTGCTGAATCCATATTCTTACTAGTCAAACAGTGTCACAAAAGGATGGAAGGAATGAATAGCCATTTGCAACTGTGGGCCACTTTTTCATTGGTGCCCGAGACAATGTTATGGCCCAGTCCGACCCTGCACGCAACGCGACCCAAGTAAAACAGAGGGGAAGTGATGCGAACACTGTGTATCAAGCCTGGGGAAGCCGCCTTCGGGACAAGGTCAGAAACCTGAAGGTAAGGTGTCTCCCTGACTAGTCCCCGGGGATCTGTCATCCAGGTGGCCAGGACACGGCCAAAGACTTGTGAATGTGAAGGGTGAAATTGTTTTGCAATAAAAGCCGTAGTGGACCCGACGGAGGGAGGCCGACATTCGGGAGGGGTCTGAGCCCGGAAGAGGGAGACCCAGGGGCGAAGGACCATCGCCCTGGTGCAATCAGAAAAGAACATTTGTTTATTATTTTGAACATACCAGGCCCTCGGAAGCAAGAAACCTAACCACCGAAGGTCCTGAGATCGCTAGGGACTTTTGTGGGTCTGAGCCCGGAAGAGGGCGATCCAGCGGTGAAAAGTCCTCACCCAACGTACAAGCGGAAAGGAACTTTTTGTTTGTTATTTCGAACACATCAGGTCCTCGGAAGCAAGAGACATTTTGTAGAAAAGAAACGTAGCCACCGAAGGTCCTGATAGCTGAGCACGGCACTGTCGTCTCGTGCTGGGAAAGCTCGAGAGAGAGAGAGAGAGAGAGAGAGTGTGCTGTGCTCTGGAGTCCCGCCTTGTCCCATGCTCAAAACGGGGGCGAGGGAGACCCCCCAGCTGCCACATCCTGACTTATCATTTGTGAACACTTCTTTCTTTCTTGTGAATCCTATCGCACACTCTTTTTGTATTTAGTTGTAAGGATTGGCAATAGTTTTTTTGTTCTAGTAGAGGCCCTTTTTATTTGACAAGACGGCGCTAGGACTGCCTTGTTATTATTTGATGGTCGTAGCCTGCTGCCATCTTAGATTTAGGTTTAGATTAGGCATTTTTCCAACCTGCACATACAGGTTAAACGACACCCTTGAACTGTGATCACTTGTATCTGTCTTTACAGGAGAATGCTTGGGCTTGGCAGGCCAAGCACACAGGAGGGCATGTCTCACCTAAAGGGGGAACGTCTATGTGGGACAGGAGAGGCAGAAATCAGTGCCTGTGGGACACGCAGGGGGAGAAGAGTTGACACACCCTGTCCCCTCCACCGCCCTGCGCAGCGGCTAGGCAGGTGGGCCTGCTCCGCAAGACCCTCCCTAGCGGTCTGGGCAAGTGGGACCACGCTGGGAGTGATATCCCTCTCAGGGACAAGGACTCCCAAGTTCAATGAGGACCTCCCTGAGCCGACTACATTGTCTGCCGTCATGGGACTTGAAAAAACGGTTTGTTCTCATATTTTGACGACAACTACCAGTGATCCTCCTTCCACCCCGTTGTTGGCTTCAGGTAAGGCTGGGTTTCATCAGAGTGACGCCGTCAAGGAAGAAGGACCACACCTTTTTCGATTGTGCTGGCCTACTTCCACACAGTAGGAACTGTGAATGGGGAGAGACCTGATACACAGAGAGTGACTCCTACGGAAGGAGGAGAATCCTCAATACGCAGTGGCGAGCCTCTGTGGATATGTCCTGGAGCTACGCCGTGCCGGTGGTGGCGTAGCTGAAGGCCGCAAGGCGGCGTGCTCTGACCGAGCAAGAGGCTCTGGACAGGAGCGGAACGAAGACGGGAAGAAAACCGCCTTCCCTGGTGGCGTGTCCACTAGGAGACAGCGGTGGGCCTGGCGCCCACCAACCAACGCCGAGACCAGAGGAAAGAAAGGAGCCCTGGTCCCTCGAGCTCCAACCGGCGAGGGCCTGTACCGGCGAGATGAGACGAGCACGGACAGGGACGCAAACGCTCCAAAGGTGAGGACACCAGTGAGGGCTATAATGGTTGGGGGTCAAAGACTGCCAAAGCCGTCCGCGGTAGGAGAGGCTGGGAAAAAGGAACGGGCACAAGACACAGGTAAAACCGAGTGGGAGGGATAAGAATACTGCATATCCCGGCTGGAGAAGCCGCCAACTGTACGAAAGTCTGTAAGAGTGGGAAGGGCACGCAACTAGGCTTGGACTGGCCTATAGGGCAATAGGCCCATGGCCGAACCAAAAACACAAAATGCTGGTGTGGGCCAGTTGTTTTGGTCAAAGTGGGCCACTTTTCTGGCCAATGTGGGCCAGTGTGATGAGTTACTTTGCTATGAGGCTAGTAGTTTTGACCAGTGTTGCTGAATCCATATTCTTACTAGTCAAACAGTGTCACAAAAGGATGGAAGGAATGAATAGCCATTTGCAACTGTGGGCCACTTTTTCATTGGTGCCCGAGACAATGTTATGGCCCAGTCCGACCCTGCACGCAACGCGACCCAAGTAAAACAGAGGGGAAGTGATGCGAACACTGTGTATCAAGCCTGGGGAAGCCGCCTTCGGGACAAGGTCAGAAACCTGAAGGTAAGGTGTCTCCCTGACTAGTCCCCGGGGATCTGTCATCCAGGTGGCCAGGACACGGCCAAAGACTTGTGAATGTGAAGGGTGAAATTGTTTTGCAATAAAAGCCGTAGTGGACCCGACGGAGGGAGGCCGACATTCGGGAGGGGTCTGAGCCCGGAAGAGGGAGACCCAGGGGCGAAGGACCATCGCCCTGGTGCAATCAGAAAAGAACATTTGTTTATTATTTTGAACATACCAGGCCCTCGGAAGCAAGAAACCTAACCACCGAAGGTCCTGAGATCGCTAGGGACTTTTGTGGGTCTGAGCCCGGAAGAGGGCGATCCAGCGGTGAAAAGTCCTCACCCAACGTACAAGCGGAAAGGAACTTTTTGTTTGTTATTTCGAACACATCAGGTCCTCGGAAGCAAGAGACATTTTGTAGAAAAGAAACGTAGCCACCGAAGGTCCTGATAGCTGAGCACGGCACTGTCGTCTCGTGCTGGGAAAGCTCGAGAGAGAGAGAGAGAGAGAGAGAGTGTGCTGTGCTCTGGAGTCCCGCCTTGTCCCATGCTCAAAACGGGGGCGAGGGAGACCCCCCAGCTGCCACATCCTGACTTATCATTTGTGAACACTTCTTTCTTTCTTGTGAATCCTATCCCACACTCTTTTTGTATTTAGTTGTAAGGATTGGCAATAGTTTTTTTGTTCTAGTAGAGGCCCTTTTTATTTGACAAGACGGCGCTAGGACTGCCTTGTTATTATTTGATGGTCGTAGCCTGCTGCCATCTTAGATTTAGGTTTAGATTAGGCATTTTTCCAACCTGCACATACAGGTTAAACGACACCCTTGAACTGTGATCACTTGTATCTGTCTTTACAGGAGAATGCTTGGGCTTGGCAGGCCAAGCACACAGGAGGGCATGTCTCACCTAAAGGGGGAACGTCTATGTGGGACAGGAGAGGCAGAAATCAGTGCCTGTGGGACACGCAGGGGGAGAAGAGTTGACACATCCTGTCCCCTCCACCGCCCTGCGCAGCGGCTAGGCAGGTGGGCCTGCTCCGCAAGACCCTCCCTAGCGGTCTGGGCAAGTGGGACCACGCTGGGAGTGATATCCCTCTCAGGGACAAGGACTCCCAAGTTCAATGAGGACCTCCCTGAGCCGACTACATTGTCCGCCGTCATGGGACTTGAAAAAACGGTTTGTTCTCATATTTTGACGACAACTACCAGTGATCCTCCTTCCACCCCGTTGTTGGCTTCAGGTAAGGCTGGGTTTCATCAGAGTGACGCCGTCAAGGAAGAAGGACCACACCTTTTTCGATTGTGCTGGCCTACTTCCACACAGTAGGAACTGTGAATGGGGAGAGACCTGATACACAGAGAGTGACTCCTACGGAAGGAGGAGAATCCTCAATACGCAGTGGCGAGCCTCTGTGGATATGTCCTGGAGCTACGCCGTGCCGGTGGTGGCGTAGCTGAAGGCCGCAAGGCGGCGTGCTCTGACCGAGCAAGAGGCTCTGGACAGGAGCGGAACGAAGACGGGAAGAAAACCGCCTTCCCTGGTGGCGTGTCCACTAGGAGACAGCGGTGGGCCTGGCGCCCACCAACCAACGCCGAGACCAGAGGAAAGAAAGGAGCCCTGGTCCCTCGAGCTCCAACCGGCGAGGGCCTGTACCGGCGAGATGAGACGAGCACGGACAGGGACGCAAACGCTCCAAAGGTGAGGACACCAGTGAGGGCTATAATGGTTGGGGGTCAAAGACTGCCAAAGCCGTCCGCGGTAGGAGAGGCTGGGAAAAAGGAACGGGCACAAGACACAGGTAAAACCGAGTGGGAGGGATAAGAATACTGCATATCCCGGCTGGAGAAGCCGCCAACTGTACGAAAGTCTGTAAGAGTGGGAAGGGCACGCAACTAGGCTTGGACTGGCCTATAGGGCAATAGGCCCATGGCCGAACCAAAAACACAAAATGCTGGTGTGGGCCAGTTGTTTTGGTCAAAGTGGGCCACTTTTCTGGCCAATGTGGGCCAGTGTGATGAGTTACTTTGCTATGAGGCTAGTAGTTTTGACCAGTGTTGCTGAATCCATATTCTTACTAGTCAAACAGTGTCACAAAAGGATGGAAGGAATGAATAGCCATTTGCAACTGTGGGCCACTTTTTCATTGGTGCCCGAGACAATGTTATGGCCCCGTCCGACCCTGCACGCAACGCGACCCAAGTAAAACAGAGGGGAAGTGATGCGAACACTGTGTATCAAGCCTGGGGAAGCCGCCTTCGGGACAAGGTCAGAAACCTGAAGGTAAGGTGTCTCCCTGACTAGTCCCCGGGGATCTGTCATCCAGGTGGCCAGGACACGGCCAAAGACTTGTGAATGTGAAGGGTGAAATTGTTTTGCAATAAAAGCCGTAGTGGACCCGACGGAGGGAGGCCGACATTCGGGAGGGGTCTGAGCCCGGAAGAGGGAGACCCAGGGGCGAAGGACCATCGCCCTGGTGCAATCAGAAAAGAACATTTGTTTATTATTTTGAACATACCAGGCCCTCGGAAGCAAGAAACCTAACCACCGAAGGTCCTGAGATCGCTAGGGACTTTTGTGGGTCTGAGCCCGGAAGAGGGCGATCCAGCGGTGAAAAGTCCTCACCCAACGTACAAGCGGAAAGGAACTTTTTGTTTGTTATTTCGAACACATCAGGTCCTCGGAAGCAAGAGACATTTTGTAGAAAAGAAACGTAGCCACCGAAGGTCCTGATAGCTGAGCACGGCACTGTCGTCTCGTGCTGGGAAAGCTCGAGAGAGAGAGAGAGAGAGTGTGCTGTGCTCTGGAGTCCCGCCTTGTCCCATGCTCAAAACGGGGGCGAGGGAGACCCCCCAGCTGCCACATCCTGACTTATCATTTGTGAACACTTCTTTCTTTCTTGTGAATCCTATCCCACACTCTTTTTGTATTTAGTTGTAAGGATTGGCAATAGTTTTTTTGTTCTAGTAGAGGCCCTTTTTATTTGACAAGACGGCGCTAGGACTGCCTTGTTATTATTTGATGGTCGTAGCCTGCTGCCATCTTAGATTTAGGTTTAGATTAGGCATTTTTCCAACCTGCACATACAGGTTAAACGACACCCTTGAACTGTGATCACTTGTATCTGTCTTTACAGGAGAATGCTTGGGCTTGGCAGGCCAAGCACACAGGAGGGCATGTCTCACCTAAAGGGGGAACGTCTATGTGGGACAGGAGAGGCAGAAATCAGTGCCTGTGGGACACGCAGGGGGAGAAGAGTTGACACACCCTGTCCCCTCCACCGCCCTGCACAGCGGCTAGGCAGGTGGGCCTGCTCCGCAAGACCCTCCCTAGCGGTCTGGGCAAGTGGGACCACGCTGGGAGTGATATCCCTCTCAGGGACAAGGACTCCCAAGTTCAATGAGGACCTCCCTGAGCCGACTACATTGTCCGCCGTCATGGGACTTGAAAAAACGGTTTGTTCTCATATTTTGACGACAACTACCAGTGATCCTCCTTCCACCCCGTTGTTGGCTTCAGGTAAGGCTGGGTTTCATCAGAGTGACGCCGTCAAGGAAGAAGGACCACACCTTTTTCGATTGTGCTGGCCTACTTCCACACAGTAGGAACTGTGAATGGGGAGAGACCTGATACACAGAGAGTGACTCCTACGGAAGGAGGAGAATCCTCAATACGCAGTGGCGAGCCTCTGTGGATATGTCCTGGAGCTACGCCGTGCCGGTGGTGGCGTAGCTGAAGGCCGCAAGGCGGCGTGCTCTGACCGAGCAAGAGGCTCTGGACAGGAGCGGAACGAAGACGGGAAGAAAACCGCCTTCCCTGGTGGCGTGTCCACTAGGAGACAGCGGTGGGCCTGGCGCCCACCAACCAACGCCAAGACCAGAGGAAAGAAAGGAGCCCTGGTCCCTCGAGCTCCAACCGGCGAGGGCCTGTACCGGCGAGATGAGACGAGCACGGACAGGGACGCAAACGCTCCAAAGGTGAGGACACCAGTGAGGGCTATAATGGTTGGGGGTCAAAGACTGCCAAAGCCGTCCGCGGTAGGAGAGGCTGGGAAAAAGGAACGGGCACAAGACACAGGTAAAACCGAGTGGGAGGGATAAGAATACTGCATATCCCGGCTGGAGAAGCCGCCAACTGTACGAAAGTCTGTAAGAGTGGGAAGGGCACGCAACTAGGCTTGGACTGGCCTATAGGGCAATAGGCCCATGGCCGAACCAAAAACACAAAATGCTGGTGTGGGCCAGTTGTTTTGGTCAAAGTGGGCCACTTTTCTGGCCAATGTGGGCCAGTGTGATGAGTTACTTTGCTATGAGGCTAGTAGTTTTGACCAGTGTTGCTGAATCCATATTCTTACTAGTCAAACAGTGTCACAAAAGGATGGAAGGAATGAATAGCCATTTGCAACTGTGGGCCACTTTTTCATTGGTGCCCGAGACAATGTTATGGCCCAGTCCGACCCTGCACGCAACGCGACCCAAGTAAAACAGAGGGGAAGTGATGCGAACACTGTGTATCAAGCCTGGGGAAGCCGCCTTCGGGACAAGGTCAGAAACCTGAAGGTAAGGTGTCTCCCTGACTAGTCCCCGGGGATCTGTCATCCAGGTGGCCAGGACACGGCCAAAGACTTGTGAATGTGAAGGGTGAAATTGTTTTGCAATAAAAGCCGTAGTGGACCCGACGGAGGGAGGCCGACATTCGGGAGGGGTCTGAGCCCGGAAGAGGGAGACCCAGGGGCGAAGGACCATCGCCCTGGTGCAATCAGAAAAGAACATTTGTTTATTATTTTGAACATACCAGGCCCTCGGAAGCAAGAAACCTAACCACCGAAGGTCCTGAGATCGCTAGGGACTTTTGTGGGTCTGAGCCCGGAAGAGGGCGATCCAGCGGTGAAAAGTCCTCACCCAACGTACAAGCGGAAAGGAACTTTTTGTTTGTTATTTCGAACACATCAGGTCCTCGGAAGCAAGAGACATTTTGTAGAAAAGAAACGTAGCCACCGAAGGTCCTGATAGCTGAGCACGGCACTGTCGTCTCGTGCTGGGAAAGCTCGAGAGAGAGAGAGAGAGAGAGAGAGTGTGCTGTGCTCTGGAGTCCCGCCTTGTCCCATGCTCAAAACGGGGGCGAGGGAGACCCCCCAGCTGCCACATCCTGACTTATCATTTGTGAACACTTCTTTCTTTCTTGTGAATCCTATCCCACACTCTTTTTGTATTTAGTTGTAAGGATTGGCAATAGTTTTTTTGTTCTAGTAGAGGCCCTTTTTATTTGACAAGACGGCGCTAGGACTGCCTTGTTATTATTTGATGGTCGTAGCCTGCTGCCATCTTAGATTTAGGTTTAGATTAGGCATTTTTCCAACCTGCACATACAGGTTAAACGACACCCTTGAACTGTGATCACTTGTATCTGTCTTTACAGGAGAATGCTTGGGCTTGGCAGGCCAAGCACACAGGAGGGCATGTCTCACCTAAAGGGGGAACGTCTATGTGGGACAGAAGAGGCAGAAATCAGTGCCTGTGGGACACGCAGGGGGAGAAGAGTTGACACACCCTGTCCCCTCCACCGCCCTGCGCAGCGGCTAGGCAGGTGGGCCTGCTCCGCAAGACCCTCCCTAGGGGTCTGGGCAAGTGGGACCACGCTGGGAGTGATATCCCTCTCAGGGACAAGGACTCCCAAGTTCAATGAGGACCTCCCTGAGCCGACTACATTGTCCGCCGTCATGGGACTTGAAAAAACGGTTTGTTCTCATATTTTGACGACAACTACCAGTGATCCTCCTTCCACCCCGTTGTTGGCTTCAGGTAAGGCTGGGTTTCATCAGAGTGACGCCGTCAAGGAAGAAGGACCACACCTTTTTCGATTGTGCTGGCCTACTTCCACACAGTAGGAACTGTGAATGGGGAGAGACCTGATACACAGAGAGTGACTCCTACGGAAGGAGGAGAATCCTCAATACGCAGTGGCGAGCCTCTGTGGATATGTCCTGGAGCTACGCCGTGCCGGTGGTGGCGTAGCTGAAGGCCGCAAGGCGGCGTGCTCTGACCGAGCAAGAGGCTCTGGACAGGAGCGGAACGAAGACGGGAAGAAAACCGCCTTCCCTGGTGGCGTGTCCACTAGGAGACAGCGGTGGGCCTGGCGCCCACCAACCAACGCCGAGACCAGAGGAAAGAAAGGAGCCCTGGTCCCTCGAGCTCCAACCGGCGAGGGCCTGTACCGGCGAGATGAGACGAGCACGGACAGGGACGCAAACGCTCCAAAGGTGAGGACACCAGTGAGGGCTATAATGGTTGGGGGTCAAAGACTGCCAAAGCCGTCCGCGGTAGGAGAGGCTGGGAAAAAGGAACGGGCACAAGACACAGGTAAAACCGAGTGGGAGGGATAAGAATACTGCATATCCCGGCTGGAGAAGCCGCCAACTGTACGAAAGTCTGTAAGAGTGGGAAGGGCACGCAACTAGGCTTGGACTGGCCTATAGGGCAATAGGCCCATGGCCGAACCAAAAACACAAAATGCTGGTGTGGGCCAGTTGTTTTGGTCAAAGTGGGCCACTTTTCTGGCCAATGTGGGCCAGTGTGATGAGTTACTTTGCTATGAGGCTAGTAGTTTTGACCAGTGTTGCTGAATCCATATTCTTACTAGTCAAACAGTGTCACAAAAGGATGGAAGGAATGAATAGCCATTTGCAACTGTGGGCCACTTTTTCATTGGTGCCCGAGACAATGTTATGGCCCAGTCCGACCCTGCACGCAACGCGACCCAAGTAAAACAGAGGGGAAGTGATGCGAACACTGTGTATCAAGCCTGGGGAAGCCGCCTTCGGGACAAGGTCAGAAACCTGAAGGTAAGGTGTCTCCCTGACTAGTCCCCGGGGATCTGTCATCCAGGTGGCCAGGACACGGCCAAAGACTTGTGAATGTGAAGGGTGAAATTGTTTTGCAATAAAAGCCGTAGTGGACCCGACGGAGGGAGGCCGACATTCGGGAGGGGTCTGAGCCCGGAAGAGGGAGACCCAGGGGCGAAGGACCATCGCCCTGGTGCAATCAGAAAAGAACATTTGTTTATTATTTTGAACATACCAGGCCCTCGGAAGCAAGAAACCTAACCACCGAAGGTCCTGAGATCGCTAGGGACTTTTGTGGGTCTGAGCCCGGAAGAGGGCGATCCAGCGGTGAAAAGTCCTCACCCAACGTACAAGCGGAAAGGAACTTTTTGTTTGTTATTTCGAACACATCAGGTCCTCGGAAGCAAGAGACATTTTGTAGAAAAGAAACGTAGCCACCGAAGGTCCTGATAGCTGAGCACGGCACTGTCGTCTCGTGCTGGGAAAGCTCGAGAGAGAGAGAGAGAGAGAGAGAGAGAGTGTGCTGTGCTCTGGAGTCCCGCCTTGTCCCATGCTCAAAACGGGGGCGAGGGAGACCCCCCAGCTGCCACATCCTGACTTATCATTTGTGAACACTTCTTTCTTTCTTGTGAATCCTATCGCACACTATTTTTGTATTTAGTTGTAAGGATTGGCAATAGTTTTTTTGTTCTAGTAGAGGCCCTTTTTATTTGACAAGACGGCGCTAGGACTGCCTTGTTATTATTTGATGGTCGTAGCCTGCTGCCATCTTAGATTTAGGTTTAGATTAGGCATTTTTCCAACCTGCACATACAGGTTAAACGACACCCTTGAACTGTGATCACTTGTATCTGTCTTTACAGGAGAATGCTTGGGCTTGGCAGGCCAAGCACACAGGAGGGCATGTCTCACCTAAAGGGGGAACGTCTATGTGGGACAGGAGAGGCAGAAATCAGTGCCTGTGGGACACGCAGGGGGAGAAGAGTTGACACACCCTGTCCCCTCCACCGCCCTGCGCAGCGGCTAGGCAGGTGGGCCTGCTCCGCAAGACCCTCCCTAGGGGTCTGGGCAAGTGGGACCACGCTGGGAGTGATATCCCTCTCAGGGACAAGGACTCCCAAGTTCAATGAGGACCTCCCTGAGCCGACTACATTGTCCGCCGTCATGGGACTTGAAAAAACGGTTTGTTCTCATATTTTGACGACAACTACCAGTGATCCTCCTTCCACCCCGTTGTTGGCTTCAGGTAAGGCTGGGTTTCATCAGAGTGACGCCGTCAAGGAAGAAGGACCACACCTTTTTCGATTGTGCTGGCCTACTTCCACACAGTAGGAACTGTGAATGGGGAGAGACCTGATACACAGAGAGTGACTCCTACGGAAGGAGGAGAATCCTCAATACGCAGTGGCGAGCCTCTGTGGATATGTCCTGGAGCTACGGCGTGCCGGTGGTGGCGTAGCTGAAGGCCGCAAGGCGGCGTGCTCTGACCGAGCAAGAGGCTCTGGACAGGAGCGGAACGAAGACGGGAAGAAAACCGCCTTCCCTGGTGGCGTGTCCACTAGGAGACAGCGGTGGGCCTGGCGCCCACCAACCAACGCCGAGACCAGAGGAAAGAAAGGAGCCCTGGTCCCTCGAGCTCCAACCGGCGAGGGCCTGTACCGGCGAGATGAGACGAGCACGGACAGGGACGCAAACGCTCCAAAGGTGAGGACACCAGTGAGGGCTATAATGGTTGGGGGTCAAAGACTGCCAAAGCCGTCCGCGGTAGGAGAGGCTGGGAAAAAGGAACGGGCACAAGACACAGGTAAAACCGAGTGGGAGGGATAAGAATACTGCATATCCCGGCTGGAGAAGCCGCCAACTGTACGAAAGTCTGTAAGAGTGGGAAGGGCACGCAACTAGGCTTGGACTGGCCTATAGGGCAATAGGCCCATGGCCGAACCAAAAACACAAAATGCTGGTGTGGGCCAGTTGTTTTGGTCAAAGTGGGCCACTTTTCTGGCCAATGTGGGCCAGTGTGATGAGTTACTTTGCTATGAGGCTAGTAGTTTTGACCAGTGTTGCTGAATCCATATTCTTACTAGTCAAACAGTGTCACAAAAGGATGGAAGGAATGAATAGCCATTTGCAACTGTGGGCCACTTTTTCATTGGTGCCCGAGACAATGTTATGGCCCAGTCCGACCCTGCACGCAACGCGACCCAAGTAAAACAGAGGGGAAGTGATGCGAACACTGTGTATCAAGCCTGGGGAAGCCGCCTTCGGGACAAGGTCAGAAACCTGAAGGTAAGGTGTCTCCCTGACTAGTCCCCGGGGATCTGTCATCCAGGTGGCCAGGACACGGCCAAAGACTTGTGAATGTGAAGGGTGAAATTGTTTTGCAATAAAAGCCGTAGTGGACCCGACGGAGGGAGGCCGACATTCGGGAGGGGTCTGAGCCCGGAAGAGGGAGACCCAGGGGCGAAGGACCATCGCCCTGGTGCAATCAGAAAAGAACATTTGTTTATTATTTTGAACATACCAGGCCCTCGGAAGCAAGAAACCTAACCACCGAAGGTCCTGAGATCGCTAGGGACTTTTGTGGGTCTGAGCCCGGAAGAGGGCGATCCAGCGGTGAAAAGTCCTCACCCAACGTACAAGCGGAAAGGAACTTTTTGTTTGTTATTTCGAACACATCAGGTCCTCGGAAGCAAGAGACATTTTGTAGAAAAGAAACGTAGCCACCGAAGGTCCTGATAGCTGAGCACGGCACTGTCGTCTCGTGCTGGGAAAGCTCGAGAGAGAGAGAGAGAGAGAGAGTGTGCTGTGCTCTGGAGTCCCGCCTTGTCCCATGCTCAAAACGGGGGCGAGGGAGACCCCCCAGCTGCCACATCCTGACTTATCATTTGTGAACACTTCTTTCTTTCTTGTGAATCCTATCGCACACTCTTTTTGTATTTAGTTGTAAGGATTGGCAATAGTTTTTTTGTTCTAGTAGAGGCCCTTTTTATTTGACAAGACGGCGCTAGGACTGCCTTGTTATTATTTGATGGTCGTAGCCTGCTGCCATCTTAGATTTAGGTTTAGATTAGGCATTTTTCCAACCTGCACATACAGGTTAAACGACACCCTTGAACTGTGATCACTTGTATCTGTCTTTACTGTTGCCGCCATGAGTTCCTTACAACAAGAACCTAAGAGAATTGAATGGGCACACGCCCTGTGAAAAAGGGGCGAGAAAGGGATACGCGCCGCTTGTTTCCAAGGCTGGGGAAGCCGACAAATATATGACATTAATTGGACTGAGAACCAATTACCCTGCCAAAGAGCCACGGGACGTTGGGGAGTCCCAGTGCCACAAAGGTGGGATGTAGAGAGGTGTGTACCAAAGTGATACCCGAAGGGGCTTAATAGAAGGTGGTAAAAAGCTGAAAAGCATATAAGAAGAAGAGTGTGTCTTTTCATTCCCCAAAGGAGGAGGAGAAAGCCATCCAGAAGGCATTTATAATTTTAACTGGCACACTCCATATACAAGGACTGCGGGCTGTGTAAAGACTTTCTAAAGGAACTCTGAGACGGATAATGCATAAGTCCTCTACGAGTCGGGCCTGGCAGCAGCCCATTCCGAGGCTTTTGGGCAAGCCTCCTTTTCCTTTCAGTTAGATTTTCTAGAGTGCTAGGGCCAGTTAGTAACTAGGAATTTGGACTCGGGGCTCTTTCATTTTTGGACTGGCTTCGACGAGCACCCTTAGTTTTTGTTTTAGAAGGCAGGGCAGGGAACTTCCCTCATAGCGATAGGGCCACATAGGACTTTTTCTTTTATTTGAATAAACAGGTATACACCAGGACCCGTTGTAGTCCGAGTCCTTCTCCTGGTTGGCCAAAGCACCCTCTGAGGAAGCCAGGGCCCCACTTTTTATCCTCCTTGCTCCTCATCTCACGCCTGGGAGGAGAGGCCTGTCTGGGGACACTGGGCAAGATTCCTGGGAGAAGGGAGCTGGCATTCTGGCCCCTGCCCCGAAAGCCTGACGAACGCCTGACAAACGCCGCGCTTTGCCCTGCCGGGCTTTGCCCTGCCGGGCAAAATTCCCAGCAGACCCCACTCGGCCCATCACCTGAGCAAGTTAGAGTGAGGTGAGATAGAGAGAAAGAGAGAGAGAGGGGGAGGGAGGGAGGAGGGGGCCTCGACCTGCCCAACAAGGCGCTAAAATAAAACAAATAATGAGGTGAAATGAGCCACTCGGTTTTCATACCTCGTGCCTTTCTTTTGGTTCGTGTCTCCCAGAACCCCTTGTGCGTCCCTTAGGGTAATGCATGGAATCCCCAGACAGATCCCTCCCCTCTTCTGCCATTCTCCCAACATGGTGTACAATGTATCTTATCTACCTCAGCGAGAGGGCTTGGCAGTGGTAACGTGATGAAGTGAAACAAACGGGCAGCCATCTGCAGAGGCCCGTGGCAGGCGTGTGGGAGGAAGCCATGTTGTGCCTGGGCTCTTTGCGTGCCTCACTAACCAGCAACTCTCTCACCAGCATGTCGCGCGCGCACACACACACAGCCCTCTGGCAAAGCTCAAACCATTGGCACGCTCAGGGGAAAGGGTAGAGGTGCAAGCAGAGCAGGATACAGAGCCCTGGCTCTCCCTTCAGGAGACACATACCCAGAGTGCAGTTACCTCCTTGTGTTATGGGGCGGCGCTGTGTCCAAAGGGTAAATAAACCAGAATGCCTGCCCCTCGGCGAGAGCGAGATGCCCTAGTGGGACTGGAGGGGAATCGGACCGGCTTGGGCCGTACCCTGGTGGCCAGGCATATACCAGCGCCCGTGAACCGAAAAACATGTGGGCATTTTGCGGGCCTGGTTTTGTGTCCAGGGAGAGGAAACCCCAACCCCTCCCCCTCGCGTGGGCAAGCGAAGAGCAGGGGCATATAATGGAGCAGCTCGTTTTGTGACAATGTGGCGGCTCTTAAAAGAGCCTTTGTGGTGTTTTCTGCGGTTGCGGTGCTGCTTTGACTCAAGCCCTCTCGCCTCGGATGCGGCGGGCCAGCTGGATGTCCTTGGGCATGATGGTGACCCTCTTGGCGTGGATGGCGCAGAGGTTCGTGTCCTCAAAGAGCCCGACCAGGTAGGCCTCGCTGGCCTCCTGCAGGGCCATGACGGCCGAGCTCTGGAAGCGCAGGTCGGTCTTAAAGTCCTGGGCGATTTCTCGCACCAGGCGCTGGAAGGGCAGTTTTCGGATGAGCAGCTCTGTGGATTTCTGGTAGCGGCGGATCTCCCTCAGAGCCACAGTGCCGGGACGGTAGCGGTGAGGTTTCTTCACGCCGCCAGTGGCGGGGGCGCTCTTACGGGCAGCCTTGGTGGCCAGCTGCTTGCGAGGCGCCTTGCCTCCGGTGGACTTGCGGGCGGTCTGCTTAGTACGGGCCATGGCAGCACTGCGAGCTCTGCTTTCTCTCCAAGCGATAGATACAACAGACTCCGGCGCTTGTTCTTCTTCTTGCTGATAGATTTTTATCCATCAGCGGTGATTTTTTGGATACCGAGGCTTGAGCCTCATTACTCCATCTTCTCGGGTTGAGACTCCGGCGCTTGTTCTTCTTCTTGCTGATAGCTTTTTATCCATCAGCGGTGATTTTTGGATACCGAGGCTTGAGCCTCATTACTCCATCTTCTCGGGTTGAGTGTGTAGTCGTGGTTTGTATTCTTCTTGGTCTGTGTGGTCTTGTCACAGTAGGGCTGGTTTCACTGGGTCTTCGCAGTGATGGGCCGCGGGTAGCGGTCGAAGGGGTTTGCAGTGGTGGCAGTGAGTCTTCTGATCAGAGGGTTCGGGTTCTGATCCAGTTCTTGGCAGAAGTTCTTACTCAGCTTCGCTAGATGTTCATCCAACATCTCGATGTCCAGGTCTCTGTGAAGGTCTGCTATCCTTGTGAAGATTGGAGCTCCAGACGATATCCGCAGGGCCTTGTTCTGGACTAACTGAAGACTCTTCCGGTGTCGCTCATGGCAGGTCATCCATGCTGGGGAGGCATAAGTCAGGGTTGGTCTGATGATCGCCTTGTAGACGTTGATCTTTGTCCGGAGGGGCATGGACTTGCTCTTCAGGAGTGGGTACAGCGCTGCCATCTTTCCTGTTGCCTTCTGCTGAGTATTCTCGATGTGGCTTTCCCAGTTGAGTTTGCTGTCCAGGGTCACACCGAGGTAGCGGCTGCTGCTCTCCCATTTGATGGTCTCCCCGTTGAGGCTGATGTGTGGGTGCTCCTTGATCTTCTTTCTGGTGAACAGCGTTGCAGTTGTCTTGCTGGTGTTGAGTTCTATCCGCCAGTCGCTGTACCACTTTGCGATGGTATCCAATGAAGCTTGCAGGTTCTTCGCCACTTCCTTTTCGCTGAATGTCTGGGAGATGACTGCAACATCGTCTGCATACAGCGCCAGGTTCGTCTTGTGGAGATCTGTCGGGATGTCGTTGGTGAAGAGGTTGAACAGGAAGGGTCCGAGGTTCGATCCCTGTGGCACGTCTGCTCGGATGGGATGTGAAGAGGACATCTCAGACCGCATGGCGACATGGAAGGTGCGGCCTCCCAGGTAGCTTGCAATCGTCTTTACCAGGTAGTTCGGAAATCCCAGGCCAATCATCTTGTGCAACAGTCCCTTGTGCCAGACTCGGTCGAATGCTTTGGCGACATCCAGGAAGACGATTCCTGTGGACTTCTTGATGTTGAATCCGTGGCTGATGGTGTCCACCACTCTCAGTAGCTGATGAGTCGTTGCATGCTCCTTTCGAAATCCAAACTGTTCCTTTGCTAGTAGATTTCTTTCGGAGGTGAAGTCGCTGAGTCGAGCGAGGAGGACCTTCTCCAGGAGCTTCGATAATCCAGAAAGCAGGCTGATGGGGCGGTAGTTTGCTGGATCCCTCAGTGGTTTGCCGGCCTTTGGAAAAACGATGACCCTTGCTTCTTTCCAGGAACTCGGGAAGTGCTGGAGCCTCATGCATGCATTGAAGATCTCTGTGAGATGTTCCATTGATGCTGGTGGGAGGTTCTTGATTGCCAGGTTGGTTATTCCGTCGCTCCCCGGTGCCTTGCCGTTCGCCAGCTTTTCTGCAAGTCCTGCTACCTCAGAGCTTGTGCACTCCTTGATGTCTTCTGCTCCCAGCCCGGTTCCGTGATCTGCGAGGTACTTCTCAACTGCTTCCTCCACTCCATCTGAGAGCCTACTTACCTTGTTCGGGGTGAACGAAGCCTCCAGTGTCTCGGCAAGGACCTCTGCCTTGTCCTTGTTGCTGCATGCAAGGTGGGTTCGTCCCTGGATTGGTGGGCTTGGCTCCTTCTTCCCAGTCAGTCGACGAGTCATTCTCCACACCGAGTTGTCTGCCTCCTTCAGCTTGGCTGTTGCAGACTCCCACTTCTCGCCACGGTGCTGTCGGATCTGTTCCCGCAGGAGTCTTGCAAGCGTGTTGTACTTCTGCAGGAGATCAGGTGTGCGGAGCTTCTGCCACTGGCGTCGGGCGCGGTTCTTGTCGGCGATTGACTGTTGGATGCCTCTCGGTAGGTCGTAGATGGAACATCTGGTTGTCTTCTGCTTCGGAACACTGCTCTTGATTGCCTCCTGGACTGCTGTCGTGAAGTCTTCCACGGCCCTGTTGATATCATCCATGGTGCTCAGCGGGGTTGGAGTGACCATTCTGTTCAGCTCTTCTTTGAAGCGGCTCCAGTCAGCTCTTCTGAAGTTGTACTTCTCGGCCTGCTGGTAGGGTTCCATCTCATCTCCCACAGTGATTGCTACTGGATTGTGGTCCGAGGTCAGCTCCACCAGTGTTTGCAGCTCCACAGAGTGTTGCAGGTTCTTCAGTAGCACGATGTCCAGCACATCTGGGTTGTGGCTTGCTACACCTGGGTAGTGCGTGGGCTCAGTCGGGCCTGCTACCACACAGTCGTTCTTCCTGGAATACGCCAGCAGTGTCCGTCCCCTCTGGTTGGCAGTCCTGGAGTTCCAGCATCGGTGCTTGGCGTTGAGGTCTCCGCCGATGAGTGTTGGAACCGTCGAATCCAGCAAAGCATCCAGGTCTCGGAGATCCAGCTTTGCTTTCGGGGGGCAGTAGGTTGCAATCAGTCGGAGTGGTCCTGTAGCAGTCTTGACTTGTACTCCAGTGGCTTCTATGCTTCTGAGGGGTGGGAGTGCAATCTCATGGTGGTCGATCGTCGTCTTCACTATCACTGCGGTCCCCCCTCCTTTGGCTCCTGCAGGTCGGTCGGTCCGGTACACACTGTGGTTCGCCAGGCTCAGCTTCTGGTTTCCTTGCAGGTGGGTCTCTGAAAGCAAAGCAGCACTCACCTTTCTCGTTTCCATCAGGTGAAGGAGTTTGTCTGTCTTCTTCTGAATACCGTTGGCATTCCACATCACGATGGCGCAGCTGGGTTTAGATGCCATGTTGTTTTCTTCCTTCGCCCGCGAATAGGCTCAGGACGAGCCCTGCCACCATCGTCATGGTGGGGTCGATATTCAGCTCTGCAACAAAGGCTGCGATCTTCACTATGATGGTCTTCCAGTCGATTGAGCTCGCTGTTCCCTCTTCCTGTGCTGAGGTGGTTGCTTGCGGCGGGTTCGGTGGTGGATTTAGGACTCCAGCGTAGCTCAGCCCGGATGTTGTGGGTGTCTTCTGGGTCTTCGCAGGGCCATGGCCTGGTGGCGGGCGAGGAGGGTGGGTCCTCTGTGCGGCCGCTGTTGGTTTTGGCTCCTGACGATGTGCAGGTCTTTGGTTTGGTTGGCTTTGTCCGCTGCTCCTCTGAGAGTCATTTGTAGTAGTTGGTGGGTTCCGTGGAGCTTGCAGTGGTTGTTGTGGTGCCCTCCTCTGCTGCTCATCCTGTTTAGCTTTCATAAGGGCTGGGCATCCGCGGTAGCTGGCAGGGTGAGGTCCCCTGCAGTTGGCGCAGGTTGCCGGATCTGTTCGGGCTCGGGTGCAGTTTTTCGATGTGTGGTTCTCTCCACATCGCACGCAGCGTGGGTCCTGGTGGCAGAAGGCAGATGTGTGGCCGATCCGCTGGCAGTTGAAACACATGATAGGTCCTCTTCTGGCCTTCGGTGCTTCAGTGGTAACTGTACAGCTGCACAGCCGTGTGATCTTTGTCAGGTCCGCTGGTTTTCCATCGCTGGTTTGTGCAAGGGTGGCAACAAATAGCGGGAATTTCTTGTTCTTGTCGGCTGGCGAGGTCAGCTGGACAACACTCTTCACTGGGAGACCCTGTTCTGCAAGTTGATCTGTGATGTCTTCCACGCTGGCGTTAGTCGGCAGGCCACGGACCACAAACCTCTGAGACCTCACTCGCTCCAGTGGGAATGTGTAGTACTGCAGTTTCTGTACGGTGAAGGCATCTGTCACGCTCTTGTAGTCCTCTACTGTGGTGAGCGAGATCTTCATATGCTCACCATGAGGCTTGAGGGTGAAGGTTGGTTTGGCGCACAGGTGTTTCAGCATGTCAACCAGGTCCTTGTGGGTCTTCAAGCTCTTCACAAACACTGGGGGGATCCGGATCTTCTTTGGTGGTGGGGTGGTCTGCTCGTCCGCTGTGTTGCCGGGTTCTGTGGCCAGCTGTTCGTGCTCCAGAACGTCATACTTGTTGCTGGTGCTCACACCTGTTGCAGATGGTTCAGTCAGCGTCTTCTTCCACTTCTGATGTGATGCACCTGGTGACGCACTTTCACTGGTCTTTCGCTTGTGAGAGACTGGTTCGAACCCTTCCATCTCGACCTCGGTGTCCAGGAGGTGGGATGTTTCTGACATCTGGGCAGCCATGATGATCAATCTAGGAGAAAGGTGGGGAGAAAACACGAAAGGATAGGAGAAAGAGGGATAAAATGTAGAGTGCTCTTATCAGAGCAGTTTGTTTTAAATCCAAACAGCTCTTTGTAAGAACCAGCTAAGCAGGTGTGCCATAAAAAGGACAATTTTGGGGTGCACGCGGTGTGCAAAAAGCTCTTTTGCAGATTTTTAGACCGACTCCTGAAGATTGCTCTTCAGTGGGGAAATAGGGCTAATCAAGCGCCACTTGCCGCCACAAGGTGGAGGCAAAGACCTCTTAAACGGCCCTTTTTGTTTAGAAAAGGCCCGGCTCACTGCAGCTGCCGCAGCATCGCCCGATGCCGCATCTCGGTACACAAGGTCCAACCAATGTGTCCAACAGCAAGGGGGAGGGGAGCCGGCATATAAAGACCAAGCTCTCCTCCAATTGGCTGGGCACCGGTTTGAAAAAGCCCGCGGTGCACTGCGATTGGTCAGTGTCAGAAGGCGTGGCTATGAAACGCAGACGCGGACAGGAGGTCTTTGATTGGCTGGCCAAACAAAACGGAAAGGAAAGAGCGATTGCCATAGGTTGTGCTCGGCCCTTCATGAAACGCTCTTGGCAGATGAAATAGCCCGCCCACCCCCAGCCCCAATTCATCCTCCCAGTGCCCTCCCCCACCAGCCCTCGGACCCGGGGCTAGCGAGCACAGTGAATCGGCCTCTGAAGTCGGACCTCGTTACACACATGCCCCGTGTGCTGGCTGACATGTCACATCATCATCATCATCATCATCATTTGCTAGGCAGCGCCTCCAAACTCCACGGTTAAAGAGTTAATGGTGGGGCATGCGACCTGGCGCAACACCCCCAATCTGTGTGTGCACGATGCCCAAAGGTCTCAACTGACGCGGGCTTATAGGTGGGTGCCGACTGGCCAGGGTCACGCGTGGCGTCCGAGGCGAGCGGGGACTCTCGCAACGGCCCCGTGCATTATTACACTTTGTCTTTCGAACATGCAGTTGTATCGCAGTACATGTCAGGCAGAGGCATGAGCTAGCTCGCTTTCAGATACTGTGGGCGGCTCTTAAAAGAGCCTTTTGTGTTTTTAAGGTCTCGGCGAGAGACTCTACTTCTTCTTGGGCGCAGCCTTTTTGGGCTTTGCCGCTTTGGGTTTGACGGCCTTGGGCTTCACGACCTTGGCCGGGCTCTTCTTTGCCGCTTTCGCCTTCACTGCTTTGGCTTTTGCGGGGCTCTTGGCGGCCTTCTTGGCTGGAGCAGCCTTGGGCTTTTTTGGGCTCTTGGCGGCTGCCGGCTTCTTCACCTTCTTGGGACTCTTCTTGACTCCGGCGGCCACCTTTTTGGGTTTCTTGGCAGCACCGGCAGGCTTCTTTGCTGCGGGCGTCTTGCTCTTGGCTGCCGCTTTCTTGGCCACCTTCTCCTTGCCCTGCGTCTGCTTCTTGTTGAGCTTGAAGGATCCAGAGGCCCCGGTGCCCTTGAGCTGGGCTAGGGCGCCTTTCCTCACCAGGCTCTTGAGGGCAATCTTGACTCTGCTGTTGTTCTTGTCCACGTCATATCCCCCGGCGCCCAGAGCCTTCTTGACGGCAGACAGGGAGACTCCCTTCCTCTCAGTGGAGGCCGCCACGCACTTGAGGACGAGGTCGGACACGCTGGGCCCAGCGGGCTTTTTGGCCTTGGCAGTGCCGATTGCTCTCTTCTGCTTCTTCTTGGCGGCAGCGGCGGGTTCCGCCGGCGGAGCCACGGCAGCGGGTGCAGTTTCAGCCATTGTTCTGCAGGAGGACTCAGTCAGCGCTCACAGATCAGTAATGGGCGGCCCGGCAACCGCCGTGCATATATAGGGAGGAGCTTCCACCTGATTGGTCCAGAGAATGGGAGGCTGGGCCCAGCACACCGCGCTGTCCCTGCTAAAGACACACTGTGTTTCCTCTGCTTAAATAATCCATTTTTTAAAAGTTACCCGCGTACATTTATTTCATCTTGCATGTGGCAACAGGACCGCAACACCTCCCAGCTCTTATCCAAAAGCATCTCCCTCTTGGAGAGGCGCCGGCTCCCTTTTAAGCGCCTTGTAAAGCTGGCATCCTGCCGTCAGCTCAGACACAAACATGAGCAAACTTTGTTTTCCACTTCATATTCGACCACTCTTCCTCACCTGCCCCACATAACAGCGTGAGCATAACCTTGTTCACTTCTTTCCCTACAGTCCCCGATAAAGTTTTCGCTCCTCACCTTCCGCGGACCAGAGAAAAAGCGCGTTGAAGAGGAAGGAAATAACACAGCTCTGTGTGTGTTAGCCAAGCCTAGAAACGCCCCTTCAAATGGACATAGGCCTGCATGCCCCAAGTGCTTCTATGTTTTTGGAGCCCGATCCCCGCATATTTCACAAGAGGGGAGTGTGGTGGGTGGCTGTGGGGTGCTTGGGAGATGGGGGG
Source organism: Ambystoma mexicanum (assembly GCF_040938575.1). NCBI lineage: Eukaryota > Metazoa > Chordata > Amphibia > Caudata > Ambystomatidae > Ambystoma > Ambystoma mexicanum. The sequence goes on from NW_027182380.1 coordinate 1,550,924, forward strand.
GAATGGGGGGGGGTGAGGGCAGGGCAGAGAGAGAGAGAGAGATTGATTTCATGTTTCATGGGGGGTTATTCTCACTTCCAGGGTTCAATTAGTGAGCCCATTTTCTGGCAGCCAGCTTGTCGAACGAGATTGTCTTTGCATCCTACATGCATGCAAGGGCAGTGTTGGCCTGCAGTCACTTTCCTCTACATTATCTTGGGCCTTCTGCCCTCTCGTCAGGCACTGGCCTGGCCATGAAGGAGAATGCGTGGGCTTGGCAGGCCAAGCACACAGGAGGGCATGTCTCACCTAAAGGGGGAACGTCTATGTGGGACAGGAGAGGCAGAAATCAGTGCCTGTGGGACACGCAGGGGGAGAAGAGTTGACACACCCTGTCCCCTCCACCGCCCTGCGCAGCGGCTAGGCAGGTGGGCCTGCTCCGCAAGACCCTCCCTAGCGGTCTGGGCAAGTGGGACCACGCTGGGAGTGATATCCCTCTCAGGGACAAGGACTCCCAAGTTCAATGAGGACCTCCCTGAGCCGACTACATTGTCCGCCGTCATGGGACTTGAAAAAACGGTTTGTTCTCATATTTTGACGACAACTACCAGTGATCCTCCTTCCACCCCGTTGTTGGCTTCAGGTAAGGCTGGGTTTCATCAGAGTGACGCCGTCAAGGAAGAAGGACCACACCTTTTTCGATTGTGCTGGCCTACTTCCACACAGTAGGAACTGTGAATGGGGAGAGACCTGATACACAGAGAGTGACTCCTACGGAAGGAGGAGAATCCTCAATACGCAGTGGCGAGCCTCTGTGGATATGTCCTGGAGCTACGCCGTGCCGGTGGTGGCGTAGCTGAAGGCCGCAAGGCGGCGTGCTCTGACCGAGCAAGAGGCTCTGGACAGGAGCGGAACGAAGACGGGAAGAAAACCGCCTTCCCTGGTGGCGTGTCCACTAGGAGACAGCGGTGGGCCTGGCGCCCACCAACCAACGCCGAGACCAGAGGAAAGAAAGGAGCCCTGGTCCCTCGAGCTCCAACCGGCGAGGGCCTGTACCGGCGAGATGAGACGAGCACGGACAGGGACGCAAACGCTCCAAAGGTGAGGACACCAGTGAGGGCTATAATGGTTGGGGGTCAAAGACTGCCAAAGCCGTCCGCGGTAGGAGAGGCTGGGAAAAAGGAACGGGCACAAGACACAGGTAAAACCGAGTGGGAGGGATAAGAATACTGCATATCCCGGCTGGAGAAGCCGCCAACTGTACGAAAGTCTGTAAGAGTGGGAAGGGCACGCAACTAGGCTTGGACTGGCCTATAGGGCAATAGGCCCATGGCCGAACCAAAAACACAAAATGCTGGTGTGGGCCAGTTGTTTTGGTCAAAGTGGGCCACTTTTCTGGCCAATGTGGGCCAGTGTGATGAGTTACTTTGCTATGAGGCTAGTAGTTTTGACCAGTGTTGCTGAATCCATATTCTTACTAGTCAAACAGTGTCACAAAAGGATGGAAGGAATGAACAGCCATTTGCAACTGTGGGCCACTTTTTCATTGGTGCCCGAGACAATGTTATGGCCCAGTCCGACCCTGCACGCAACGCGACCCAAGTAAAACAGAGGGGAAGTGATGCGAACACTGTGTATCAAGCCTGGGGAAGCCGCCTTCGGGACAAGGTCAGAAACCTGAAGGTAAGGTGTCTCCCTGACTAGTCCCCGGGGATCTGTCATCCAGGTGGCCAGGACACGGCCAAAGACTTGTGAATGTGAAGGGTGAAATTGTTTTGCAATAAAAGCCGTAGTGGACCCGACGGAGGGAGGCCGACATTCGGGAGGGGTCTGAGCCCGGAAGAGGGAGACCCAGGGGCGAAGGACCATCGCCCTGGTGCAATCAGAAAAGAACATTTGTTTATTATTTTGAACATACCAGGCCCTCGGAAGCAAGAAACCTAACCACCGAAGGTCCTGAGATCGCTAGGGACTTTTGTGGGTCTGAGCCCGGAAGAGGGCGATCCAGCGGTGAAAAGTCCTCACCCAACGTACAAGCGGAAAGGAACTTTTTGTTTGTTATTTCGAACACATCAGGTCCTCGGAAGCAAGAGACATTTTGTAGAAAAGAAACGTAGCCACCGAAGGTCCTGATAGCTGAGCACGGCACTGTCGTCTCGTGCTGGGAAAGCTCGAGAGAGAGAGAGAGAGAGTGTGCTGTGCTCTGGAGTCCCGCCTTGTCCCATGCTCAAAACGGGGGCGAGGGAGACCCCCCAGCTGCCACATCCTGACTTATCATTTGTGAACACTTCTTTCTTTCTTGTGAATCCTATCCCACACTCTTTTTGTATTTAGTTGTAAGGATTGGCAATAGTTTTTTTGTTCTAGTAGAGGCCCTTTTTATTTGACAAGACGGCGCTAGGACTGCCTTGTTATTATTTGATGGTCGTAGCCTGCTGCCATCTTAGATTTAGGTTTAGATTAGGCATTTTTCCAACCTGCACATACAGGTTAAACGACACCCTTGAACTGTGATCACTTGTATCTGTCTTTACAGGAGAATGCTTGGGCTTGGCAGGCCAAGCACACAGGAGGGCATGTCTCACCTAAAGGGGGAACGTCTATGTGGGACAGGAGAGGCAGAAATCAGTGCCTGTGGGACACGCAGGGGGAGAAGAGTTGACACACCCTGTCCCCTCCACCGCCCTGCGCAGCGGCTAGGCAGGTGGGCCTGCTCCGCAAGACCCTCCCTAGCGGTCTGGGCAAGTGGGACCACGCTGGGAGTGATATCCCTCTCAGGGACAAGGACTCCCAAGTTCAATGAGGACCTCCCTGAGCCGACTACATTGTCCGCCGTCATGGGACTTGAAAAAACGGTTTGTTCTCATATTTTGACGACAACTACCAGTGATCCTCCTTCCACCCCGTTGTTGGCTTCAGGTAAGGCTGGGTTTCATCAGAGTGACGCCGTCAAGGAAGAAGGACCACACCTTTTTCGATTGTGCTGGCCTACTTCCACACAGTAGGAACTGTGAATGGGGAGAGACCTGATACACAGAGAGTGACTCCTACGGAAGGAGGAGAATCCTCAATACGCAGTGGCGAGCCTCTGTGGATATGTCCTGGAGCTACGCCGTGCCGGTGGTGGCGTAGCTGAAGGCCGCAAGGCGGCGTGCTCTGACCGAGCAAGAGGCTCTGGACAGGAGCGGAACGAAGACGGGAAGAAAACCGCCTTCCCTGGTGGCGTGTCCACTAGGAGACAGCGGTGGGCCTGGCGCCCACCAACCAACGCCGAGACCAGAGGAAAGAAAGGAGCCCTGGTCCCTCGAGCTCCAACCGGCGAGGGCCTGTACCGGCGAGATGAGACGAGCACGGACAGGGACGCAAACGCTCCAAAGGTGAGGACACCAGTGAGGGCTATAATGGTTGGGGGTCAAAGACTGCCAAAGCCGTCCGCGGTAGGAGAGGCTGGGAAAAAGGAACGGGCACAAGACACAGGTAAAACCGAGTGGGAGGGATAAGAATACTGCATATCCCGGCTGGAGAAGCCGCCAACTGTACGAAAGTCTGTAAGAGTGGGAAGGGCACGCAACTAGGCTTGGACTGGCCTATAGGGCAATAGGCCCATGGCCGAACCAAAAACACAAAATGCTGGTGTGGGCCAGTTGTTTTGGTCAAAGTGGGCCACTTTTCTGGCCAATGTGGGCCAGTGTGATGAGTTACTTTGCTATGAGGCTAGTAGTTTTGACCAGTGTTGCTGAATCCATATTCTTACTAGTCAAACAGTGTCACAAAAGGATGGAAGGAATGAATAGCCATTTGCAACTGTGGGCCACTTTTTCATTGGTGCCCGAGACAATGTTATGGCCCAGTCCGACCCTGCACGCAACGCGACCCAAGTAAAACAGAGGGGAAGTGATGCGAACACTGTGTATCAAGCCTGGGGAAGCCGCCTTCGGGACAAGGTCAGAAACCTGAAGGTAAGGTGTCTCCCTGACTAGTCCCCGGGGATCTGTCATCCAGGTGGCCAGGACACGGCCAAAGACTTGTGAATGTGAAGGGTGAAATTGTTTTGCAATAAAAGCCGTAGTGGACCCGACGGAGGGAGGCCGACATTCGGGAGGGGTCTGAGCCCGGAAGAGGGAGACCCAGGGGCGAAGGACCATCGCCCTGGTGCAATCAGAAAAGAACATTTGTTTATTATTTTGAACATACCAGGCCCTCGGAAGCAAGAAACCTAACCACCGAAGGTCCTGAGATCGCTAGGGACTTTTGTGGGTCTGAGCCCGGAAGAGGGCGATCCAGCGGTGAAAAGTCCTCACCCAACGTACAAGCGGAAAGGAACTTTTTGTTTGTTATTTCGAACACATCAGGTCCTCGGAAGCAAGAGACATTTTGTAGAAAAGAAACGTAGCCACCGAAGGTCCTGATAGCTGAGCACGGCACTGTCGTCTCGTGCTGGGAAAGCTCGAGAGAGAGAGAGAGAGAGAGTGTGCTGTGCTCTGGAGTCCCGCCTTGTCCCATGCTCAAAACGGGGGCGAGGGAGACCCCCCAGCTGCCACATCCTGACTTATCATTTGTGAACACTTCTTTCTTTCTTGTGAATCCTATCGCACACTCTTTTTGTATTTAGTTGTAAGGATTGGCAATAGTTTTTTTGTTCTAGTAGAGGCCCTTTTTATTTGACAAGACGGCGCTAGGACTGCCTTGTTATTATTTGATGGTCGTAGCCTGCTGCCATCTTAGATTTAGGTTTAGATTAGGCATTTTTCCAACCTGCACATACAGGTTAAACGACACCCTTGAACTGTGATCACTTGTATCTGTCTTTACTGTTGCCGCCATGAGTTCCTTACAACAAGAACCTAAGAGAATTGAATGGGCACACGCCCTGTGAAAAAGGGGCGAGAAAGGGATACGCGCCGCTTGTTTCCAAGGCTGGGGAAGCCGACAAATATATGACATTAATTGGACTGAGAACCAATTACCCTGCCAAAGAGCCACGGGACGTTGGGGAGTCCCAGTGCCACAAAGGTGGGATGTAGAGAGGTGTGTACCAAAGTGATACCCGAAGGGGCTTAATAGAAGGTGGTAAAAAGCTGAAAAGCATATAAGAAGAAGAGTGTGTCTTTTCATTCCCCAAAGGAGGAGGAGAAAGCCACCCAGAAGGCATTTATAATTTTAACTGGCACACTCCATATACAAGGACTGCGGGCTGTGTAAAGACTTTCTAAAGGAACTCTGAGACGGATAATGCATAAGTCCTCTACGAGTCGGGCCTGGCAGCAGCCCATTCCGAGGCTTTTGGGCAAGCCTCCTTTTCCTTTCAGTTAGATTTTCTAGAGTGCTAGGGCCAGTTAGTAACTAGGAATTTGGACTCGGGGCTCTTTCATTTTTGGACTGGCTTCGACGAGCACCCTTAGTTTTTGTTTTAGAAGGCAGGGCAGGGAACTTCCCTCATAGCGATAGGGCCACATAGGACTTTTTCTTTTATTTGAATAAACAGGTATACACCAGGACCCGTTGTAGTCCGAGTCCTTCTCCTGGTTGGCCAAAGCACCCTCTGAGGAAGCCAGGGCCCCACTTTTTATCCTCCTTGCTCCTCATCTCACGCCTGGGAGGAGAGGCCTGTCTGGGGACACTGGGCAAGATTCCTGGGAGAAGGGAGCTGGCATTCTGGCCCCTGCCCCGAAAGCCTGACGAACGCCTGACAAACGCCGCGCTTTGCCCTGCCGGGCTTTGCCCTGCCGGGCAAAATTCCCAGCAGACCCCACTCGGCCCATCACCTGAGCAAGTTAGAGTGAGGTGAGATAGAGAGAAAGAGAGAGAGAGAGAGAGGGGGAGGGAGGGAGGAGGGGGCCTCGACCTGCCCAACAAGGCGCTAAAATAAAACAAATAATGAGGTGAAATGAGCCACTCGGTTTTCATACCTCGTGCCTTTCTTTTGGTTCGTGTCTCCCAGAACCCCTTGTGCGTCCCTTAGGGTAATGCATGGAATCCCCAGACAGATCCCTCCCCTCTTCTGCCATTCTCCCAACATGGTGTACAATGTATCTTATCTACCTCAGCGAGAGGGCTTGGCAGTGGTAACGTGATGAAGTGAAACAAACGGGCAGCCATCTGCAGAGGCCCGTGGCAGGCGTGTGGGAGGAAGCCATGTTGTGCCTGGGCTCTTTGCGTGCCTCACTAACCAGCAACTCTCTCACCAGCATGTCGCGCGCGCACACACACACAGCCCTCTGGCAAAGCTCAAACCATTGGCACGCTCAGGGGAAAGGGTAGAGGTGCAAGCAGAGCAGGATACAGAGCCCTGGCTCTCCCTTCAGGAGACACATACCCAGAGTGCAGTTACCTCCTTGTGTTATGGGGCGGCGCTGTGTCCAAAGGGTAAATAAACCAGAATGCCTGCCCCTCGGCGAGAGCGAGATGCCCTAGTGGGACTGGAGGGGAATCGGACCGGCTTGGGCCGTACCCTGGTGGCCAGGCATATACCAGCGCCCGTGAACCGAAAAACATGTGGGCATTTTGCGGGCCTGGTTTTGTGTCCAGGGAGAGGAAACCCCAACCCCTCCCCCTCGCGTGGGCAAGCGAAGAGCAGGGGCATATAATGGAGCAGCTCGTTTTGTGACAATGTGGCGGCTCTTAAAAGAGCCTTTGTGGTGTTTTCTGCGGTTGCGGTGCTGCTTTGACTCAAGCCCTCTCGCCCCGGATGCGGCGGGCCAGCTGGATGTCCTTGGGCATGATGGTGACCCTCTTGGCGTGGATGGCGCAGAGGTTCGTGTCCTCAAAGAGCCCGACCAGGTAGGCCTCGCTGGCCTCCTGCAGGGCCATGACGGCCGAGCTCTGGAAGCGCAGGTCGGTCTTAAAGTCCTGGGCGATTTCTCGCACCAGGCGCTGGAAGGGCAGTTTTCGGATGAGCAGCTCCGTGGATTTCTGGTAGCGGCGGATCTCCCTCAGAGCCACAGTGCCGGGACGGTAGCGGTGAGGTTTCTTCACGCCGCCAGTGGCGGGGGCGCTCTTACGGGCAGCCTTGGTGGCCAGCTGCTTGCGAGGCGCCTTGCCTCCGGTGGACTTGCGGGCGGTCTGCTTAGTACGGGCCATGGCAGCACTGCGAGCTCTGCTTTCTCTCCAAGCGATAGATACAACAGACTCCGGCGCTTGTTCTTCTTCTTGCTGATAGATTTTTATCCATCAGCGGTGATTTTTTGGATACCGAGGCTTGAGCCTCATTACTCCATCTTCTCGGGTTGAGTGTGTAGTCGTGGGTTTGTATTCTTCTTGGTCTGTGTGGTCTTGTCACAGTAGGGCTGGTTTCACTGGGTCTTCGCAGTGATGGGCCGCGGGTAGCGGTCGAAGGGGTTTGCAGTGGTGGCAGTGAGTCTTCTGATCAGAGGGTTCGGGTTCTGATCCAGTTCTTGGCAGAAGTTCTTACTCAGCTTTGCTAGATGTTCATCCAACATCTCGATGTCCAGGTCTCTGTGAAGGTCTGCTATCCTTGTGAAGATTGGAGCTCCAGATGATATCCGCAGGGCCTTGTTCTGGACTATCTGAAGACTCTTCCGGTGTCGCTCATGGCAGGTCATCCATGCTGGTGAGGCATAAGTCAGGGTTGGTCTGATGATCGCCTTGTAGACGTTGATCTTTGTCCGTAGGGGCATGGACTTGCTCTTCAGGAGTGGGTACAGCGCTGCCATCTTTCCTGTTGCCTTCTGCTGAGTATTCTCGATGTGGCTTTCCCAGTTGAGTTTGCTGTCCAGGGTCACACCGAGGTAGCGGCTGCTGCTCTCCCATTTGATGGTCTCCCCGTTGAGGCTGATGTGTGGGTGCTCCTTGATCTTCTTTCTGGTGAACAGCGTTGCAGTTGTCTTGCTGGTGTTGAGTTCTATCCGCCAGTCGCTGTACCACTTTGCGATGGTATCCAATGAAGCTTGCAGGTTCTTCGCCACTTCCTTTTCGCTGAAAGACTGGGAGATTACTGCAACATCGTCTGCATACAGCGCCAGGTTCGTCTTGTGGAGATCTGTCGGGATGTCGTTGGTGAAGAGGTTGAACAGGAAGGGTCCGAGGTTCGATCCCTGTGGCACGCCTGCTCGGATGGGATGTGAAGAGGACATCTCAGACCGCATGGCGACATGGAAGGTGCGGCCTCCCAGGTAGCTTGCAATCGTCTTCACCAGGTAGTTCGGAAATCGGAGCCGGCATATAAAGACCAAGCTCTCCTCCAATTGGCTGGGCACCGGTTTGAAAAAGCCCGCGGTGCACTGCGATTGGTCAGTGTCAGAAGGCGTGGCTATGAAACGCAGACGCGGACAGGAGGTCTTTGATTGGCTGGCCAAACAAAACGGAAAGGAAAGAGCGATTGCCATAGGTTGTGCTCGGCCCTTCATGAAACGCTCTTGGCAGATGAAATAGCCCGCCCACCCCCAGCCCCAATTCATCCTCCCAGTGCCCTCCCCCACCAGCCCTCGGACCCGGGGCTAGCGAGCACAGTGAATCGGCCTCTGAAGTCGGACCTCGTTACACACATGCCCCGTGTGCTGGCTGACATGTCACATCAACATCATTTGCTAGTTAGCGCCTCCAAACTCCACGGTTAAAGAGTTAATGGTGGGGCATGCGACCTGGCGCAACACCCCCAATCTGTGTGTGCACGATGCCCAAAGGTCTCAACTGACGCGGGCTTATAGGTGGGTGCCGACTGGCCAGGGTCACGCGTGGCGTCCGAGGCGAGCGGGGACTCTCGCAACGGCCCCGTGCATTATTACACTTTGTCTTTCGAACATGCAGTTGTATCGCAGTACATGTCAGGCAGAGGCATGAGCTAGCTCGCTTTCAGATACTGTGGGCGGCTCTTAAAAGAGCCTTTTGTGTTTTTAAGGTCTCGGCGAGAGACTCTACTTCTTCTTGGGCGCAGCCTTTTTGGGCTTTGCCGCTTTGGGTTTGACGGCCTTGGGCTTCACGACCTTGGCCGGGCTCTTCTTTGCCGCTTTCGCCTTCACTGCTTTGGCTTTTGCGGGGCTCTTGGCGGCCTTCTTGGCTGGAGCAGCCTTGGGCTTTTTTGGGCTCTTGGCGGCTGCCGGCTTCTTCACCTTCTTGGGACTCTTCTTGACTCCGGCGGCCACCTTTTTGGGTTTCTTGGCAGCACCGGCAGGCTTCTTTGCTGCGGGCGTCTTGCTCTTGGCTGCCGCTTTCTTGGCCACCTTCTCCTTGCCCTGCGTCTGCTTCTTGTTGAGCTTGAAGGATCCAGAGGCCCCGGTGCCCTTGAGCTGGGCTAGGGCGCCTTTCCTCACCAGGCTCTTGAGGGCAATCTTGACTCTGCTGTTGTTCTTGTCCACGTCATATCCCCCGGCGCCCAGAGCCTTCTTGACGGCAGACAGGGAGACTCCCTTCCTCTCAGTGGAGGCCGCCACGCACTTGAGGACGAGGTCGGACACGCTGGGCCCAGCGGGCTTTTTGGCCTTGGCAGTGCCGGCTGCTCTCTTCTGCTTCTTCTTGGCGGCAGCGGCGGGTTCCGCCGGCGGAGCCACGGCAGCGGGTGCAGTTTCAGCCATTGTTCTGCAGGAGGACTCAGTCAGCGCTCACAGATCAGTAATGGGCGGCCCGGCAACCGCCGTGCATATATAGGGAGGAGCTTCCACCTGATTGGTCCAGAGAATGGGAGGCTGGGCCCAGCACACCGCGCTGTCCCTGCTAAAGACACACTGTGTTTCCTCTGCTTAAATAATCCATTTTTTAAAAGTTACCCGCGTACATTTATTTCATCTTGCATGTGGCAACAGGACCGCAACACCTCCCAGCTCTTATCCAAAAGCATCTCCCTCTTGGAGAGGCGCCGGCTCCCTTTTAAGCGCCTTGTAAAGCTGGCATCCCGCCGTCAGCTCAGACACAAACATGAGCAAACTTTGTTTTCCACTTCATATTCGACCACTCTTCCTCACCTGCCCCACATAACAGCGTGAGCATAACCTTGTTCACTTCTTTCCCTACAGTCCCCGATAAAGTTTTCGCTCCTCACCTTCCGCGGACCAGAGAAAAAGCGCGTTGAAGAGGAAGGAAATAACACAGCTCTGTGTGTGTTAGCCAAGCCTAGAAACGCCCCTTCAAATGGACATAGGCCTGCATGCCCCAAGTGCTTCTATGTTTTTGGAGCCCGATCCCCGCATATTTCACAAGAGGGGAGTGTGGTGGGTGGCTGTGGGGTGCTTGGGAGGGGGGGGGGGAATGGGGGGGGGTGAGGGCAGGGCAGAGAGAGAGAGAGAGAGAGAGAGAGATTGATTTCATGTTTCATGGGGGGTTATTCTCACTTCCAGGGTTCAATTAGTGAGCCCATTTTCTGGCAGCCAGCTTGTCGAACGAGATTGTCTTTGCATCCTACATGCATGCAAGGGCAGTGTTGGCCTGCAGTCACTTTCCTCTACATTATCTTGGGCCTTCTGCCCTCTCGTCAGGCACTGGCCTGGCCATGAAGGAGAATGCGTGGGCTTGGCAGGCCAAGCACACAGGAGGGCATGTCTCACCTAAAGGGGGAACGTCTATGTGGGACAGGAGAGGCAGAAATCAGTGCCTGTGGGACACGCAGGGGGAGAAGAGTTGACACACCCTGTCCCCTCCACCGCCCTGCGCAGCGGCTAGGCAGGTGGGCCTGCTCCGCAAGACCCTCCCTAGCGGTCTGGGCAAGTGGGACCACGCTGGGAGTGATATCCCTCTCAGGGACAAGGACTCCCAAGTTCAATGAGGACCTCCCTGAGCCGACTACATTGTCCGCCGTCATGGGACTTGAAAAAACGGTTTGTTCTCATATTTTGACGACAACTACCAGTGATCCTCCTTCCACCCCGTTGTTGGCTTCAGGTAAGGCTGGGTTTCATCAGAGTGACGCCGTCAAGGAAGAAGGACCACACCTTTTTCGATTGTGCTGGCCTACTTCCACACAGTAGGAACTGTGAATGGGGAGAGACCTGATACACAGAGAGTGACTCCTACGGAAGGAGGAGAATCCTCAATACGCAGTGGCGAGCCTCTGTGGATATGTCCTGGAGCTACGCCGTGCCGGTGGTGGCGTAGCTGAAGGCCGCAAGGCGGCGTGCTCTGACCGAGCAAGAGGCTCTGGACAGGAGCGGAACGAAGACGGGAAGAAAACCGCCTTCCCTGGTGGCGTGTCCACTAGGAGACAGCGGTGGGCCTGGCGCCCACCAACCAACGCCGAGACCAGAGGAAAGAAAGGAGCCCTGGTCCCTCGAGCTCCAACCGGCGAGGGCCTGTACCGGCGAGATGAGACGAGCACGGACAGGGACGCAAACGCTCCAAAGGTGAGGACACCAGTGAGGGCTATAATGGTTGGGGGTCAAAGACTGCCAAAGCCGTCCGCGGTAGGAGAGGCTGGGAAAAAGGAACGGGCACAAGACACAGGTAAAACCGAGTGGGAGGGATAAGAATACTGCATATCCCGGCTGGAGAAGCCGCCAACTGTACGAAAGTCTGTAAGAGTGGGAAGGGCACGCAACTAGGCTTGGACTGGCCTATAGGGCAATAGGCCCATGGCCGAACCAAAAACACAAAATGCTGGTGTGGGCCAGTTGTTTTGGTCAAAGTGGGCCACTTTTCTGGCCAATGTGGGCCAGTGTGATGAGTTACTTTGCTATGAGGCTAGTAGTTTTGACCAGTGTTGCTGAATCCATATTCTTACTAGTCAAACAGTGTCACAAAAGGATGGAAGGAATGAATAGCCATTTGCAACTGTGGGCCACTTTTTCATTGGTGCCCGAGACAATGTTATGGCCCAGTCCGACCCTGCACGCAACGCGACCCAAGTAAAACAGAGGGGAAGTGATGCGAACACTGTGTATCAAGCCTGGGGAAGCCGCCTTCGGGACAAGGTCAGAAACCTGAAGGTAAGGTGTCTCCCTGACTAGTCCCCGGGGATCTGTCATCCAGGTGGCCAGGACACGGCCAAAGACTTGTGAATGTGAAGGGTGAAATTGTTTTGCAATAAAAGCCGTAGTGGACCCGACGGAGGGAGGCCGACATTCGGGAGGGGTCTGAGCCCGGAAGAGGGAGACCCAGGGGCGAAGGACCATCGCCCTGGTGCAATCAGAAAAGAACATTTGTTTATTATTTTGAACATACCAGGCCCTCGGAAGCAAGAAACCTAACCACCGAAGGTCCTGAGATCGCTAGGGACTTTTGTGGGTCTGAGCCCGGAAGAGGGCGATCCAGCGGTGAAAAGTCCTCACCCAACGTACAAGCGGAAAGGAACTTTTTGTTTGTTATTTCGAACACATCAGGTCCTCGGAAGCAAGAGACATTTTGTAGAAAAGAAACGTAGCCACCGAAGGTCCTGATAGCTGAGCACGGCACTGTCGTCTCGTGCTGGGAAAGCTCGAGAGAGAGAGAGAGAGAGAGTGTGCTGTGCTCTGGAGTCCCGCCTTGTCCCATGCTCAAAACGGGGGCGAGGGAGACCCCCCAGCTGCCACATCCTGACTTATCATTTGTGAACACTTCTTTCTTTCTTGTGAATCCTATCCCACACTCTTTTTGTATTTAGTTGTAAGGATTGGCAATAGTTTTTTTGTTCTAGTAGAGGCCCTTTTTATTTGACAAGACGGCGCTAGGACTGCCTTGTTATTATTTGATGGTCGTAGCCTGCTGCCATCTTAGATTTAGGTTTAGATTAGGCATTTTTCCAACCTGCACATACAGGTTAAACGACACCCTTGAACTGTGATCACTTGTATCTGTCTTTACAGGAGAATGCTTGGGCTTGGCAGGCCAAGCACACAGGAGGGCATGTCTCACCTAAAGGGGGAACGTCTATGTGGGACAGGAGAGGCAGAAATCAGTGCCTGTGGGACACGCAGGGGGAGAAGAGTTGACACACCCTGTCCCCTCCACCGCCCTGCGCAGCGGCTAGGCAGGTGGGCCTGCTCCGCAAGACCCTCCCTAGCGGTCTGGGCAAGTGGGACCACGCTGGGAGTGATATCCCTCTCAGGGACAAGGACTCCCAAGTTCAATGAGGACCTCCCTGAGCCGACTACATTGTCCGCCGTCATGGGACTTGAAAAAACGGTTTGTTCTCATATTTTGACGACAACTACCAGTGATCCTCCTTCCACCCCGTTGTTGGCTTCAGGTAAGGCTGGGTTTCATCAGAGTGACGCCGTCAAGGAAGAAGGACCACACCTTTTTCGATTGTGCTGGCCTACTTCCACACAGTAGGAACTGTGAATGGGGAGAGACCTGATACACAGAGAGTGACTCCTACGGAAGGAGGAGAATCCTCAATACGCAGTGGCGAGCCTCTGTGGATATGTCCTGGAGCTACGCCGTGCCGGTGGTGGCGTAGCTGAAGGCCGCAAGGCGGCGTGCTCTGACCGAGCAAGAGGCTCTGGACAGGAGCGGAACGAAGACGGGAAGAAAACCGCCTTCCCTGGTGGCGTGTCCACTAGGAGACAGCGGTGGGCCTGGCGCCCACCAACCAACGCCGAGACCAGAGGAAAGAAAGGAGCCCTGGTCCCTCGAGCTCCAACCGGCGAGGGCCTGTACCGGCGAGATGAGACGAGCACGGACAGGGACGCAAACGCTCCAAAGGTGAGGACACCAGTGAGGGCTATAATGGTTGGGGGTCAAAGACTGCCAAAGCCGTCCGCGGTAGGAGAGGCTGGGAAAAAGGAACGGGCACAAGACACAGGTAAAACCGAGTGGGAGGGATAAGAATACTGCATATCCCGGCTGGAGAAGCCGCCAACTGTACGAAAGTCTGTAAGAGTGGGAAGGGCACGCAACTAGGCTTGGACTGGCCTATAGGGCAATAGGCCCATGGCCGAACCAAAAACACAAAATGCTGGTGTGGGCCAGTTGTTTTGGTCAAAGTGGGCCACTTTTCTGGCCAATGTGGGCCAGTGTGATGAGTTACTTTGCTATGAGGCTAGTAGTTTTGACCAGTGTTGCTGAATCCATATTCTTACTAGTCAAACAGTGTCACAAAAGGATGGAAGGAATGAATAGCCATTTGCAACTGTGGGCCACTTTTTCATTGGTGCCCGAGACAATGTTATGGCCCAGTCCGACCCTGCACGCAACGCGACCCAAGTAAAACAGAGGGGAAGTGATGCGAACACTGTGTATCAAGCCTGGGGAAGCCGCCTTCGGGACAAGGTCAGAAACCTGAAGGTAAGGTGTCTCCCTGACTAGTCCCCGGGGATCTGTCATCCAGGTGGCCAGGACACGGCCAAAGACTTGTGAATGTGAAGGGTGAAATTGTTTTGCAATAAAAGCCGTAGTGGACCCGACGGAGGGAGGCCGACATTCGGGAGGGGTCTGAGCCCGGAAGAGGGAGACCCAGGGGCGAAGGACCATCGCCCTGGTGCAATCAGAAAAGAACATTTGTTTATTATTTTGAACATACCAGGCCCTCGGAAGCAAGAAACCTAACCACCGAAGGTCCTGAGATCGCTAGGGACTTTTGTGGGTCTGAGCCCGGAAGAGGGCGATCCAGCGGTGAAAAGTCCTCACCCAACGTACAAGCGGAAAGGAACTTTTTGTTTGTTATTTCGAACACATCAGGTCCTCGGAAGCAAGAGACATTTTGTAGAAAAGAAACGTAGCCACCGAAGGTCCTGATAGCTGAGCACGGCACTGTCGTCTCGTGCTGGGAAAGCTCGAGAGAGAGAGAGAGAGAGAGTGTGCTGTGCTCTGGAGTCCCGCCTTGTCCCATGCTCAAAACGGGGGCGAGGGAGACCCCCCAGCTGCCACATCCTGACTTATCATTTGTGAACACTTCTTTCTTTCTTGTGAATCCTATCCCACACTCTTTTTGTATTTAGTTGTAAGGATTGGCAATAGTTTTTTTGTTCTAGTAGAGGCCCTTTTTATTTGACAAGACGGCGCTAGGACTGCCTTGTTATTATTTGATGGTCGTAGCCTGCTGCCATCTTAGATTTAGGTTTAGATTAGGCATTTTTCCAACCTGCACATACAGGTTAAACGACACCCTTGAACTGTGATCACTTGTATCTGTCTTTACAGGAGAATGCTTGGGCTTGGCAGGCCAAGCACACAGGAGGGCATGTCTCACCTAAAGGGGGAACGTCTATGTGGGACAGGAGAGGCAGAAATCAGTGCCTGTGGGACACGCAGGGGGAGAAGAGTTGACACACACTGTCCCCTCCACCGCCCTGCGCAGCGGCTAGGCAGGTGGGCCTGCTCCGCAAGACCCTCCCTAGCGGTCTGGGCAAGTGGGACCACGCTGGGAGTGATATCCCTCTCAGGGACAAGGACTCCCAAGTTCAATGAGGACCTCCCTGAGCCGACTACATTGTCCGCCGTCATGGGACTTGAAAAAACGGTTTGTTCTCATATTTTGACGACAACTACCAGTGATCCTCCTTCCACCCCGTTGTTGGCTTCAGGTAAGGCTGGGTTTCATCAGAGTGACGCCGTCAAGGAAGAAGGACCACACCTTTTTCGATTGTGCTGGCCTACTTCCACACAGTAGGAACTGTGAATGGGGAGAGACCTGATACACAGAGAGTG
Organism: Ambystoma mexicanum; assembly: GCF_040938575.1. Lineage (NCBI taxonomy): Eukaryota > Metazoa > Chordata > Amphibia > Caudata > Ambystomatidae > Ambystoma > Ambystoma mexicanum. Next base: position 1,566,413 of record NW_027182380.1, read on the forward strand.
ACTCCTACGGAAGGAGGAGAATCCTCAATACGCAGTGGCGAGCCTCTGTGGATATGTCCTGGAGCTACGCCGTGCCGGTGGTGGCGTAGCTGAAGGCCGCAAGGCGGCGTGCTCTGACCGAGCAAGAGGCTCTGGACAGGAGCGGAACGAAGACGGGAAGAAAACCGCCTTCCCTGGTGGCGTGTCCACTAGGAGACAGCGGTGGGCCTGGCGCCCACCAACCAACGCCGAGACCAGAGGAAAGAAAGGAGCCCTGGTCCCTCGAGCTCCAACCGGCGAGGGCCTGTACCGGCGAGATGAGACGAGCACGGACAGGGACGCAAACGCTCCAAAGGTGAGGACACCAGTGAGGGCTATAATGGTTGGGGGTCAAAGACTGCCAAAGCCGTCCGCGGTAGGAGAGGCTGGGAAAAAGGAACGGGCACAAGACACAGGTAAAACCGAGTGGGAGGGATAAGAATACTGCATATCCCGGCTGGAGAAGCCGCCAACTGTACGAAAGTCTGTAAGAGTGGGAAGGGCACGCAACTAGGCTTGGACTGGCCTATAGGGCAATAGGCCCATGGCCGAACCAAAAACACAAAATGCTGGTGTGGGCCAGTTGTTTTGGTCAAAGTGGGCCACTTTTCTGGCCAATGTGGGCCAGTGTGATGAGTTACTTTGCTATGAGGCTAGTAGTTTTGACCAGTGTTGCTGAATCCATATTCTTACTAGTCAAACAGTGTCACAAAAGGATGGAAGGAATGAATAGCCATTTGCAACTGTGGGCCACTTTTTCATTGGTGCCCGAGACAATGTTATGGCCCAGTCCGACCCTGCACGCAACGCGACCCAAGTAAAACAGAGGGGAAGTGATGCGAACACTGTGTATCAAGCCTGGGGAAGCCGCCTTCGGGACAAGGTCAGAAACCTGAAGGTAAGGTGTCTCCCTGACTAGTCCCCGGGGATCTGTCATCCAGGTGGCCAGGACACGGCCAAAGACTTGTGAATGTGAAGGGTGAAATTGTTTTGCAATAAAAGCCGTAGTGGACCCGACGGAGGGAGGCCGACATTCGGGAGGGGTCTGAGCCCGGAAGAGGGAGACCCAGGGGCGAAGGACCATCGCCCTGGTGCAATCAGAAAAGAACATTTGTTTATTATTTTGAACATACCAGGCCCTCGGAAGCAAGAAACCTAACCACCGAAGGTCCTGAGATCGCTAGGGACTTTTGTGGGTCTGAGCCCGGAAGAGGGCGATCCAGCGGTGAAAAGTCCTCACCCAACGTACAAGCGGAAAGGAACTTTTTGTTTGTTATTTCGAACACATCAGGTCCTCGGAAGCAAGAGACATTTTGTAGAAAAGAAACGTAGCCACCGAAGGTCCTGATAGCTGAGCACGGCACTGTCGTCTCGTGCTGGGAAAGCTCGAGAGAGAGAGAGAGAGAGAGTGTGCTGTGCTCTGGAGTCCCGCCTTGTCCCATGCTCAAAACGGGGGCGAGGGAGACCCCCCAGCTGCCACATCCTGACTTATCATTTGTGAACACTTCTTTCTTTCTTGTGAATCCTATCCCACACTCTTTTTGTATTTAGTTGTAAGGATTGGCAATAGTTTTTTTGTTCTAGTAGAGGCCCTTTTTATTTGACAAGACGGCGCTAGGACTGCCTTGTTATTATTTGATGGTCGTAGCCTGCTGCCATCTTAGATTTAGGTTTAGATTAGGCATTTTTCCAACCTGCACATACAGGTTAAACGACACCCTTGAACTGTGATCACTTGTATCTGTCTTTACAGGAGAATGCTTGGGCTTGGCAGGCCAAGCACACAGGAGGGCATGTCTCACCTAAAGGGGGAACGTCTATGTGGGACAGGAGAGGCAGAAATCAGTGCCTGTGGGACACGCAGGGGGAGAAGAGTTGACACACCCTGTCCCCTCCACCGCCCTGCGCAGCGGCTAGGCAGGTGGGCCTGCTCCGCAAGACCCTCCCTAGCGGTCTGGGCAAGTGGGACCACGCTGGGAGTGATATCCCTCTCAGGGACAAGGACTCCCAAGTTCAATGAGGACCTCCCTGAGCCGACTACATTGTCCGCCGTCATGGGACTTGAAAAAACGGTTTGTTCTCATATTTTGACGACAACTACCAGTGATCCTCCTTCCACCCCGTTGTTGGCTTCAGGTAAGGCTGGGTTTCATCAGAGTGACGCCGTCAAGGAAGAAGGACCACACCTTTTTCGATTGTGCTGGCCTACTTCCACACAGTAGGAACTGTGAATGGGGAGAGACCTGATACACAGAGAGTGACTCCTACGGAAGGAGGAGAATCCTCAATACGCAGTGGCGAGCCTCTGTGGATATGTCCTGGAGCTACGCCGTGCCGGTGGTGGCGTAGCTGAAGGCCGCAAGGTGGCGTGCTCTGACCGAGCAAGAGGCTCTGGACAGGAGCGGAACGAAGACGGGAAGAAAACCGCCTTCCCTGGTGGCGTGTCCACTAGGAGACAGCGGTGGGCCTGGCGCCCACCAACCAACGCCGAGACCAGAGGAAAGAAAGGAGCCCTGGTCCCTCGAGCTCCAACCGGCGAGGGCCTGTACCGGCGAGATGAGACGAGCACGGACAGGGACGCAAACGCTCCAAAGGTGAGGACACCAGTGAGGGCTATAATGGTTGGGGGTCAAAGACTGCCAAAGCCGTCCGCGGTAGGAGAGGCTGGGAAAAAGGAACGGGCACAAGACACAGGTAAAACCGAGTGGGAGGGATAAGAATACTGCATATCCCGGCTGGAGAAGCCGCCAACTGTACGAAAGTCTGTAAGAGTGGGAAGGGCACGCAACTAGGCTTGGACTGGCCTATAGGGCAATAGGCCCATGGCCGAACCAAAAACACAAAATGCTGGTGTGGGCCAGTTGTTTTGGTCAAAGTGGGCCACTTTTCTGGCCAATGTGGGCCAGTGTGATGAGTTACTTTGCTATGAGGCTAGTAGTTTTGACCAGTGTTGCTGAATCCATATTCTTACTAGTCAAACAGTGTCACAAAAGGATGGAAGGAATGAATAGCCATTTGCAACTGTGGGCCACTTTTTCATTGGTGCCCGAGACAATGTTATGGCCCAGTCCGACCCTGCACGCAACGCGACCCAAGTAAAACAGAGGGGAAGTGATGCGAACACTGTGTATCAAGCCTGGGGAAGCCGCCTTCGGGACAAGGTCAGAAACCTGAAGGTAAGGTGTCTCCCTGACTAGTCCCCGGGGATCTGTCATCCAGGTGGCCAGGACACGGCCAAAGACTTGTGAATGTGAAGGGTGAAATTGTTTTGCAATAAAAGCCGTAGTGGACCCGACGGAGGGAGGCCGACATTCGGGAGGGGTCTGAGCCCGGAAGAGGGAGACCCAGGGGCGAAGGACCATCGCCCTGGTGCAATCAGAAAAGAACATTTGTTTATTATTTTGAACATACCAGGCCCTCGGAAGCAAGAAACCTAACCACCGAAGGTCCTGAGATCGCTAGGGACTTTTGTGGGTCTGAGCCCGGAAGAGGGCGATCCAGCGGTGAAAAGTCCTCACCCAACGTACAAGCGGAAAGGAACTTTTTGTTTGTTATTTCGAACACATCAGGTCCTCGGAAGCAAGAGACATTTTGTAGAAAAGAAACGTAGCCACCGAAGGTCCTGATAGCTGAGCACGGCACTGTCGTCTCGTGCTGGGAAAGCTCGAGAGAGAGAGAGAGAGAGAGTGTGCTGTGCTCTGGAGTCCCGCCTTGTCCCATGCTCAAAACGGGGGCGAGGGAGACCCCCCAGCTGCCACATCCTGACTTATCATTTGTGAACACTTCTTTCTTTCTTGTGAATCCTATCCCACACTCTTTTTGTATTTAGTTGTAAGGATTGGCAATAGTTTTTTTGTTCTAGTAGAGGCCCTTTTTATTTGACAAGACGGCGCTAGGACTGCCTTGTTATTATTTGATGGTCGTAGCCTGCTGCCATCTTAGATTTAGGTTTAGATTAGGCATTTTTCCAACCTGCACATACAGGTTAAACGACACCCTTGAACTGTGATCACTTGTATCTGTCTTTACAGGAGAATGCTTGGGCTTGGCAGGCCAAGCACACAGGAGGGCATGTCTCACCTAAAGGGGGAACGTCTATGTGGGACAGGAGAGGCAGAAATCAGTGCCTGTGGGACACGCAGGGGGAGAAGAGTTGACACACCCTGTCCCCTCCACCGCCCTGCACAGCGGCTAGGCAGGTGGGCCTGCTCCGCAAGACCCTCCCTAGCGGTCTGGGCAAGTGGGACCACGCTGGGAGTGATATCCCTCTCAGGGACAAGGACTCCCAAGTTCAATGAGGACCTCCCTGAGCCGACTACATTGTCCGCCGTCATGGGACTTGAAAAAACGGTTTGTTCTCATATTTTGACGACAACTACCAGTGATCCTCCTTCCACCCCGTTGTTGGCTTCAGGTAAGGCTGGGTTTCATCAGAGTGACGCCGTCAAGGAAGAAGGACCACACCTTTTTCGATTGTGCTGGCCTACTTCCACACAGTAGGAACTGTGAATGGGGAGAGACCTGATACACAGAGAGTGACTCCTACGGAAGGAGGAGAATCCTCAATACGCAGTGGCGAGCCTCTGTGGATATGTCCTGGAGCTACGCCGTGCCGGTGGTGGCGTAGCTGAAGGCCGCAAGGCGGCGTGCTCTGACCGAGCAAGAGGCTCTGGACAGGAGCGGAACGAAGACGGGAAGAAAACCGCCTTCCCTGGTGGCGTGTCCACTAGGAGACAGCGGTGGGCCTGGCGCCCACCAACCAACGCCGAGACCAGAGGAAAGAAAGGAGCCCTGGTCCCTCGAGCTCCAACCGGCGAGGGCCTGTACCGGCGAGATGAGACGAGCACGGACAGGGACGCAAACGCTCCAAAGGTAAGGACACCAGTGAGGGCTATAATGGTTGGGGGTCAAAGACTGCCAAAGCCGTCCGCGGTAGGAGAGGCTGGGAAAAAGGAACGGGCACAAGACACAGGTAAAACCGAGTGGGAGGGATAAGAATACTGCATATCCCGGCTGGAGAAGCCGCCAACTGTACGAAAGTCTGTAAGAGTGGGAAGGGCACGCAACTAGGCTTGGACTGGCCTATAGGGCAATAGGCCCATGGCCGAACCAAAAACACAAAATGCTGGTGTGGGCCAGTTGTTTTGGTCAAAGTGGGCCACTTTTCTGGCCAATGTGGGCCAGTGTGATGAGTTACTTTGCTATGAGGCTAGTAGTTTTGACCAGTGTTGCTGAATCCATATTCTTACTAGTCAAACAGTGTCACAAAAGGATGGAAGGAATGAATAGCCATTTGCAACTGTGGGCCACTTTTTCATTGGTGCCCGAGACAATGTTATGGCCCAGTCCGACCCTGCACGCAACGCGACCCAAGTAAAACAGAGGGGAAGTGATGCGAACACTGTGTATCAAGCCTGGGGAAGCCGCCTTCGGGACAAGGTCAGAAACCTGAAGGTAAGGTGTCTCCCTGACTAGTCCCCGGGGATCTGTCATCCAGGTGGCCAGGACACGGCCAAAGACTTGTGAATGTGAAGGGTGAAATTGTTTTGCAATAAAAGCCGTAGTGGACCCGACGGAGGGAGGCCGACATTCGGGAGGGGTCTGAGCCCGGAAGAGGGAGACCCAGGGGCGAAGGACCATCGCCCTGGTGCAATCAGAAAAGAACATTTGTTTATTATTTTGAACATACCAGGCCCTCGGAAGCAAGAAACCTAACCACCGAAGGTCCTGAGATCGCTAGGGACTTTTGTGGGTCTGAGCCCGGAAGAGGGCGATCCAGCGGTGAAAAGTCCTCACCCAACGTACAAGCGGAAAGGAACTTTTTGTTTGTTATTTCGAACACATCAGGTCCTCGGAAGCAAGAGACATTTTGTAGAAAAGAAACATAGCCACCGAAGGTCCTGATAGCTGAGCACGGCACTGTCGTCTCGTGCTGGGAAAGCTCGAGAGAGAGAGAGAGAGAGAGAGAGAGAGAGAGAGAGAGAGTGTGCTGTGCTCTGGAGTCCCGCCTTGTCCCATGCTCAAAACGGGGGCGAGGGAGACCCCCCAGCTGCCACATCCTGACTTATCATTTGTGAACACTTCTTTCTTTCTTGTGAATCCTATCCCACACTCTTTTTGTATTTAGTTGTAAGGATTGGCAATAGTTTTTTTGTTCTAGTAGAGGCCCTTTTTATTTGACAAGACGGCGCTAGGACTGCCTTGTTATTATTTGATGGTCGTAGCCTGCTGCCATCTTAGATTTAGGTTTAGATTAGGCATTTTTCCAACCTGCACATGCAGGTTAAACGACACCCTTGAACTGTGATCACTTGTATCTGTCTTTACAGGAGAATGCTTGGGCTTGGCAGGCCAAGCACACAGGAGGGCATGTCTCACCTAAAGGGGGAACGTCTATGTGGGACAGGAGAGGCAGAAATCAGTGCCTGTGGGACACGCAGGGGGAGAAGAGTTGACACACCCTGTCCCCTCCACCGCCCTGCGCAGCGGCTAGGCAGGTGGGCCTGCTCCGCAAGACCCTCCCTAGCGGTCTGGGCAAGTGGGACCACGCTGGGAGTGATATCCCTCTCAGGGACAAGGACTCCCAAGTTCAATGAGGACCTCCCTGAGCCGACTACATTGTCCGCCGTCATGGGACTTGAAAAAACGGTTTGTTCTCATATTTTGACGACAACTACCAGTGATCCTCCTTCCACCCCGTTGTTGGCTTCAGGTAAGGCTGGGTTTCATCAGAGTGACGCCGTCAAGGAAGAAGGACCACACCTTTTTCGATTGTGCTGGCCTACTTCCACACAGTAGGAACTGTGAATGGGGAGAGACCTGATACACAGAGAGTGACTCCTACGGAAGGAGGAGAATCCTCAATACGCAGTGGCGAGCCTCTGTGGATATGTCCTGGAGCTACGCCGTGCCGGTGGTGGCGTAGCTGAAGGCCGCAAGGCGGCGTGCTCTGACCGAGCAAGAGGCTCTGGACAGGAGCGGAACGAAGACGGGAAGAAAACCGCCTTCCCTGGTGGCGTGTCCACTAGGAGACAGCGGTGGGCCTGGCGCCCACCAACCAACGCCGAGACCAGAGGAAAGAAAGGAGCCCTGGTCCCTCGAGCTCCAACCGGCGAGGGCCTGTACCGGCGAGATGAGACGAGCACGGACAGGGACGCAAACGCTCCAAAGGTGAGGACACCAGTGAGGGCTATAATGGTTGGGGGTCAAAGACTGCCAAAGCCGTCCGCGGTAGGAGAGGCTGGGAAAAAGGAACGGGCACAAGACACAGGTAAAACCGAGTGGGAGGGATAAGAATACTGCATATCCCGGCTGGAGAAGCCGCCAACTGTACGAAAGTCTGTAAGAGTGGGAAGGGCACGCAACTAGGCTTGGACTGGCCTATAGGGCAATAGGCCCATGGCCGAACCAAAAACACAAAATGCTGGTGTGGGCCAGTTGTTTTGGTCAAAGTGGGCCACTTTTCTGGCCAATGTGGGCCAGTGTGATGAGTTACTTTGCTATGAGGCTAGTAGTTTTGACCAGTGTTGCTGAATCCATATTCTTACTAGTCAAACAGTGTCACAAAAGGATGGAAGGAATGAATAGCCATTTGCAACTGTGGGCCACTTTTTCATTGGTGCCCGAGACAATGTTATGGCCCAGTCCGACCCTGCACGCAACGCGACCCAAGTAAAACAGAGGGGAAGTGATGCGAACACTGTGTATCAAGCCTGGGGAAGCCGCCTTCGGGACAAGGTCAGAAACCTGAAGGTAAGGTGTCTCCCTGACTAGTCCCCGGGGATCTGTCATCCAGGTGGCCAGGACACGGCCAAAGACTTGTGAATGTGAAGGGTGAAATTGTTTTGCAATAAAAGCCGTAGTGGACCCGACGGAGGGAGGCCGACATTCGGGAGGGGTCTGAGCCCGGAAGAGGGAGACCCAGGGGCGAAGGACCATCGCCCTGGTGCAATCAGAAAAGAACATTTGTTTATTATTTTGAACATACCAGGCCCTCGGAAGCAAGAAACCTAACCACCGAAGGTCCTGAGATCGCTAGGGACTTTTGTGGGTCTGAGCCCGGAAGAGGGCGATCCAGCGGTGAAAAGTCCTCACCCAACGTACAAGCGGAAAGGAACTTTTTGTTTGTTATTTCGAACACATCAGGTCCTCGGAAGCAAGAGACATTTTGTAGAAAAGAAACGTAGCCACCGAAGGTCCTGATAGCTGAGCACGGCACTGTCGTCTCGTGCTTGGAAAGCTCGAGAGAGAGAGAGAGAGAGTGTGCTGTGCTCTGGAGTCCCGCCTTGTCCCATGCTCAAAACGGGGGCGAGGGAGACCCCCCAGCTGCCACATCCTGACTTATCATTTGTGAACACTTCTTTCTTTCTTGTGAATCCTATCCCACACTCTTTTTGTATTTAGTTGTAAGGATTGGCAATAGTTTTTTTGTTCTAGTAGAGGCCCTTTTTATTTGACAAGACGGCGCTAGGACTGCCTTGTTATTATTTGATGGTCGTAGCCTGCTGCCATCTTAGATTTAGGTTTAGATTAGGCATTTTTCCAACCTGCACATACAGGTTAAACGACACCCTTGAACTGTGATCACTTGTATCTGTCTTTACAGGAGAATGCTTGGGCTTGGCAGGCCAAGCACACAGGAGGGCATGTCTCACCTAAAGGGGGAACGTCTATGTGGGACAGGAGAGGCAGAAATCAGTGCCTGTGGGACACGCAGGGGGAGAAGAGTTGACACACCTTGTCCCCTCCACCGCCCTGCGCAGCGGCTAGGCAGGTGGGCCTGCTCCGCAAGACCCTCCCTAGCGGTCTGGGCAAGTGGGACCACGCTGGGAGTGATATCCCTCTCAGGGACAAGGACTCCCAAGTTCAATGAGGACCTCCCTGAGCCGACTACATTGTCCGCCGTCATGGGACTTGAAAAAACGGTTTGTTCTCATATTTTGACGACAACTACCAGTGATCCTCCTTCCACCCCGTTGTTGGCTTCAGGTAAGGCTGGGTTTCATCAGAGTGACGCCGTCAAGGAAGAAGGACCACACCTTTTTCGATTGTGCTGGCCTACTTCCACACAGTAGGAACTGTGAATGGGGAGAGACCTGATACACAGAGAGTGACTCCTACGGAAGGAGGAGAATCCTCAATACGCAGTGGCGAGCCTCTGTGGATATGTCCTGGAGCTACGCCGTGCCGGTGGTGGCGTAGCTGAAGGCCGCAAGGCGGCGTGCTCTGACCGAGCAAGAGGCTCTGGACAGGAGCGGAACGAAGACGGGAAGAAAACCGCCTTCCCTGGTGGCGTGTCCACTAGGAGACAGCGGTGGGCCTGGCGCCCACCAACCAACGCCGAGACCAGAGGAAAGAAAGGAGCCCTGGTCCCTCGAGCTCCAACCGGCGAGGGCCTGTACCGGCGAGATGAGACGAGCACGGACAGGGACGCAAACGCTCCAAAGGTGAGGACACCAGTGAGGGCTATAATGGTTGGGGGTCAAAGACTGCCAAAGCCGTCCGCGGTAGGAGAGGCTGGGAAAAAGGAACGGGCACAAGACACAGGTAAAACCGAGTGGGAGGGATAAGAATACTGCATATCCCGGCTGGAGAAGCCGCCAACTGTACGAAAGTCTGTAAGAGTGGGAAGGGCACGCAACTAGGCTTGGACTGGCCTATAGGGCAATAGGCCCATGGCCGAACCAAAAACACAAAATGCTGGTGTGGGCCAGTTGTTTTGGTCAAAGTGGGCCACTTTTCTGGCCAATGTGGGCCAGTGTGATGAGTTACTTTGCTATGAGGCTAGTAGTTTTGACCAGTGTTGCTGAATCCATATTCTTACTAGTCAAACAGTGTCACAAAAGGATGGAAGGAATGAATAGCCATTTGCAACTGTGGGCCACTTTTTCATTGGTGCCCGAGACAATGTTATGGCCCAGTCCGACCCTGCACGCAACGCGACCCAAGTAAAACAGAGGGGAAGTGATGCGAACACTGTGTATCAAGCCTGGGGAAGCCGCCTTCGGGACAAGGTCAGAAACCTGAAGGTAAGGTGTCTCCCTGACTAGTCCCCGGGGATCTGTCATCCAGGTGGCCAGGACACGGCCAAAGACTTGTGAATGTGAAGGGTGAAATTGTTTTGCAATAAAAGCCGTAGTGGACCCGACGGAGGGAGGCCGACATTCGGGAGGGGTCTGAGCCCGGAAGAGGGAGACCCAGGGGCGAAGGACCATCGCCCTGGTGCAATCAGAAAAGAACATTTGTTTATTATTTTGAACATACCAGGCCCTCGGAAGCAAGAAACCTAACCACCGAAGGTCCTGAGATCGCTAGGGACTTTTGTGGGTCTGAGCCCGGAAGAGGGCGATCCAGCGGTGAAAAGTCCTCACCCAACGTACAAGCGGAAAGGAACTTTTTGTTTGTTATTTCGAACACATCAGGTCCTCGGAAGCAAGAGACATTTTGTAGAAAAGAAACGTAGCCACCGAAGGTCCTGATAGCTGAGCACGGCACTGTCGTCTCGTGCTTGGAAAGCTCGAGAGAGAGAGAGAGAGAGTGTGCTGTGCTCTGGAGTCCCGCCTTGTCCCATGCTCAAAACGGGGGCGAGGGAGACCCCCCAGCTGCCACATCCTGACTTATCATTTGTGAACACTTCTTTCTTTCTTGTGAATCCTATCCCACACTCTTTTTGTATTTAGTTGTAAGGATTGGCAATAGTTTTTTTGTTCTAGTAGAGGCCCTTTTTATTTGACAAGACGGCGCTAGGACTGCCTTGTTATTATTTGATGGTCGTAGCCTGCTGCCATCTTAGATTTAGGTTTAGATTAGGCATTTTTCCAACCTGCACATACAGGTTAAACGACACCCTTGAACTGTGATCACTTGTATCTGTCTTTACAGGAGAATGCTTGGGCTTGGCAGGCCAAGCACACAGGAGGGCATGTCTCACCTAAAGGGGGAACGTCTATGTGGGACAGGAGAGGCAGAAATCAGTGCCTGTGGGACACGCAGGGGGAGAAGAGTTGACACACCCTGTCCCCTCCACCGCCCTGCGCAGCGGCTAGGCAGGTGGGCCTGCTCCGCAAGACCCTCCCTAGCGGTCTGGGCAAGTGGGACCACGCTGGGTGTGATATCCCTCTCAGGGACAAGGACTCCCAAGTTCAATGAGGACCTCCCTGAGCCGACTACATTGTCCGCCGTCATGGGACTTGAAAAAACGGTTTGTTCTCATATTTTGACGACAACTACCAGTGATCCTCCTTCCACCCCGTTGTTGGCTTCAGGTAAGGCTGGGTTTCATCAGAGTGACGCCGTCAAGGAAGAAGGACCACACCTTTTTCGATTGTGCTGGCCTACTTCCACACAGTTGGAACTGTGAATGGGGAGAGACCTGATACACAGAGAGTGACTCCTACGGAAGGAGGAGAATCCTCAATACGCAGTGGCGAGCCTCTGTGGATATGTCCTGGAGCTACGCCGTGCCGGTGGTGGCGTAGCTGAAGGCCGCAAGGCGGCGTGCTCTGACCGAGCAAGAGGCTCTGGACAGGAGCGGAACGAAGACGGGAAGAAAACCGCCTTCCCTGGTGGCGTGTCCACTAGGAGACAGCGGTGGGCCTGGCGCCCACCAACCAACGCCGAGACCAGAGGAAAGAAAGGAGCCCTGGTCCCTCGAGCTCCAACCGGCGAGGGCCTGTACCGGCGAGATGAGACGAGCACGGACAGGGACGCAAACGCTCCAAAGGTGAGGACACCAGTGAGGGCTATAATGGTTGGGGGTCAAAGACTGCCAAAGCCGTCCGCGGTAGGAGAGGCTGGGAAAAAGGAACGGGCACAAGACACAGGTAAAACCGAGTGGGAGGGATAAGAATACTGCATATCCCGGCTGGAGAAGCCGCCAACTGTACGAAAGTCTGTAAGAGTGGGAAGGGCACGCAACTAGGCTTGGACTGGCCTATAGGGCAATAGGCCCATGGCCGAACCAAAAACACAAAATGCTGGTGTGGGCCAGTTGTTTTGGTCAAAGTGGGCCACTTTTCTGGCCAATGTGGGCCAGTGTGATGAGTTACTTTGCTATGAGGCTAGTAGTTTTGACCAGTGTTGCTGAATCCATATTCTTACTAGTCAAACAGTGTCACAAAAGGATGGAAGGAATGAATAGCCATTTGCAACTGTGGGCCACTTTTTCATTGGTGCCCGAGACAATGTTATGGCCCAGTCCGACCCTGCACGCAACGCGACCCAAGTAAAACAGAGGGGAAGTGATGCGAACACTGTGTATCAAGCCTGGGGAAGCCGCCTTCGGGACAAGGTCAGAAACCTGAAGGTAAGGTGTCTCCCTGACTAGTCCCCGGGGATCTGTCATCCAGGTGGCCAGGACACGGCCAAAGACTTGTGAATGTGAAGGGTGAAATTGTTTTGCAATAAAAGCCGTAGTGGACCCGACGGAGGGAGGCCGACATTCGGGAGGGGTCTGAGCCCGGAAGAGGGAGACCCAGGGGCGAAGGACCATCGCCCTGGTGCAATCAGAAAAGAACATTTGTTTATTATTTTGAACATACCAGGCCCTCGGAAGCAAGAAACCTAACCACCGAAGGTCCTGAGATCGCTAGGGACTTTTGTGGGTCTGAGCCCGGAAGAGGGCGATCCAGCGGTGAAAAGTCCTCACCCAACGTACAAGCGGAAAGGAACTTTTTGTTTGTTATTTCGAACACATCAGGTCCTCGGAAGCAAGAGACATTTTGTAGAAAAGAAACGTAGCCACCGAAGGTCCTGATAGCTGAGCACGGCACTGTCGTCTCGTGCTGGGAAAGCTCGAGAGAGAGAGAGAGTGTGCTGTGCTCTGGAGTCCCGCCTTGTCCCATGCTCAAAACGGGGGCGAGGGAGACCCCCCAGCTGCCACATCCTGACTTATCATTTGTGAACACTTCTTTCTTTCTTGTGAATCCTATCCCACACTCTTTTTGTATTTAGTTGTAAGGATTGGCAATAGTTTTTTTGTTCTAGTAGAGGCCCTTTTTATTTGACAAGACGGCGCTAGGACTGCCTTGTTATTATTTGATGGTCGTAGCCTGCTGCCATCTTAGATTTAGGTTTAGATTAGGCATTTTTCCAACCTGCACATACAGGTTAAACGACACCCTTGAACTGTGATCACTTGTATCTGTCTTTACAGGAGAATGCTTGGGCTTGGCAGGCCAAGCACACAGGAGGGCATGTCTCACCTAAAGGGGGAACGTCTATGTGGGACAGGAGAGGCAGAAATCAGTGCCTGTGGGACACGCAGGGGGAGAAGAGTTGACACACCCTGTCCCCTCCACCGCCCTGCGCAGCGGCTAGGCAGGTGGGCCTGCTCCGCAAGACCCTCCCTAGCGGTCTGGGCAAGTGGGACCACGCTGGGAGTGATATCCCTCTCAGGGACAAGGACTCCCAAGTTCAATGAGGACCTCCCTGAGCCGACTACATTGTCCGCCGTCATGGGACTTGAAAAAACGGTTTGTTCTCATATTTTGACGACAACTACCAATGATCCTCCTTCCACCCCGTTGTTGGCTTCAGGTAAGGCTGGGTTTCATCAGAGTGACGCCGTCAAGGAAGAAGGACCACACCTTTTTCGATTGTGCTGGCCTACTTCCACACAGTAGGAACTGTGAATGGGGAGAGACCTGATACACAGAGAGTGACTCCTACGGAAGGAGGAGAATCCTCAATACGCAGTGGCGAGCCTCTGTGGATATGTCCTGGAGCTACGCCGTGCCGGTGGTGGCGTAGCTGAAGGCCGCAAGGCGGCGTGCTCTGACCGAGCAAGAGGCTCTGGACAGGAGCGGAACGAAGACGGGAAGAAAACCGCCTTCCCTGGTGGCGTGTCCACTAGGAGACAGCGGTGGGCCTGGCGCCCACCAACCAACGCCGAGACCAGAGGAAAGAAAGGAGCCCTGGTCCCTTGAGCTCCAACCGGCGAGGGCCTGTACCGGCGAGATGAGACGAGCACGGACAGGGACGCAAACGCTCCAAAGGTGAGGACACCAGTGAGGGCTATAATGGTTGGGGGTCAAAGACTGCCAAAGCCGTCCGCGGTAGGAGAGGCTGGGAAAAAGGAACGGGCACAAGACACAGGTAAAACCGAGTGGGAGGGATAAGAATACTGCATATCCCGGCTGGAGAAGCCGCCAACTGTACGAAAGTCTGTAAGAGTGGGAAGGGCACGCAACTAGGCTTGGACTGGCCTATAGGGCAATAGGCCCATGGCCGAACCAAAAACACAAAATGCTGGTGTGGGCCAGTTGTTTTGGTCAAAGTGGGCCACTTTTCTGGCCAATGTGGGCCAGTGTGATGAGTTACTTTGCTATGAGGCTAGTAGTTTTGACCAGTGTTGCTGAATCCATATTCTTACTAGTCAAACAGTGTCACAAAAGGATGGAAGGAATGAATAGCCATTTGCAACTGTGGGCCACTTTTTCATTGGTGCCCGAGACAATGTTATGGCCCAGTCCGACCCTGCACGCAACGCGACCCAAGTAAAACAGAGGGGAAGTGATGCGAACACTGTGTATCAAGCCTGGGGAAGCCGCCTTCGGGACAAGGTCAGAAACCTGAAGGTAAGGTGTCTCCCTGACTAGTCCCCGGGGATCTGTCATCCAGGTGGCCAGGACACGGCCAAAGACTTGTGAATGTGAAGGGTGAAATTGTTTTGCAATAAAAGCCGTAGTGGACCCGACGGAGGGAGGCCGACATTCGGGAGGGGTCTGAGCCCGGAAGAGGGAGACCCAGGGGCGAAGGACCATCGCCCTGGTGCAATCAGAAAAGAACATTTGTTTATTATTTTGAACATACCAGGCCCTCGGAAGCAAGAAACCTAACCACCGAAGGTCCTGAGATCGCTAGGGACTTTTGTGGGTCTGAGCCCGGAAGAGGGCGATCCAGCAGTGAAAAGTCCTCACCCAACGTACAAGCGGAAAGGAACTTTTTGTTTGTTATTTCGAACATATCAGGTCCTCGGAAGCAAGAGACATTTTGTAGAAAAGAAACGTAGCCACCGAAGGTCCTGATAGCTGAGCACGGCACTGTCGTCTCGTGCTGGGAAAGCTCGAGAGAGAGAGAGAGAGAGTGTGCTGTGCTCTGGAGTCCCGCCTTGTCCCATGCTCAAAACGGGGGCGAGGGAGACCCCCCAGCTGCCACATCCTGACTTATCATTTGTGAACACTTCTTTCTTTCTTGTGAATCCTATCCCACACTCTTTTTGTATTTAGTTGTAAGGATTGGCAATAGTTTTTTTGTTCTAGTAGAGGCCCTTTTTATTTGACAAGACGGCGCTAGGACTGCCTTGTTATTATTTGATGGTCGTAGCCTGCTGCCATCTTAGATTTAGGTTTAGATTAGGCATTTTTCCAACCTGCACATACAGGTTAAACGACACCCTTGAACTGTGATCACTTGTATCTGTCTTTACAGGAGAATGCTTGGGCTTGGCAGGCCAAGCACACAGGAGGGCATGTCTCACCTAAAGGGGGAACGTCTATGTGGGACAGGAGAGGCAGAAATCAGTGCCTGTGGGACACGCAGGGGGAGAAGAGTTGACACACCCTGTCCCCTCCACCGCCCTGCGCAGCGGCTAGGCAGGTGGGCCTGCTCCGCAAGACCCTCCCTAGCGGTCTGGGCAAGTGGGACCACGCTGGGAGTGATATCCCTCTCAGGGACAAGGACTCCCAAGTTCAATGAGGACCTCCCTGAGCCGACTACATTGTCCGCCGTCATGGGACTTGAAAAAACGGTTTGTTCTCATATTTTGACGACAACTACCAGTGATCCTCCTTCCACCCCGTTGTTGGCTTCAGGTAAGGCTGGGTTTCATCAGAGTGACGCCGTCAAGGAAGAAGGACCACACCTTTTTCGATTGTGCTGGCCTACTTCCACACAGTAGGAACTGTGAATGGGGAGAGACCTGATACACAGAGAGTGACTCCTACGGAAGGAGGAGAATCCTCAATACGCAGTGGCGAGCCTCTGTGGATATGTCCTGGAGCTACGCCGTGCCGGTGGTGGCGTAGCTGAAGGCCGCAAGGCGGCGTGCTCTGACCGAGCAAGAGGCTCTGGACAGGAGCGGAACGAAGACGGGAAGAAAACCGCCTTCCCTGGTGGCGTGTCCACTAGGAGACAGCGGTGGGCCTGGCGCCCACCAACCAACGCCGAGACCAGAGGAAAGAAAGGAGCCCTGGTCCCTCGAGCTCCAACCGGCGAGGGCCTGTACCGGCGAGATGAGACGAGCACGGACAGGGACGCAAACGCTCCAAAGGTGAGGACACCAGTGAGGGCTATAATGGTTGGGGGTCAAAGACTGCCAAAGCCGTCCGCGGTAGGAGAGGCTGGGAAAAAGGAACGGGCACAAGACACAGGTAAAACCGAGTGGGAGGGATAAGAATACTGCATATCCCGGCTGGAGAAGCCGCCAACTGTACGAAAGTCTGTAAGAGTGGGAAGGGCACGCAACTAGGCTTGGACTGGCCTATAGGGCAATAGGCCCATGGCCGAACCAAAAACACAAAATGCTGGTGTGGGCCAGTTGTTTTGGTCAAAGTGGGCCACTTTTCTGGCCAATGTGGGCCAGTGTGATGAGTTACTTTGCTATGAGGCTAGTAGTTTTGACCAGTGTTGCTGAATCCATATTCTTACTAGTCAAACAGTGTCACAAAAGGATGGAAGGAATGAATAGCCATTTGCAACTGTGGGCCACTTTTTCATTGGTGCCCGAGACAATGTTATGGCCCAGTCCGACCCTGCACGCAACGCGACCCAAGTAAAACAGAGGGGAAGTGATGCGAACACTGTGTATCAAGCCTGGGGAAGCCGCCTTCGGGACAAGGTCAGAAACCTGAAGGTAAGGTGTCTCCCTGACTAGTCCCCGGGGATCTGTCATCCAGGTGGCCAGGACACGGCCAAAGACTTGTGAATGTGAAGGGTGAAATTGTTTTGCAATAAAAGCCGTAGTGGACCCGACGGAGGGAGGCCGACATTCGGGAGGGGTCTGAGCCCGGAAGAGGGAGACCCAGGGGCGAAGGACCATCGCCCTGGTGCAATCAGAAAAGAACATTTGTTTATTATTTTGAACATACCAGGCCCTCGGAAGCAAGAAACCTAACCACCGAAGGTCCTGAGATCGCTAGGGACTTTTGTGGGTCTGAGCCCGGAAGAGGGCGATCCAGCGGTGAAAAGTCCTCACCCAACGTACAAGCGGAAAGGAACTTTTTGTTTGTTATTTCGAACACATCAGGTCCTCGGAAGCAAGAGACATTTTGTAGAAAAGAAACGTAGCCACCGAAGGTCCTGATAGCTGAGCACGGCACTGTCGTCTCGTGCTGGGAAAGCTCGAGAGAGAGAGAGAGAGAGTGTGCTGTGCTCTGGAGTCCCGCCTTGTCCCATGCTCAAAACGGGGGCGAGGGAGACCCCCCAGCTGCCACATCCTGACTTATCATTTGTGAACACTTCTTTCTTTCTTGTGAATCCTATCCCACACTCTTTTTGTATTTAGTTGTAAGGATTGGCAATAGTTTTTTTGTTCTAGTAGAGGCCCTTTTTATTTGACAAGACGGCGCTAGGACTGCCTTGTTATTATTTGATGGTCGTAGCCTGCTGCCATCTTAGATTTAGGTTTAGATTAGGCATTTTTCCAACCTGCACATACAGGTTAAACGACACCCTTGAACTGTGATCACTTGTATCTGTCTTTACAGGAGAATGCTTGGGCTTGGCAGGCCAAGCACACAGGAGGGCATGTCTCACCTAAAGGGGGAACGTCTATGTGGGACAGGAGAGGCAGAAATCAGTGCCTGTGGGACACGCAGGGGGAGAAGAGTTGACACACCCTGTCCCCTCCACCGCCCTGCACAGCGGCTAGGCAGGTGGGCCTGCTCCGCAAGACCCTCCCTAGCGGTCTGGGCAAGTGGGACCACGCTGGGAGTGATATCCCTCTCAGGGACAAGGACTCCCAAGTTCAATGAGGACCTCCCTGAGCCGACTACATTGTCCGCCGTCATGGGACTTGAAAAAACGGTTTGTTCTCATATTTTGACGACAACTACCAGTGATCCTCCTTCCACCCCGTTGTTGGCTTCAGGTAAGGCTGGGTTTCATCAGAGTGACGCCGTCAAGGAAGAAGGACCACACCTTTTTCGATTGTGCTGGCCTACTTCCACACAGTAGGAACTGTGAATGGGGAGAGACCTGATACACAGAGAGTGACTCCTACGGAAGGAGGAGAATCCTCAATACGCAGTGGCGAGCCTCTGTGGATATGTCCTGGAGCTACGCCGTGCCGGTGGTGGCGTAGCTGAAGGCCGCAAGGCGGCGTGCTCTGACCGAGCAAGAGGCTCTGGACAGGAGCGGAACGAAGACGGGAAGAAAACCGCCTTCCCTGGTGGCGTGTCCACTAGGAGACAGCGGTGGGCCTGGCGCCCACCAACCAACGCCGAGACCAGAGGAAAGAAAGGAGCCCTGGTCCCTCGAGCTCCAACCGGCGAGGGCCTGTACCGGCGAGATGAGACGAGCACGGACAGGGACGCAAACGCTCCAAAGGTGAGGACACCAGTGAGGGCTATAATGGTTGGGGGTCAAAGACTGCCAAAGCCGTCCGCGGTAGGAGAGGCTGGGAAAAAGGAACGGGCACAAGACACAGGTAAAACCGAGTGGGAGGGATAAGAATACTGCATATCCCGGCTGGAGAAGCCGCCAACTGTACGAAAGTCTGTAAGAGTGGGAAGGGCACGCAACTAGGCTTGGACTGGCCTATAGGGCAATAGGCCCATGGCCGAACCAAAAACACAAAATGCTGGTGTGGGCCAGTTGTTTTGGTCAAAGTGGGCCACTTTTCTGGCCAATGTGGGCCAGTGTGATGAGTTACTTTGCTATGAGGCTAGTAGTTTTGACCAGTGTTGCTGAATCCATATTCTTACTAGTCAAACAGTGTCACAAAAGGATGGAAGGAATGAATAGCCATTTGCAACTGTGGGCCACTTTTTCATTGGTGCCCGAGACAATGTTATGGCCCAGTCCGACCCTGCACGCAACGCGACCCAAGTAAAACAGAGGGGAAGTGATGCGAACACTGTGTATCAAGCCTGGGGAAGCCGCCTTCGGGACAAGGTCAGAAACCTGAAGGTAAGGTGTCTCCCTGACTAGTCCCCGGGGATCTGTCATCCAGGTGGCCAGGACACGGCCAAAGACTTGTGAATGTGAAGGGTGAAATTGTTTTGCAATAAAAGCCGTAGTGGACCCGACGGAGGGAGGCCGACATTCGGGAGGGGTCTGAGCCCGGAAGAGGGAGACCCAGGGGCGAAGGACCATCGCCCTGGTGCAATCAGAAAAGAACATTTGTTTATTATTTTGAACATACCAGGCCCTCGGAAGCAAGAAACCTAACCACCGAAGGTCCTGAGATCGCTAGGGACTTTTGTGGGTCTGAGCCCGGAAGAGGGCGATCCAGCGGTGAAAAGTCCTCACCCAACGTACAAGCGGAAAGGAACTTTTTGTTTGTTATTTCGAACACATCAGGTCCTCGGAAGCAAGAGACATTTTGTAGAAAAGAAACATAGCCACCGAAGGTCCTGATAGCTGAGCACGGCACTGTCGTCTCGTGCTGGGAAAGCTCGAGAGAGAGAGAGAGAGAGAGAGAGAGAGTGTGCTGTGCTCTGGAGTCCCGCCTTGTCCCATGCTCAAAACGGGGGCGAGGGAGACCCCCCAGCTGCCACATCCTGACTTATCATTTGTGAACACTTCTTTCTTTCTTGTGAATCCTATCGCACACTCTTTTTGTATTTAGTTGTAAGGATTGGCAATAGTTTTTTTGTTCTAGTAGAGGCCCTTTTTATTTGACAAGACGGCGCTAGGACTGCCTTGTTATTATTTGATGGTCGTAGCCTGCTGCCATCTTAGATTTAGGTTTAGATTAGGCATTTTTCCAACCTGCACATACAGGTTAAACGACACCCTTGAACTGTGATCACTTGTATCTGTCTTTACAGGAGAATGCTTGGGCTTGGCAGGCCAAGCACACAGGAGGGCATGTCTCACCTAAAGGGGGAACGTCTATGTGGGACAGGAGAGGCAGAAATCAGTGCCTGTGGGACACGCAGGGGGAGAAGAGTTGACACACCCTGTCCCCTCCACCGCCCTGCGCAGCGGCTAGGCAGGTGGGCCTGCTCCGCAAGACCCTCCCTAGGGGTCTGGGCAAGTGGGACCACGCTGGGAGTGATATCCCTCTCAGGGACAAGGACTCCCAAGTTCAATGAGGACCTCCCTGAGCCGACTACATTGTCCGCCGTCATGGGACTTGAAAAAACGGTTTGTTCTCATATTTTGACGACAACTACCAGTGATCCTCCTTCCACCCCGTTGTTGGCTTCAGGTAAGGCTGGGTTTCATCAGAGTGACGCCGTCAAGGAAGAAGGACCACACCTTTTTCGATTGTGCTGGCCTACTTCCACACAGTAGGAACTGTGAATGGGGAGAGACCTGATACACAGAGAGTGACTCCTACGGAAGGAGGAGAATCCTCAATACGCAGTGGCGAGCCTCTGTGGATATGTCCTGGAGCTACGCCGTGCCGGTGGTGGCGTAGCTGAAGGCCGCAAGGCGGCGTGCTCTGACCGAGCAAGAGGCTCTGGACAGGAGCGGAACGAAGACGGGAAGAAAACCGCCTTCCCTGGTGGCGTGTCCACTAGGAGACAGCGGTGGGCCTGGCACCCACCAACCAACGCCGAGACCAGAGGAAAGAAAGGAGCCCTGGTCCCTCGAGCTCCAACCGGCGAGGGCCTGTACCGGCGAGATGAGACGAGCACGGACAGGGACGCAAACGCTCCAAAGGTGAGGACACCAGTGAGGGCTATAATGGTTGGGGGTCAAAGACTGCCAAAGCCGTCCGCGGTAGGAGAGGCTGGGAAAAAGGAACGGGCACAAGACACAGGTAAAACCGAGTGGGAGGGATAAGAATACTGCATATCCCGGCTGGAGAAGCCGCCAACTGTACGAAAGTCTGTAAGAGTGGGAAGGGCACGCAACTAGGCTTGGACTGGCCTATAGGGCAATAGGCCCATGGCCGAACCAAAAACACAAAATGCTGGTGTGGGCCAGTTGTTTTGGTCAAAGTGGGCCACTTTTCTGGCCAATGTGGGCCAGTGTGATGAGTTACTTTGCTATGAGGCTAGTAGTTTTGACCAGTGTTGCTGAATCCATATTCTTACTAGTCAAACAGTGTCACAAAAGGATGGAAGGAATGAATAGCCATTTGCAACTGTGGGCCACTTTTTCATTGGTGCCCGAGACAATGTTATGGCCCAGTCCGACCCTGCACGCAACGCGACCCAAGTAAAACAGAGGGGAAGTGATGCGAACACTGTGTATCAAGCCTGGGGAAGCCGCCTTCGGGACAAGGTCAGAAACCTGAAGGTAAGGTGTCTCCCTGACTAGTCCCCGGGGATCTGTCATCCAGGTGGCCAGGACACGGCCAAAGACTTGTGAATGTGAAGGGTGAAATTGTTTTGCAATAAAAGCCGTAGTGGACCCGACGGAGGGAGGCCGACATTCGGGAGGGGTCTGAGCCCGGAAGAGGGAGACCCAGGGGCGAAGGACCATCGCCCTGGTGCAATCAGAAAAGAACATTTGTTTATTATTTTGAACATACCAGGCCCTCGGAAGCAAGAAACCTAACCACCGAAGGTCCTGAGATCGCTAGGGACTTTTGTGGGTCTGAGCCCGGAAGAGGGCGATCCAGCGGTGAAAAGTCCTCACCCAACGTACAAGCGGAAAGGAACTTTTTGTTTGTTATTTCGAACACATCAGGTCCTCGGAAGCAAGAGACATTTTGTAGAAAAGAAACGTAGCCACCGAAGGTCCTGATAGCTGAGCACGGCACTGTCGTCTCGTGCTGGGAAAGCTCGAGAGAGAGAGAGAGAGAGTGTGCTGTGCTCTGGAGTCCCGCCTTGTCCCATGCTCAAAACGGGGGCGAGGGAGACCCCCCAGCTGCCACATCCTGACTTATCATTTGTGAACACTTCTTTCTTTCTTGTGAATCCTATCGCACACTCTTTTTGTATTTAGTTGTAAGGATTGGCAATAGTTTTTTTGTTCTAGTAGAGGCCCTTTTTATTTGACAAGACGGCGCTAGGACTGCCTTGTTATTATTTGATGGTCGTAGCCTGCTGCCATCTTAGATTTAGGTTTAGATTAGGCATTTTTCCAACCTGCACATACAGGTTAAACGACACCCTTGAACTGTGATCACTTGTATCTGTCTTTACAGGAGAATGCTTGGGCTTGGCAGGCCAAGCACACAGGAGGGCATGTCTCACCTAAAGGGGGAACGTCTATGTGGGACAGGAGAGGCAGAAATCAGTGCCTGTGGGACACGCAGGGGGAGAAGAGTTGACACACCCTGTCCCCTCCACCGCCCTGCGCAGCGGCTAGGCAGGTGGGCCTGCTCCGCAAGACCCTCCCTAGGGGTCTGGGCAAGTGGGACCACGCTGGGAGTGATATCCCTCTCAGGGACAAGGACTCCCAAGTTCAATGAGGACCTCCCTGAGCCGACTACATTGTCCGCCGTCATGGGACTTGAAAAAACGGTTTGTTCTCATATTTTGACGACAACTACCAGTGATCCTCCTTCCACCCCGTTGTTGGCTTCAGGTAAGGCTGGGTTTCATCAGAGTGACGCCGTCAAGGAAGAAGGACCACACCTTTTTCGATTGTGCTGGCCTACTTCCACACAGTAGGAACTGTGAATGGGGAGAGACCTGATACACAGAGAGTGACTCCTACGGAAGGAGGAGAATCCTCAATACGCAGTGGCGAGCCTCTGTGGATATGTCCTGGAGCTACGCCGTGCCGGTGGTGGCGTAGCTGAAGGCCGCAAGGCGGCGTGCTCTGACCGAGCAAGAGGCTCTGGACAGGAGCGGAACGAAGACGGGAAGAAAACCGCCTTCCCTGGTGGCGTGTCCACTAGGAGACAGCGGTGGGCCTGGCGCCCACCAACCAACGCCGAGACCAGAGGAAAGAAAGGAGCCCTGGTCCCTCGAGCTCCAACCGGCGAGGGCCTGTACCGGCGAGATGAGACGAGCACGGACAGGGACGCAAACGCTCCAAAGGTGAGGACACCAGTGAGGGCTATAATGGTTGGGGGTCAAAGACTGCCAAAGCCGTCCGCGGTAGGAGAGGCTGGGAAAAAGGAACGGGCACAAGACACAGGTAAAACCGAGTGGGAGGGATAAGAATACTGCATATCCCGGCTGGAGAAGCCGCCAACTGTACGAAAGTCTGTAAGAGTGGGAAGGGCACGCAACTAGGCTTGGACTGGCCTATAGGGCAATAGGCCCATGGCCGAACCAAAAACACAAAATGCTGGTGTGGGCCAGTTGTTTTGGTCAAAGTGGGCCACTTTTCTGGCCAATGTGGGCCAGTGTGATGAGTTACTTTGCTATGAGGCTAGTAGTTTTGACCAGTGTTGCTGAATCCATATTCTTACTAGTCAAACAGTGTCACAAAAGGATGGAAGGAATGAATAGCCATTTGCAACTGTGGGCCACTTTTTCATTGGTGCCCGAGACAATGTTATGGCCCAGTCCGACCCTGCACGCAACGCGACCCAAGTAAAACAGAGGGGAAGTGATGCGAACACTGTGTATCAAGCCTGGGGAAGCCGCCTTCGGGACAAGGTCAGAAACCTGAAGGTAAGGTGTCTCCCTGACTAGTCCCCGGGGATCTGTCATCCAGGTGGCCAGGACACGGCCAAAGACTTGTGAATGTGAAGGGTGAAATTGTTTTGCAATAAAAGCCGTAGTGGACCCGACGGAGGGAGGCCGACATTCGGGAGGGGTCTGAGCCCGGAAGAGGGAGACCCAGGGGCGAAGGACCATCGCCCTGGTGCAATCAGAAAAGAACATTTGTTTATTATTTTGAACATACCAGGCCCTCGGAAGCAAGAAACCTAACCACCGAAGGTCCTGAGATCGCTAGGGACTTTTGTGGGTCTGAGCCCGGAAGAGGGCGATCCAGCGGTGAAAAGTCCTCACCCAACGTACAAGCGGAAAGGAACTTTTTGTTTGTTATTTCGAACACATCAGGTCCTCGGAAGCAAGAGACATTTTGTAGAAAAGAAACGTAGCCACCGAAGGTCCTGATAGCTGAGCACGGCACTGTCGTCTCGTGCTGGGAAAGCTCGAGAGAGAGAGAGAGAGAGAGAGAGAGAGTGTGCTGTGCTCTGGAGTCCCGCCTTGTCCCATGCTCAAAACGGGGGCGAGGGAGACCCCCCAGCTGCCACATCCTGACTTATCATTTGTGAACACTTCTTTCTTTCTTGTGAATCCTATCGCACACTCTTTTTGTATTTAGTTGTAAGGATTGGCAATAGTTTTTTTGTTCTAGTAGAGGCCCTTTTTATTTGACAAGACGGCGCTAGGACTGCCTTGTTATTATTTGATGGTCGTAGCCTGCTGCCATCTTAGATTTAGGTTTAGATTAGGCATTTTTCCAACCTGCACATACAGGTTAAACGACACCCTTGAACTGTGATCACTTGTATCTGTCTTTACAGGAGAATGCTTGGGCTTGGCAGGCCAAGCACACAGGAGGGCATGTCTCACCTAAAGGGGGAACGTCTATGTGGGACAGGAGAGGCAGAAATCAGTGCCTGTGGGACACGCAGGGGGAGAAGAGTTGACACACCCTGTCCCCTCCACCGCCCTGCGCAGCGGCTAGGCAGGTGGGCCTGCTCCGCAAGACCCTCCCTAGGGGTCTGGGCAAGTGGGACCACGCTGGGAGTGATATCCCTCTCAGGGACAAGGACTCCCAAGTTCAATGAGGACCTCCCTGAGCCGACTACATTGTCCGCCGTCATGGGACTTGAAAAAACGGTTTGTTCTCATATTTTGACGACAACTACCAGTGATCCTCCTTCCACCCCGTTGTTGGCTTCAGGTAAGGCTGGGTTTCATCAGAGTGACGCCGTCAAGGAAGAAGGACCACACCTTTTTCGATTGTGCTGGCCTACTTCCACACAGTAGGAACTGTGAATGGGGAGAGACCTGATACACAGAGAGTGACTCCTACGGAAGGAGGAGAATCCTCAATACGCAGTGGCGAGCCTCTGTGGATATGTCCTGGAGCTACGCCGTGCCGGTGGTGGCGTAGCTGAAGGCCGCAAGGCGGCGTGCTCTGACCGAGCAAGAGGCTCTGGACAGGAGCGGAACGAAGACGGGAAGAAAACCGCCTTCCCTGGTGGCGTGTCCACTAGGAGACAGCGGTGGGCCTGGCGCCCACCAACCAACGCCGAGACCAGAGGAAAGAAAGGAGCCCTGGTCCCTCGAGCTCCAACCGGCGAGGGCCTGTACCGGCGAGATGAGACGAGCACGGACAGGGACGCAAACGCTCCAAAGGTGAGGACACCAGTGAGGGCTATAATGGTTGGGGGTCAAAGACTGCCAAAGCCGTCCGCGGTAGGAGAGGCTGGGAAAAAGGAACGGGCACAAGACACAGGTAAAACCGAGTGGGAGGGATAAGAATACTGCATATCCCGGCTGGAGAAGCCGCCAACTGTACGAAAGTCTGTAAGAGTGGGAAGGGCACGCAACTAGGCTTGGACTGGCCTATAGGGCAATAGGCCCATGGCCGAACCAAAAACACAAAATGCTGGTGTGGGCCAGTTGTTTTGGTCAAAGTGGGCCACTTTTCTGGCCAATGTGGGCCAGTGTGATGAGTTACTTTGCTATGAGGCTAGTAGTTTTGACCAGTGTTGCTGAATCCATATTCTTACTAGTCAAACAGTGTCACAAAAGGATGGAAGGAATGAATAGCCATTTGCAACTGTGGGCCACTTTTTCATTGGTGCCCGAGACAATGTTATGGCCCAGTCCGACCCTGCACGCAACGCGACCCAAGTAAAACAGAGGGGAAGTGATGCGAACACTGTGTATCAAGCCTGGGGAAGCCGCCTTCGGGACAAGGTCAGAAACCTGAAGGTAAGGTGTCTCCCTGACTAGTCCCCGGGGATCTGTCATCCAGGTGGCCAGGACACGGCCAAAGACTTGTGAATGTGAAGGGTGAAATTGTTTTGCAATAAAAGCCGTAGTGGACCCGACGGAGGGAGGCCGACATTCGGGAGGGGTCTGAGCCCGGAAGAGGGAGACCCAGGGGCGAAGGACCATCGCCCTGGTGCAATCAGAAAAGAACATTTGTTTATTATTTTGAACATACCAGGCCCTCGGAAGCAAGAAACCTAACCACCGAAGGTCCTGAGATCGCTAGGGACTTTTGTGGGTCTGAGCCCGGAAGAGGGCGATCCAGCGGTGAAAAGTCCTCACCCAACGTACAAGCGGAAAGGAACTTTTTGTTTGTTATTTCGAACACATCAGGTCCTCGGAAGCAAGAGACATTTTGTAGAAAAGAAACGTAGCCACCGAAGGTCCTGATAGCTGAGCACGGCACTGTCGTCTCGTGCTGGGAAAGCTCGAGAGAGAGAGAGAGAGAGAGAGAGAGAGAGAGTGTGCTGTGCTCTGGAGTCCCGCCTTGTCCCATGCTCAAAACGGGGGCGAGGGAGACCCCCCAGCTGCCACATCCTGACTTATCATTTGTGAACACTTCTTTCTTTCTTGTGAATCCTATCGCACACTCTTTTTGTATTTAGTTGTAAGGATTGGCAATAGTTTTTTTGTTCTAGTAGAGGCCCTTTTTATTTGACAAGACGGCGCTAGGACTGCCTTGTTATTATTTGATGGTCGTAGCCTGCTGCCATCTTAGATTTAGGTTTAGATTAGGCATTTTTCCAACCTGCACATACAGGTTAAACGACACCCTTGAACTGTGATCACTTGTATCTGTCTTTACAGGAGAATGCTTGGGCTTGGCAGGCCAAGCACACAGGAGGGCATGTCTCACCTAAAGGGGGAACGTCTATGTGGGACAGGAGAGGCAGAAATCAGTGCCTGTGGGACACGCAGGGGGAGAAGAGTTGACACACCCTGTCCCCTCCACCGCCCTGCGCAGCGGCTAGGCAGGTGGGCCTGCTCCGCAAGACCCTCCCTAGCGGTCTGGGCAAGTGGGACCACGCTGGGAGTGATATCCCTCTCAGGGACAAGGACTCCCAAGTTCAATGAGGACCTCCCTGAGCCGACTACATTGTCCGCCGTCATGGGACTTGAAAAAACGGTTTGTTCTCATATTTTGACGACAACTACCAGTGATCCTCCTTCCACCCCGTTGTTGGCTTCAGGTAAGGCTGGGTTTCATCAGAGTGACGCCGTCAAGGAAGAAGGACCACACCTTTTTCGATTGTGCTGGCCTACTTCCACACAGTAGGAACTGTGAATGGGGAGAGACCTGATACACAGAGAGTGACTCCTACGGAAGGAGGAGAATCCTCAATACGCAGTGGCGAGCCTCTGTGGATATGTCCTGGAGCTACGCCGTGCCGGTGGTGGCGTAGCTGAAGGCCGCAAGGCGGCGTGCTCTGACCGAGCAAGAGGCTCTGGACAGGAGCGGAACGAAGACGGGAAGAAAACCGCCTTCCCTGGTGGCGTGTCCACTAGGAGACAGCGGTGGGCCTGGCGCCCACCAACCAACGCCGAGACCAGAGGAAAGAAAGGAGCCCTGGTCCCTCGAGCTCCAACCGGCGAGGGCCTGTACCGGCGAGATGAGACGAGCACGGACAGGGACGCAAACGCTCCAAAGGTGAGGACACCAGTGAGGGCTATAATGGTTGGGGGTCAAAGACTGCCAAAGCCGTCCGCGGTAGGAGAGGCTGGGAAAAAGGAACGGGCACAAGACACAGGTAAAACCGAGTGGGAGGGATAAGAATACTGCATATCCCGGCTGGAGAAGCCGCCAACTGTACGAAAGTCTGTAAGAGTGGGAAGGGCACGCAACTAGGCTTGGACTGGCCTATAGGGCAATAGGCCCATGGCCGAACCAAAAACACAAAATGCTGGTGTGGGCCAGTTGTTTTGGTCAAAGTGGGCCACTTTTCTGGCCAATGTGGGCCAGTGTGATGAGTTACTTTGCTATGAGGCTAGTAGTTTTGACCAGTGTTGCTGAATCCATATTCTTACTAGTCAAACAGTGTCACAAAAGGATGGAAGGAATGAATAGCCATTTGCAACTGTGGGCCACTTTTTCATTGGTGCCCGAGACAATGTTATGGCCCAGTCCGACCCTGCACGCAACGCGACCCAAGTAAAACAGAGGGGAAGTGATGCGAACACTGTGTATCAAGCCTGGGGAAGCCGCCTTCGGGACAAGGTCAGAAACCTGAAGGTAAGGTGTCTCCCTGACTAGTCCCCGGGGATCTGTCATCCAGGTGGCCAGGACACGGCCAAAGACTTGTGAATGTGAAGGGTGAAATTGTTTTGCAATAAAAGCCGTAGTGGACCCGACGGAGGGAGGCCGACATTCGGGAGGGGTCTGAGCCCGGAAGAGGGAGACCCAGGGGCGAAGGACCATCGCCCTGGTGCAATCAGAAAAGAACATTTGTTTATTATTTTGAACATACCAGGCCCTCGGAAGCAAGAAACCTAACCACCGAAGGTCCTGAGATCGCTAGGGACTTTTGTGGGTCTGAGCCCGGAAGAGGGCGATCCAGCGGTGAAAAGTCCTCACCCAACGTACAAGCGGAAAGGAACTTTTTGTTTGTTATTTCGAACACATCAGGTCCTCGGAAGCAAGAGACATTTTGTAGAAAAGAAACGTAGCCACCGAAGGTCCTGATAGCTGAGCACGGCACTGTCGTCTCGTGCTGGGAAAGCTCGAGAGAGAGAGAGAGAGAGTGTGCTGTGCTCTGGAGTCCCGCCTTGTCCCATGCTCAAAACGGGGGCGAGGGAGACCCCCCAGCTGCCACATCCTGACTTATCATTTGTGAACACTTCTTTCTTTCTTGTGAATCCTATCGCACACTCTTTTTGTATTTAGTTGTAAGGATTGGCAATAGTTTTTTTGTTCTAGTAGAGGCCCTTTTTATTTGACAAGACGGCGCTAGGACTGCCTTGTTATTATTTGATGGTCGTAGCCTGCTGCCATCTTAGATTTAGGTTTAGATTAGGCATTTTTCCAACCTGCACATACAGGTTAAACGACACCCTTGAACTGTGATCACTTGTATCTGTCTTTACAGGAGAATGCTTGGGCTTGGCAGGCCAAGCACACAGGAGGGCATGTCTCACCTAAAGGGGGAACGTCTATGTGGGACAGGAGAGGCAGAAATCAGTGCCTGTGGGACACGCAGGGGGAGAAGAGTTGACACACCCTGTCCCCTCCACCGCCCTGCGCAGCGGCTAGGCAGGTGGGCCTGCTCCGCAAGACCCTCCCTAGGGGTCTGGGCAAGTGGGACCACGCTGGGAGTGATATCCCTCTCAGGGACAAGGACTCCCAAGTTCAATGAGGACCTCCCTGAGCCGACTACATTGTCCGCCGTCATGGGACTTGAAAAAACGGTTTGTTCTCATATTTTGACGACAACTACCAGTGATCCTCCTTCCACCCCGTTGTTGGCTTCAGGTAAGGCTGGGTTTCATCAGAGTGACGCCGTCAAGGAAGAAGGACCACACCTTTTTCGATTGTGCTGGCCTACTTCCACACAGTAGGAACTGTGAATGGGGAGAGACCTGATACACAGAGAGTGACTCCTACGGAAGGAGGAGAATCCTCAATACGCAGTGGCGAGCCTCTGTGGATATGTCCTGGAGCTACGCCGTGCCGGTGGTGGCGTAGCTGAAGGCCGCAAGGCGGCGTGCTCTGACCGAGCAAGAGGCTCTGGACAGGAGCGGAACGAAGACGGGAAGAAAACCGCCTTCCCTGGTGGCGTGTCCACTAGGAGACAGCGGTGGGCCTGGCGCCCACCAACCAACGCCGAGACCAGAGGAAAGAAAGGAGCCCTGGTCCCTCGAGCTCCAACCGGCGAGGGCCTGTACCGGCGAGATGAGACGAGCACGGACAGGGACGCAAACGCTCCAAAGGTGAGGACACCAGTGAGGGCTATAATGGTTGGGGGTCAAAGACTGCCAAAGCCGTCCGCGGTAGGAGAGGCTGGGAAAAAGGAACGGGCACAAGACACAGGTAAAACCGAGTGGGAGGGATAAGAATACTGCATATCCCGGCTGGAGAAGCCGCCAACTGTACGAAAGTCTGTAAGAGTGGGAAGGGCACGCAACTAGGCTTGGACTGGCCTATAGGGCAATAGGCCCATGGCCGAACCAAAAACACAAAATGCTGGTGTGGGCCAGTTGTTTTGGTCAAAGTGGGCCACTTTTCTGGCCAATGTGGGCCAGTGTGATGAGTTACTTTGCTATGAGGCTAGTAGTTTTGACCAGTGTTGCTGAATCCATATTCTTACTAGTCAAACAGTGTCACAAAAGGATGGAAGGAATGAATAGCCATTTGCAACTGTGGGCCACTTTTTCATTGGTGCCCGAGACAATGTTATGGCCCAGTCCGACCCTGCACGCAACGCGACCCAAGTAAAACAGAGGGGAAGTGATGCGAACACTGTGTATCAAGCCTGGGGAAGCCGCCTTCGGGACAAGGTCAGAAACCTGAAGGTAAGGTGTCTCCCTGACTAGTCCCCGGGGATCTGTCATCCAGGTGGCCAGGACACGGCCAAAGACTTGTGAATGTGAAGGGTGAAATTGTTTTGCAATAAAAGCCGTAGTGGACCCGACGGAGGGAGGCCGACATTCGGGAGGGGTCTGAGCCCGGAAGAGGGAGACCCAGGGGCGAAGGACCATCGCCCTGGTGCAATCAGAAAAGAACATTTGTTTATTATTTTGAACATACCAGGCCCTCGGAAGCAAGAAACCTAACCACCGAAGGTCCTGAGATCGCTAGGGACTTTTGTGGGTCTGAGCCCGGAAGAGGGCGATCCAGCGGTGAAAAGTCCTCACCCAACGTACAAGCGGAAAGGAACTTTTTGTTTGTTATTTCGAACACATCAGGTCCTCGGAAGCAAGAGACATTTTGTAGAAAAGAAACATAGCCACCGAAGGTCTGATAGCTGAGCACGGCACTGTCGTCTCGTGCTGGGAAAGCTCGAGAGAGAGAGAGAGAGAGAGAGTGTGCTGTGCTCTGGAGTCCCGCCTTGTCCCATGCTCAAAACGGGGGCGAGGGAGACCCCCCAGCTGCCACATCCTGACTTATCATTTGTGAACACTTCTTTCTTTCTTGTGAATCCTATCGCACACTCTTTTTGTATTTAGTTGTAAGGATTGGCAATAGTTTTTTTGTTCTAGTAGAGGCCCTTTTTATTTGACAAGACGGCGCTAGGACTGCCTTGTTATTATTTGATGGTCGTAGCCTGCTGCCATCTTAGATTTAGGTTTAGATTAGGCATTTTTCCAACCTGCACATACAGGTTAAACGACACCCTTGAACTGTGATCACTTGTATCTGTCTTTACAGGAGAATGCTTGGGCTTGGCAGGCCAAGCACACAGGAGGGCATGTCTCACCTAAAGGGGGAACGTCTATGTGGGACAGGAGAGGCAGAAATCAGTGCCTGTGGGACACGCAGGGGGAGAAGAGTTGACACACCCTGTCCCCTCCACCGCCCTGCGCAGCGGCTAGGCAGGTGGGCCTGCTCCGCAAGACCCTCCCTAGGGGTCTGGGTAAGTGGGACCACGCTGGGAGTGATATCCCTCTCAGGGACAAGGACTCCCAAGTTCAATGAGGACCTCCCTGAGCCGACTACATTGTCCGCCGTCATGGGACTTGAAAAAACGGTTTGTTCTCATATTTTGACGACAACTACCAGTGATCCTCCTTCCACCCCGTTGTTGGCTTCAGGTAAGGCTGGGTTTCATCAGAGTGACGCCGTCAAGGAAGAAGGACCACACCTTTTTCGATTGTGCTGGCCTACTTCCACACAGTAGGAACTGTGAATGGGGAGAGACCTGATACACAGAGAGTGACTCCTACGGAAGGAGGAGAATCCTCAATACGCAGTGGCGAGCCTCTGTGGATATGTCCTGGAGCTACGCCGTGCCGGTGGTGGCGTAGCTGAAGGCCGCAAGGCGGCGTGCTCTGACCGAGCAAGATGCTCTGGACAGGAGCGGAACGAAGACGGGAAGAAAACCGCCTTCCCTGGTGGCGTGTCCACTAGGAGACAGCGGTGGGCCTGGCGCCCACCAACCAACGCCGAGACCAGAGGAAAGAAAGGAGCCCTGGTCCCTCGAGCTCCAACCGGCGAGGGCCTGTACCGGCGAGATGAGACGAGCACGGACAGGGACGCAAACGCTCCAAAGGTGAGGACACCAGTGAGGGCTATAATGGTTGGGGGTCAAAGACTGCCAAAGCCGTCCGCGGTAGGAGAGGCTGGGAAAAAGGAACGGGCACAAGACACAGGTAAAACCGAGTGGGAGGGATAAGAATACTGCATATCCCGGCTGGAGAAGCCGCCAACTGTACGAAAGTCTGTAAGAGTGGGAAGGGCACGCAACTAGGCTTGGACTGGCCTATAGGGCAATAGGCCCATGGCCGAACCAAAAACACAAAATGCTGGTGTGGGCCAGTTGTTTTGGTCAAAGTGGGCCACTTTTCTGGCCAATGTGGGCCAGTGTGATGAGTTACTTTGCTATGAGGCTAGTAGTTTTGACCAGTGTTGCTGAATCCATATTCTTACTAGTCAAACAGTGTCACAAAAGGATGGAAGGAATGAATAGCCATTTGCAACTGTGGGCCACTTTTTCATTGGTGCCCGAGACAATGTTATGGCCCAGTCCGACCCTGCACGCAACGCGACCCAAGTAAAACAGAGGGGAAGTGATGCGAACACTGTGTATCAAGCCTGGGGAAGCCGCCTTCGGGACAAGGTCAGAAACCTGAAGGTAAGGTGTCTCCCTGACTAGTCCCCGGGGATCTGTCATCCAGGTGGCCAGGACACGGCCAAAGACTTGTGAATGTGAAGGGTGAAATTGTTTTGCAATAAAAGCCGTAGTGGACCCGACGGAGGGAGGCCGACATTCGGGAGGGGTCTGAGCCCGGAAGAGGGAGACCCAGGGGCGAAGGACCATCGCCCTGGTGCAATCAGAAAAGAACATTTGTTTATTATTTTGAACATACCAGGCCCTCGGAAGCAAGAAACCTAACCACCGAAGGTCCTGAGATCGCTAGGGACTTTTGTGGGTCTGAGCCCGGAAGAGGGCGATCCAGCGGTGAAAAGTCCTCACCCAACGTACAAGCGGAAAGGAACTTTTTGTTTGTTATTTCGAACACATCAGGTCCTCGGAAGCAAGAGACATTTTGTAGAAAAGAAACGTAGCCACCGAAGGTCCTGATAGCTGAGCACGGCACTGTCGTCTCGTGCTGGGAAAGCTCGAGAGAGAGAGAGAGAGAGTGTGCTGTGCTCTGGAGTCCCGCCTTGTCCCATGCTCAAAACGGGGGCGAGGGAGACCCCCCAGCTGCCACATCCTGACTTATCATTTGTGAACACTTCTTTCTTTCTTGTGAATCCTATCGCACACTCTTTTTGTATTTAGTTGTAAGGATTGGCAATAGTTTTTTTGTTCTAGTAGAGGCCCTTTTTATTTGACAAGACGGCGCTAGGACTGCCTTGTTATTATTTGATGGTCGTAGCCTGCTGCCATCTTAGATTTAGGTTTAGATTAGGCATTTTTCCAACCTGCACATACAGGTTAAACGACACCCTTGAACTGTGATCACTTGTATCTGTCTTTACAGGAGAATGCTTGGGCTTGGCAGGCCAAGCACACAGGAGGGCATGTCTCACCTAAAGGGGGAACGTCTATGTGGGACAGGAGAGGCAGAAATCAGTGCCTGTGGGACACGCAGGGGGAGAAGAGTTGACACACCCTGTCCCCTCCACCGCCCTGCGCAGCGGCTAGGCAGGTGGGCCTGCTCCGCAAGACCCTCCCTAGCGGTCTGGGCAAGTGGGACCACGCTGGGAGTGATATCCCTCTCAGGGACAAGGACTCCCAAGTTCAATGAGGACCTCCCTGAGCCGACTACATTGTCCGCCGTCATGGGACTTGAAAAAACGGTTTGTTCTCATATTTTGACGACAACTACCAGTGATCCTCCTTCCACCCCGTTGTTGGCTTCAGGTAAGGCTGGGTTTCATCAGAGTGACGCCGTCAAGGAAGAAGGACCACACCTTTTTCGATTGTGCTGGCCTACTTCCACACAGTAGGAACTGTGAATGGGGAGAGACCTGATACACAGAGAGTGACTCCTACGGAAGGAGGAGAATCCTCAATACGCAGTGGCGAGCCTCTGTGGATATGTCCTGGAGCTACGCCGTGCCGGTGGTGGCGTAGCTGAAGGCCGCAAGGCGGCGTGCTCTGACCGAGCAAGAGGCTCTGGACAGGAGCGGAACGAAGACGGGAAGAAAACCGCCTTCCCTGGTGGCGTGTCCACTAGGAGACAGCGGTGGGCCTGGCGCCCACCAACCAACGCCGAGACCAGAGGAAAGAAAGGAGCCCTGGTCCCTCGAGCTCCAACCGGCGAGGGCCTGTACCGGCGAGATGAGACGAGCACGGACAGGGACGCAAACGCTCCAAAGGTGAGGACACCAGTGAGGGCTATAATGGTTGGGGGTCAAAGACTGCCAAAGCCGTCCGCGGTAGGAGAGGCTGGGAAAAAGGAACGGGCACAAGACACAGGTAAAACCGAGTGGGAGGGATAAGAATACTGCATATCCCGGCTGGAGAAGCCGCCAACTGTACGAAAGTCTGTAAGAGTGGGAAGGGCACGCAACTAGGCTTGGACTGGCCTATAGGGCAATAGGCCCATGGCCGAACCAAAAACACAAAATGCTGGTGTGGGCCAGTTGTTTTGGTCAAAGTGGGCCACTTTTCTGGCCAATGTGGGCCAGTGTGATGAGTTACTTTGCTATGAGGCTAGTAGTTTTGACCAGTGTTGCTGAATCCATATTCTTACTAGTCAAACAGTGTCACAAAAGGATGGAAGGAATGAATAGCCATTTGCAACTGTGGGCCACTTTTTCATTGGTGCCCGAGACAATGTTATGGCCCAGTCCGACCCTGCACGCAACGCGACCCAAGTAAAACAGAGGGGAAGTGATGCGAACACTGTGTATCAAGCCTGGGGAAGCCGCCTTCGGGACAAGGTCAGAAACCTGAAGGTAAGGTGTCTCCCTGACTAGTCCCCGGGGATCTGTCATCCAGGTGGCCAGGACACGGCCAAAGACTTGTGAATGTGAAGGGTGAAATTGTTTTGCAATAAAAGCCGTAGTGGACCCGACGGAGGGAGGCCGACATTCGGGAGGGGTCTGAGCCCGGAAGAGGGAGACCCAGGGGCGAAGGACCATCGCCCTGGTGCAATCAGAAAAGAACATTTGTTTATTATTTTGAACATACCAGGCCCTCGGAAGCAAGAAACCTAACCACCGAAGGTCCTGAGATCGCTAGGGACTTTTGTGGGTCTGAGCCCGGAAGAGGGCGATCCAGCGGTGAAAAGTCCTCACCCAACGTACAAGCGGAAAGGAACTTTTTGCTTTTTGTTTGTTATTTCGAACACATCAGGTCCTCGGAAGCAAGAGACATTTTGTAGAAAAGAAACTTAGCCACCGAAGGTCCTGATAGCTGAGCACGGCACTGTCGTCTCGTGCTGGGAAAGCTCGAGAGAGAGAGAGAGAGAGAGAGAGAGAGAGTGTGCTGTGCTCTGGAGTCCCGCCTTGTCCCATGCTCAAAACGGGGGCGAGGGAGACCCCCCAGCTGCCACATCCTGACTTATCATTTGTGAACACTTCTTTCTTTCTTGTGAATCCTATCCCACACTCTTTTTGTATTTAGTTGTAAGGATTGGCAATAGTTTTTTTGTTCTAGTAGAGGCCCTTTTTATTTGACAAGACGGCGCTAGGACTGCCTTGTTATTATTTGATGGTCGTAGCCTGCTGCCATCTTAGATTTAGGTTTAGATTAGGCATTTTTCCAACCTGCACATACAGGTTAAACGACACCCTTGAACTGTGATCACTTGTATCTGTCTTTACAGGAGAATGCTTGGGCTTGGCAGGCCAAGCACACAGGAGGGCATGTCTCACCTAAAGGGGGAACGTCTATGTGGGACAGGAGAGGCAGAAATCAGTGCCTGTGGGACACGCAGGGGAGAAGAGTTGACACACCCTGTCCCCTCCACCGCCCTGCGCAGCGGCTAGGCAGGTGGGCCTGCTCCGCAAGACCCTCCCTAGCGGTCTGGGCAAGTGGGACCACGCTGGGAGTGATATCCCTCTCAGGGACAAGGACTCCCAAGTTCAATGAGGACCTCCCTGAGCCGACTACATTGTCCGCCGTCATGGGACTTGAAAAAACGGTTTGTTCTCATATTTTGACGACAACTACCAGTGATCCTCCTTCCACCCCGTTGTTGGCTTCAGGTAAGGCTGGGTTTCATCAGAGTGACGCCGTCAAGGAAGAAGGACCACACCTTTTTCGATTGTGCTGGCCTACTTCCACACAGTAGGAACTGTGAATGGGGAGAGACCTGATACACAGAGAGTGACTCCTACGGAAGGAGGAGAATCCTCAATACGCAGTGGCGAGCCTCTGTGGATATGTCCTGGAGCTACGCCGTGCCGGTGGTGGCGTAGCTGAAGGCCGCAAGGCGGCGTGCTCTGACCGAGCAAGAGGCTCTGGACAGGAGCGGAACGAAGACGGGAAGAAAACCGCCTTCCCTGGTGGCGTGTCCACTAGGAGACAGCGGTGGGCCTGGCGCCCACCAACCAACGCCGAGACCAGAGGAAAGAAAGGAGCCCTGGTCCCTCGAGCTCCAACCGGCGAGGGCCTGTACCGGCGAGATGAGACGAGCACGGACAGGGACGCAAACGCTCCAAAGGTGAGGACACCAGTGAGGGCTATAATGGTTGGGGGTCAAAGACTGCCAAAGCCGTCCGCGGTAGGAGAGGCTGGGAAAAAGGAACGGGCACAAGACACAGGTAAAACCGAGTGGGAGGGATAAGAATACTGCATATCCCGGCTGGAGAAGCCGCCAACTGTACGAAAGTCTGTAAGAGTGGGAAGGGCACGCAACTAGGCTTGGACTGGCCTATAGGGCAATAGGCCCATGGCCGAACCAAAAACACAAAATGCTGGTGTGGGCCAGTTGTTTTGGTCAAAGTGGGCCACTTTTCTGGCCAATGTGGGCCAGTGTGATGAGTTACTTTGCTATGAGGCTAGTAGTTTTGACCAGTGTTGCTGAATCCATATTCTTACTAGTCAAACAGTGTCACAAAAGGATGGAAGGAATGAATAGCCATTTGCAACTGTGGGCCACTTTTTCATTGGTGCCCGAGACAATGTTATGGCCCAGTCCGACCCTGCACGCAACGCGACCCAAGTAAAACAGAGGGGAAGTGATGCGAACACTGTGTATCAAGCCTGGGGAAGCCGCCTTCGGGACAAGGTCAGAAACCTGAAGGTAAGGTGTCTCCCTGACTAGTCCCCGGGGATCTGTCATCCAGGTGGCCAGGACACGGCCAAAGACTTGTGAATGTGAAGGGTGAAATTGTTTTGCAATAAAAGCCGTAGTGGACCCGACGGAGGGAGGCCGACATTCGGGAGGGGTCTGAGCCCGGAAGAGGGAGACCCAGGGGCGAAGGACCATCGCCCTGGTGCAATCAGAAAAGAACATTTGTTTATTATTTTGAACATACCAGGCCCTCGGAAGCAAGAAACCTAACCACCGAAGGTCCTGAGATCGCTAGGGACTTTTGTGGGTCTGAGCCCGGAAGAGGGCGATCCAGCGGTGAAAAGTCCTCACCCAACGTACAAGCGGAAAGGAACTTTTTGTTTGTTATTTCGAACACATCAGGTCCTCGGAAGCAAGAGACATTTTGTAGAAAAGAAACGTAGCCACCGAAGGTCCTGATAGCTGAGCACGGCACTGTCGTCTCGTGCTGGGAAAGCTCGAGAGAGAGAGAGAGAGAGAGTGTGCTGTGCTCTGGAGTCCCGCCTTGTCCCATGCTCAAAACGGGGGCGAGGGAGACCCCCCAGCTGCCACATCCTGACTTATCATTTGTGAACACTTCTTTCTTTCTTGTGAATCCTATCCCACACTCTTTTTGTATTTAGTTGTAAGGATTGGCAATAGTTTTTTTGTTCTAGTAGAGGCCCTTTTTATTTGACAAGACGGCGCTAGGACTGCCTTGTTATTATTTGATGGTCGTAGCCTGCTGCCATCTTAGATTTAGGTTTAGATTAGGCATTTTTCCAACCTGCACATACAGGTTAAACGACACCCTTGAACTGTGATCACTTGTATCTGTCTTTACAGGAGAATGCTTGGGCTTGGCAGGCCAAGCACACAGGAGGGCATGTCTCACCTAAAGGGGGAACGTCTATGTGGGACAGGAGAGGCAGAAATCAGTGCCTGTGGGACACGCAGGGGGAGAAGAGTTGACACACCCTGTCCCCTCCACCGCCCTGCGCAGCGGCTAGGCAGGTGGGCCTGCTCCGCAAGACCCTCCCTAGCGGTCTGGGCAAGTGGGACCACGCTGGGAGTGATATCCCTCTCAGGGACAAGGACTCCCAAGTTCAATGAGGACCTCCCTGAGCCGACTACATTGTCCGCCGTCATGGGACTTGAAAAAACGGTTTGTTCTCATATTTTGACGACAACTACCAGTGATCCTCCTTCCACCCCGTTGTTGGCTTCAGGTAAGGCTGGGTTTCATCAGAGTGACGCCGTCAAGGAAGAAGGACCACACCTTTTTCGATTGTGCTGGCCTACTTCCACACAGTAGGAACTGTGAATGGGGAGAGACCTGATACACAGAGAGTGACTCCTACGGAAGGAGGAGAATCCTCAATACGCAGTGGCGAGCCTCTGTGGATATGTCCTGGAGCTACGCCGTGCCGGTGGTGGCGTAGCTGAAGGCCGCAAGGCGGCGTGCTCTGACCGAGCAAGAGGCTCTGGACAGGAGCGGAACGAAGACGGGAAGAAAACCGCCTTCCCTGGTGGCGTGTCCACTAGGAGACAGCGGTGGGCCTGGCGCCCACCAACCAACGCCGAGACCAGAGGAAAGAAAGGAGCCCTGGTCCCTCGAGCTCCAACCGGCGAGGGCCTGTACCGGCGAGATGAGACGAGCACGGACAGGGACGCAAACGCTCCAAAGGTGAGGACACCAGTGAGGGCTATAATGGTTGGGGGTCAAAGACTGCCAAAGCCGTCCGCGGTAGGAGAGGCTGGGAAAAAGGAACGGGCACAAGACACAGGTAAAACCGAGTGGGAGGGATAAGAATACTGCATATCCCGGCTGGAGAAGCCGCCAACTGTACGAAAGTCTGTAAGAGTGGGAAGGGCACGCAACTAGGCTTGGACTGGCCTATAGGGCAATAGGCCCATGGCCGAACCAAAAACACAAAATGCTGGTGTGGGCCAGTTGTTTTGGTCAAAGTGGGCCACTTTTCTGGCCAATGTGGGCCAGTGTGATGGGTTACTTTGCTATGAGGCTAGTAGTTTTGACCAGTGTTGCTGAATCCATATTCTT
This sequence comes from Ambystoma mexicanum, assembly GCF_040938575.1. Taxonomy (NCBI): domain Eukaryota; kingdom Metazoa; phylum Chordata; class Amphibia; order Caudata; family Ambystomatidae; genus Ambystoma; species Ambystoma mexicanum. The sequence continues at coordinate 1,605,893 of NW_027182380.1, forward strand.
ACTAGTCAAACAGTGTCACAAAAGGATGGAAGGAATGAATAGCCATTTGCAACTGTGGGCCACTTTTTCATTGGTGCCCGAGACAATGTTATGGCCCAGTCCGACCCTGCACGCAACGCGACCCAAGTAAAACAGAGGGGAAGTGATGCGAACACTGTGTATCAAGCCTGGGGAAGCCGCCTTCGGGACAATGTCAGAAACCTGAAGGTAAGGTGTCTCCCTGACTAGTCCCCGGGGATCTGTCATCCAGGTGGCCAGGACACGGCCAAAGACTTGTGAATGTGAAGGGTGAAATTGTTTTGCAATAAAAGCCGTAGTGGACCCGACGGAGGGAGGCCGACATTCGGGAGGGGTCTGAGCCCGGAAGAGGGAGACCCAGGGGCGAAGGACCATCGCCCTGGTGCAATCAGAAAAGAACATTTGTTTATTATTTTGAACATACCAGGCCCTCGGAAGCAAGAAACCTAACCACCGAAGGTCCTGAGATCGCTAGGGACTTTTGTGGGTCTGAGCCCGGAAGAGGGCGATCCAGCGGTGAAAAGTCCTCACCCAACGTACAAGCGGAAAGGAACTTTTTGTTTGTTATTTCGAACACATCAGGTCCTCGGAAGCAAGAGACATTTTGTAGAAAAGAAACATAGCCACCGAAGGTCCTGATAGCTGAGCACGGCACTGTCGTCTCGTGCTGGGAAAGCTCGAGAGAGAGAGAGAGAGAGAGAGAGAGAGTGTGCTGTGCTCTGGAGTCCCGCCTTGTCCCATGCTCAAAACGGGGGCGAGGGAGACCCCCCAGCTGCCACATCCTGACTTATCATTTGTGAACACTTCTTTCTTTCTTGTGAATCCTATCGCACACTCTTTTTGTATTTAGTTGTAAGGATTGGCAATAGTTTTTTTGTTCTAGTAGAGGCCCTTTTTATTTGACAAGACGGCGCTAGGACTGCCTTGTTATTATTTGATGGTCGTAGCCTGCTGCCATCTTAGATTTAGGTTTAGATTAGGCATTTTTCCAACCTGCACATACAGGTTAAACGACACCCTTGAACTGTGATCACTTGTATCTGTCTTTACAGGAGAATGCTTGGGCTTGGCAGGCCAAGCACACAGGAGGGCATGTCTCACCTAAAGGGGGAACGTCTATGTGGGACAGGAGAGGCAGAAATCAGTGCCTGTGGGACACGCAGGGGGAGAAGAGTTGACACACCCTGTCCCCTCCACCGCCCTGCGCAGCGGCTAGGCAGGTGGGCCTGCTCCGCAAGACCCTCCCTAGGGGTCTGGGCAAGTGGGACCACGCTGGGAGTGATATCCCTCTCAGGGACAAGGACTCCCAAGTTCAATGAGGACCTCCCTGAGCCGACTACATTGTCCGCCTTCATGGGACTTGAAAAAACGGTTTGTTCTCATATTTTGACGACAACTACCAGTGATCCTCCTTCCACCCCGTTGTTGGCTTCAGGTAAGGCTGGGTTTCATCAGAGTGACGCCGTCAAGGAAGAAGGACCACACCTTTTTCGATTGTGCTGGCCTACTTCCACACAGTAGGAACTGTGAATGGGGAGAGACCTGATACACAGAGAGTGACTCCTACGGAAGGAGGAGAATCCTCAATACGCAGTGGCGAGCCTCTGTGGATATGTCCTGGAGCTACGCCGTGCCGGTGGTGGCGTAGCTGAAGGCCGCAAGGCGGCGTGCTCTGACCGAGCAAGAGGCTCTGGACAGGAGCGGAACGAAGACGGGAAGAAAACCGCCTTCCCTGGTGGCGTGTCCACTAGGAGACAGCGGTGGGCCTGGCGCCCACCAACCAACGCCGAGACCAGAGGAAAGAAAGGAGCCCTGGTCCCTCGAGCTCCAACCGGCGAGGGCCTGTACCGGCGAGATGAGACGAGCACGGACAGGGACGCAAACGCTCCAAAGGTGAGGACACCAGTGAGGGCTATAATGGTTGGGGGTCAAAGACTGCCAAAGCCGTCCGCGGTAGGAGAGGCTGGGAAAAAGGAACGGGCACAAGACACAGGTAAAACCGAGTGGGAGGGATAAGAATACTGCATATCCCGGCTGGAGAAGCCGCCAACTGTACGAAAGTCTGTAAGAGTGGGAAGGGCACGCAACTAGGCTTGGACTGGCCTATAGGGCAATAGGCCCATGGCCGAACCAAAAACACAAAATGCTGGTGTGGGCCAGTTGTTTTGGTCAAAGTGGGCCACTTTTCTGGCCAATGTGGGCCAGTGTGATGAGTTACTTTGCTATGAGGCTAGTAGTTTTGACCAGTGTTGCTGAATCCATATTCTTACTAGTCAAACAGTGTCACAAAAGGATGGAAGGAATGAATAGCCATTTGCAACTGTGGGCCACTTTTTCATTGGTGCCCGAGACAATGTTATGGCCCAGTCCGACCCTGCACGCAACGCGACCCAAGTAAAACAGAGGGGAAGTGATGCGAACACTGTGTATCAAGCCTGGGGAAGCCGCCTTCGGGACAAGGTCAGAAACCTGAAGGTAAGGTGTCTCCCTGACTAGTCCCCGGGGATCTGTCATCCAGGTGGCCAGGACACGGCCAAAGACTTGTGAATGTGAAGGGTGAAATTGTTTTGCAATAAAAGCCGTAGTGGACCCGACGGAGGGAGGCCGACATTCGGGAGGGGTCTGAGCCCGGAAGAGGGAGACCCAGGGGCGAAGGACCATCGCCCTGGTGCAATCAGAAAAGAACATTTGTTTATTATTTTGAACATACCAGGCCCTCGGAAGCAAGAAACCTAACCACCGAAGGTCCTGAGATCGCTAGGGACTTTTGTGGGTCTGAGCCCGGAAGAGGGCGATCCAGCGGTGAAAAGTCCTCACCCAACGTACAAGCGGAAAGGAACTTTTTGTTTGTTATTTCGAACACATCAGGTCCTCGGAAGCAAGAGACATTTTGTAGAAAAGAAACGTAGCCACCGAAGGTCCTGATAGCTGAGCACGGCACTGTCGTCTCGTGCTGGGAAAGCTCGAGAGAGAGAGAGAGAGAGTGTGCTGTGCTCTGGAGTCCCGCCTTGTCCCATGCTCAAAACGGGGGCGAGGGAGACCCCCCAGCTGCCACATCCTGACTTATCATTTGTGAACACTTCTTTCTTTCTTGTGAATCCTATCCCACACTCTTTTTGTATTTAGTTGTAAGGATTGGCAATAGTTTTTTTGTTCTAGTAGAGGCCCTTTTTATTTGACAAGACGGCGCTAGGACTGCCTTGTTATTATTTGATGGTCGTAGCCTGCTGCCATCTTAGATTTAGGTTTAGATTAGGCATTTTTCCAACCTGCACATACAGGTTAAACGACACCCTTACCCTTGAACTGTGATCACTTGTATCTGTCTTTACAGGAGAATGCTTGGGCTTGGCAGGCCAAGCACACAGGAGGGCATGTCTCACCTAAAGGGGGAACGTCTATGTGGGACAGGAGAGGCAGAAATCAGTGCCTGTGGGACACGCAGGGGGAGAAGAGTTGACACACCCTGTCCCCTCCACCGCCCTGCGCAGCGGCTAGGCAGGTGGGCCTGCTCCGCAAGACCCTCCCTAGCGGTCTGGGCAAGTGGGACCACGCTGGGAGTGATATCCCTCTCAGGGACAAGGACTCCCAAGTTCAATGAGGACCTCCCTGAGCCGACTACATTGTCCGCCGTCATGGGACTTGAAAAAACGGTTTGTTCTCATATTTTGACGACAACTACCAGTGATCCTCCTTCCACCCCGTTGTTGGCTTCAGGTAAGGCTGGGTTTCATCAGAGTGACGCCGTCAAGGAAGAAGGACCACACCTTTTTCGATTGTGCTGGCCTACTTCCACACAGTAGGAACTGTGAATGGGGAGAGACCTGATACACAGAGAGTGACTCCTACGGAAGGAGGAGAATCCTCAATACGCAGTGGCGAGCCTCTGTGGATATGTCCTGGAGCTACGCCGTGCCGGTGGTGGCGTAGCTGAAGGCCGCAAGGCGGCGTGCTCTGACCGAGCAAGAGGCTCTGGACAGGAGCGGAACGAAGACGGGAAGAAAACCGCCTTCCCTGGTGGCGTGTCCACTAGGAGACAGCGGTGGGCCTGGCGCCCACCAACCAACGCCGAGACCAGAGGAAAGAAAGGAGCCCTGGTCCCTCGAGCTCCAACCGGCGAGGGCCTGTACCGGCGAGATGAGACGAGCACGGACAGGGACGCAAACGCTCCAAAGGTGAGGACACCAGTGAGGGCTATAATGGTTGGGGGTCAAAGACTGCCAAAGCCGTCCGCGGTAGGAGAGGCTGGGAAAAAGGAACGGGCACAAGACACAGGTAAAACCGAGTGGGAGGGATAAGAATACTGCATATCCCGGCTGGAGAAGCCGCCAACTGTACGAAAGTCTGTAAGAGTGGGAAGGGCACGCAACTAGGCTTGGACTGGCCTATAGGGCAATAGGCCCATGGCCGAACCAAAAACACAAAATGCTGGTGTGGGCCAGTTGTTTTGGTCAAAGTGGGCCACTTTTCTGGCCAATGTGGGCCAGTGTGATGAGTTACTTTGCTATGAGGCTAGTAGTTTTGACCAGTGTTGCTGAATCCATATTCTTACTAGTCAAACAGTGTCACAAAAGGATGGAAGGAATGAATAGCCATTTGCAACTGTGGGCCACTTTTTCATTGGTGCCCGAGACAATGTTATGGCCCAGTCCGACCCTGCACGCAACGCGACCCAAGTAAAACAGAGGGGAAGTGATGCGAACACTGTGTATCAAGCCTGGGGAAGCCGCCTTCGGGACAAGGTCAGAAACCTGAAGGTAAGGTGTCTCCCTGACTAGTCCCCGGGGATCTGTCATCCAGGTGGCCAGGACACGGCCAAAGACTTGTGAATGTGAAGGGTGAAATTGTTTTGCAATAAAAGCCGTAGTAGACCCGACGGAGGGAGGCCGACATTCGGGAGGGGTCTGAGCCCGGAAGAGGGAGACCCAGGGGCGAAGGACCATCGCCCTGGTGCAATCAGAAAAGAACATTTGTTTATTATTTTGAACATACCAGGCCCTCGGAAGCAAGAAACCTAACCACCGAAGGTCCTGAGATCGCTAGGGACTTTTGTGGGTCTGAGCCCGGAAGAGGGCGATCCAGCGGTGAAAAGTCCTCACCCAACGTACAAGCGGAAAGGAACTTTTTGTTTGTTATTTCGAACACATCAGGTCCTCGGAAGCAAGAGACATTTTGTAGAAAAGAAACGTAGCCACCGAAGGTCCTGATAGCTGAGCATGGCACTGTCGTCTCGTGCTGGGAAAGCTCGAGAGAGAGAGAGAGAGAGAGAGTGTGCTGTGCTCTGGAGTCCCGCCTTGTCCCATGCTCAAAACGGGGGCGAGGGAGACCCCCCAGCTGCCACATCCTGACTTATCATTTGTGAACACTTCTTTCTTTCTTGTGAATCCTATCCCACACTCTTTTTGTATTTAGTTGTAAGGATTGGCAATAGTTTTTTTGTTCTAGTAGAGGCCCTTTTTATTTGACAAGACGGCGCTAGGACTGCCTTGTTATTATTTGATGGTCGTAGCCTGCTGCCATCTTAGATTTAGGTTTAGATTAGGCATTTTTCCAACCTGCACATACAGGTTAAACGACACCCTTGAACTGTGATCACTTGTATCTGTCTTTACAGGAGAATGCTTGGGCTTGGCAGGCCAAGCACACAGGAGGGCATGTCTCACCTAAAGGGGGAACGTCTATGTGGGACAGGAGAGGCAGAAATCAGTGCCTGTGGGACACGCAGGGGGAGAAGAGTTGACACACCCTGTCCCCTCCACCGCCCTGCGCAGCGGCTAGGCAGGTGGGCCTGCTCCGCAAGACCCTCCCTAGCGGTCTGGGCAAGTGGGACCACGCTGGGAGTGATATCCCTCTCAGGGACAAGGACTCCCAAGTTCAATGAGGACCTCCCTGAGCCGACTACATTGTCCGCCGTCATGGGACTTGAAAAAACGGTTTGTTCTCATATTTTGACGACAACTACCAGTGATCCTCCTTCCACCCCGTTGTTGGCTTCAGGTAAGGCTGGGTTTCATCAGAGTGACGCCGTCAAGGAAGAAGGACCACACCTTTTTCGATTGTGCTGGCCTACTTCCACACAGTAGGAACTGTGAATGGGGAGAGACCTGATACACAGAGAGTGACTCCTACGGAAGGAGGAGAATCCTCAATACGCAGTGGCGAGCCTCTGTGGATATGTCCTGGAGCTACGCCGTGCCGGTGGTGGCGTAGCTGAAGGCCGCAAGGCGGCGTGCTCTGACCGAGCAAGAGGCTCTGGACAGGAGCGGAACGAAGACGGGAAGAAAACCGCCTTCCCTGGTGGCGTGTCCACTAGGAGACAGCGGTGGGCCTGGCGCCCACCAACCAACGCCGAGACCAGAGGAAAGAAAGGAGCCCTGGTCCCTCGAGCTCCAACCGGCGAGGGCCTGTACCGGCGAGATGAGACGAGCACGGACAGGGACGCAAACGCTCCAAAGGTGAGGACACCAGTGAGGGCTATAATGGTTGGGGGTCAAAGACTGCCAAAGCCGTCCGCGGTAGGAGAGGCTGGGAAAAAGGAACGGGCACAAGACACAGGTAAAACCGAGTGGGAGGGATAAGAATACTGCATATCCCGGCTGGAGAAGCCGCCAACTGTACGAAAGTCTGTAAGAGTGGGAAGGGCACGCAACTAGGCTTGGACTGGCCTATAGGGCAATAGGCCCATGGCCGAACCAAAAACACAAAATGCTGGTGTGGGCCAGTTGTTTTGGTCAAAGTGGGCCACTTTTCTGGCCAATGTGGGCCAGTGTGATGAGTTACTTTGCTATGAGGCTAGTAGTTTTGACCAGTGTTGCTGAATCCATATTCTTACTAGTCAAACAGTGTCACAAAAGGATGGAAGGAATGAATAGCCATTTGCAACTGTGGGCCACTTTTTCATTGGTGCCCGAGACAATGTTATGGCCCAGTCCGACCCTGCACGCAACGCGACCCAAGTAAAACAGAGAGGAAGTGATGCGAACACTGTGTATCAAGCCTGGGGAAGCCGCCTTCGGGACAAGGTCAGAAACCTGAAGGTAAGGTGTCTCCCTGACTAGTCCCCGGGGATCTGTCATCCAGGTGGCCAGGACACGGCCAAAGACTTGTGAATGTGAAGGGTGAAATTGTTTTGCAATAAAAGCCGTAGTGGACCCGACGGAGGGAGGCCGACATTCGGGAGGGGTCTGAGCCCGGAAGAGGGAGACCCAGGGGCGAAGGACCATCGCCCTGGTGCAATCAGAAAAGAACATTTGTTTATTATTTTGAACATACCAGGCCCTCGGAAGCAAGAAACCTAACCACCGAAGGTCCTGAGATCGCTAGGGACTTTTGTGGGTCTGAGCCCGGAAGAGGGCGATCCAGCGGTGAAAAGTCCTCACCCAACGTACAAGCGGAAAGGAACTTTTTGTTTGTTATTTCGAACACATCAGGTCCTCGGAAGCAAGAGACATTTTGTAGAAAAGAAACGTAGCCACCGAAGGTCCTGATAGCTGAGCACGGCACTGTCGTCTCGTGCTGGGAAAGCTCGAGAGAGAGAGAGAGAGAGAGAGAGAGAGAGTGTGCTGTGCTCTGGAGTCCCGCCTTGTCCCATGCTCAAAACGGGGGCGAGGGAGACCCCCCAGCTGCCACATCCTGACTTATCATTTGTGAACACTTCTTTCTTTCTTGTGAATCCTATCCCACACTCTTTTTGTATTTAGTTGTAAGGATTGGCAATAGTTTTTTTGTTCTAGTAGAGGCCCTTTTTATTTGACAAGACGGCGCTAGGACTGCCTTGTTATTATTTGATGGTCGTAGCCTGCTGCCATCTTAGATTTAGGTTTAGATTAGGCATTTTTCCAACCTGCACATACAGGTTAAACGACACCCTTGAACTGTGATCACTTGTATCTGTCTTTACAGGAGAATGCTTGGGCTTGGCAGGCCAAGCACACAGGAGGGCATGTCTCACCTAAAGGGGGAACGTCTATGTGGGACAGGAGAGGCAGAAATCAGTGCCTGTGGGACACGCAGGGGGAGAAGAGTTGACACACCCTGTCCCCTCCACCGCCCTGCGCAGCGGCTAGGCAGGTGGGCCTGCTCCGCAAGACCCTCCCTAGCGGTCTGGGCAAGTGGGACCACGCTGGGAGTGATATCCCTCTCAGGGACAAGGACTCCCAAGTTCAATGAGGACCTCCCTGAGCCGACTACATTGTCCGCCGTCATGGGACTTGAAAAAACGGTTTGTTCTCATATTTTGACGACAACTACCAGTGATCCTCCTTCCACCCCGTTGTTGGCTTCAGGTAAGGCTGGGTTTCATCAGAGTGACGCCGTCAAGGAAGAAGGACCACACCTTTTTCGATTGTGCTGGCCTACTTCCACACAGTAGGAACTGTGAATGGGGAGAGACCTGATACACAGAGAGTGACTCCTACGGAAGGAGGAGAATCCTCAATACGCAGTGGCGAGCCTCTGTGGATATGTCCTGGAGCTACGCCGTGCCGGTGGTGGCGTAGCTGAAGGCCGCAAGGCGGCGTGCTCTGACCGAGCAAGAGGCTCTGGACAGGAGCGGAACGAAGACGGGAAGAAAACCGCCTTCCCTGGTGGCGTGTCCACTAGGAGACAGCGGTGGGCCTGGCGCCCACCAACCAACGCCGAGACCAGAGGAAAGAAAGGAGCCCTGGTCCCTCGAGCTCCAACCGGCGAGGGCCTGTACCGGCGAGATGAGACGAGCACGGACAGGGACGCAAACGCTCCAAAGGTGAGGACACCAGTGAGGGCTATAATGGTTGGGGGTCAAAGACTGCCAAAGCCGTCCGCGGTAGGAGAGGCTGGGAAAAAGGAACGGGCACAAGACACAGGTAAAACCGAGTGGGAGGGATAAGAATACTGCATATCCCGGCTGGAGAAGCCGCCAACTGTACGAAAGTCTGTAAGAGTGGGAAGGGCACGCAACTAGGCTTGGACTGGCCTATAGGGCAATAGGCCCATGGCCGAACCAAAAACACAAAATGCTGGTGTGGGCCAGTTGTTTTGGTCAAAGTGGGCCACTTTTCTGGCCAATGTGGGCCAGTGTGATGGGTTACTTTGCTATGAGGCTAGTAGTTTTGACCAGTGTTGCTGAATCCATATTCTTACTAGTCAAACAGTGTCACAAAAGGATGGAAGGAATGAATAGCCATTTGCAACTGTGGGCCACTTTTTCATTGGTGCCCGAGACAATGTTATGGCCCAGTCCGACCCTGCACGCAACGCGACCCAAGTAAAACAGAGGGGAAGTGATGCGAACACTGTGTATCAAGCCTGGGGAAGCCGCCTTCGGGACAATGTCAGAAACCTGAAGGTAAGGTGTCTCCCTGACTAGTCCCCGGGGATCTGTCATCCAGGTGGCCAGGACACGGCCAAAGACTTGTGAATGTGAAGGGTGAAATTGTTTTGCAATAAAAGCCGTAGTGGACCCGACGGAGGGAGGCCGACATTCGGGAGGGGTCTGAGCCCGGAAGAGGGAGACCCAGGGGCGAAGGACCATCGCCCTGGTGCAATCAGAAAAGAACATTTGTTTATTATTTTGAACATA